>NW_006399859.1:6069789-6115297 GCF_000299155.1 Elephantulus edwardii
AGACCATTGATAAAATACATGCAGGTTTTTTAGTGCAGGCCCAAGTTGTGGTTCTGCCACTTATGTGTCCAAGTGACCTTAGACAAATCACAATGTCTTACCTAAATTTTTCCCCAGTCTCCTATGAGATACAACTATGAAGAACTTTGTAATTTGTAAAGCACCAAGTAAATATTAATTATCATCATTGGTATTATTTTGTATTATGATCTTTTCCTTTCTTGACAAACACAGAATTATGATGCTACTATCTTTTGTTGTAAGGAGGATAAGTATGCAAGTGTCTTGTCCTTATTTAGGACAATAATACCCAAATACTGGATTTGAATTTTAAGAACCTTCTTAAGAATTTTTTTTAATTCTTTTATTACTAATTTAAATGAAAATTTACAGAGACTTTGGATTTCCATTCATTCGTTGTTGCACTTTTCTCCCTGCCCACCCCTCCCCAATCCAGTACACTCTTCTCTTGAAAAGTAAAAGAAGAATTCTTTCACTGTTGTAAAATCCCTTCCCCCAGGTCCACTCAACTATGCAACCTTCGTTCTGGACTTTTTTAGAATCTTAATCTCAGGGGCCCAAGTCCTTCTGATTGAGGCAAAAAAAAAAAAAGAATCTTAATCTCTCCCTAAAGGAGCTCAGGTGGTCTAGTGATAAGAAACTACCTTATGATCAAAGGTGGTTCCAATCCATCATTTGCTCCATACTATTTAGTTCCTCTAAAATAAAATTAATAAAATAAAATAAGTTGGTTCCAACTTAACAGCACACAGCAACAGTCTTCCCCTAGAGGAAAGGCATCGTGTGTGTTTCTTTTTATTTTTCTTTTCTATTAGTTTGCATAATAAATTGCATTTCATTCATACACATTGTGCTCCACACATTTTTTCATTCACATTGTGTTTCATAGGATCATTCCCATGCATTATCTTATAAAATTAATCACCAGGAAATGCCTCTTTAAAAGATTTTTTTAGATAAAAAACAAAGATAGATTCATAGAATCGATATGTCCCTAAAAGGAACAGACCCATCCTCCCAGAAAGAAAGTAATGGAGAAGGGCCTAAAAGATATTTTATACCTCCCTCTCCAGCCCTACAACTTCAAAAAAATGAGATAAATAGAGGTGAGAGAAGGGACATTCAAACCACTTTTATGTATTTTTGAGTATATATATATATATGTATATATTTACATGACATTTATTAACATTTTTAGTTCAAACTCTTTTCTGGCATCTTTTTAAGTCATTAACAAAGGGAAAAAACAGTAACTATCTACTTTTGATTTTCCATTCAGAGAACTACCTCTGTATTATATAGTATATCTACAGATTCCTAGTGGTGAAATTACTACAGAGCAGTTGCAACAAGGCTGACAAATTGAGTTTTGGCAGACACCACTCTGTTTTAGAGACAAAACTGTACATTTTCAAAATTCAAATTCTCCTTGAAGGAGAAAGGCAATAAATAATTTAGTGAGCATTAAATGGTATGCTGAATAGTAGAAGGTAGTTGGGGTAGTTGTGAGATGGGTTTCAGTTTTATGTTGAATCGTGAAAGAAGAGCTTCCTGAGAACTATTTGAGCAAATTTCTGAAAGATAAAGCAAGCTATGGAACAACCTGGAGTAAGAATTTCCAGGAAGAAAGAAAAAGTGCAAAGATGTGAGTAAGAAACTTGTCATGATGATAAAAGACTAGCAAATGAGTCGCAGATGGCTGAACTGGAATGAGTAAGAGGGAAAGTAGTGATAATAAAGATACATGGAGGGAGTCTCCAGAGTTTAAAGGACGCAGCAGATTTTGGCATTTACTTTGAGTACAACAGGAAGCCATTGATCTGCTTTAACTTTTAACAGGACCACTTGAACTGCTGTGTTGAAGCTAGAGTGTAGAGGATTAAGAGCACAAGAGATAATTAGAGTTTGTTTCAGGAATCTACTACCACTAGTAATTAGTACAGGAAGTATAGAGGGCAAAAATGACGTCGTTGTTGTTGTAATGTGCTGTCAGTCGCCTGCGACTCCCAGCGACCCTGTGTACAACAGCCCTAAACCCTGCTCTATCCTGTGCCAATCTTATTGTCTCTGACACCCCAGTCACTGAATCAGTCCATCTTATCTAGGGTCTTCCTCTCTTGTGCTGTCCCTCTACCCTCCCAATCATGACATCCCTCCCCATGGACTGATCCTGCCATGTATCATGTCCAAAATATGTCAGATGAAGCTTCAGAATACTTGCCTCCAAGGAACAGCCTGGTTCTCACCCTCTCTAGGAAGAAAATAACATATAATTTAAACTACACATAGTTAAAGCAATTACCAAAATATAAACTGCCAGAACCTCTCTATAGGACAAATGAACAAATTTCTTCAAGTAAATTTTTAAGAGTTAAAAATGTAGGTCTGTCAACTAATAAGAGCATAAATAAAATTGAACAGTGACAAAGACTGAAGTACAGATGCTTGATATAACTTAGAGGAAGCTTGAAAACATGCTATGTGTAAAAAGTTCTCACAAAGACCACATGCTAGTTAATTCTATTTTATTAAATGCCCTAAACAGACAACAGTAGAAATGAGAATTAGTGGTTTTCTAGGAGAATGGTACAATGGAGAGTGACAGTAAAACCACGATTTTTCTCTTTAGGGTTAAGAAAATGTCCTAAGTTGATGTTGTTGATTGCCTTCTAATCAAGCATGACTCATGAGACCCTACAGAAGGCTTGAAGCCCCTCTGCAACTATCGACATTTATCAAAGTTCATAGACTTTCCAGAAGCATGTTGTTTAGGAAGTGGAAAGTGGATGCCACTTCTGTAGTAATGAGAAATTACTTAGTGGTTTTAATTTCATTCATTTAGTTACTAAATGAGAATTAACTTAGTGGTTTTCTGGGGAGAATGGTACAATGGAGGGTGACAAGTAAAACCAGGAAGTTCTCTTTAGGGTTAAGAAAATGTCCTAAGTTGATGCAGTAATGGTTGCACTACTCTGAATCTACAAAAACCCGTTGAATTGTGTAAATGTGTGCATTGTATTATATGTATATCTGTCTCATTGTTAGGAAAGTAGAATTTATAAATTAAAATTAGTCTAACAGAATTGCAAAGTGTGTACTATTTATTTGCATACTGATTCAAACAAACCTTAAAATATGCCATGAAACTGGTATTTGGTGTGATAAAGTTTTTAGGTTTTGTTTTTAGATTTATCTTAAAAATATATGACAAAGTAGCTCTTTTTTTTCTGGTGGCAGCATGCCAAAAGGCTTGGATCCAACCCCTGACTTTCCAGGGTTGTGTCCCCCCCTTTTTTCTTTCCTTTTCTTTTTAACTCCCACAACCTATCTCTTTCACCAGCCATGCCTCCATTGCTTTATCATAATAAACCTTTTCCACTTGTTTTGCTGAATAAATATATATATATTTATATATTTTTTTGTATATATGAACATATTTAATGATAGGATAGTAGGATTATGATGTTGATTTGCTTTATAAAGATCGACAAGTAAGGAAAAGTGGTTGAAATTACAGATTTAAAAGATGATCTAAGTTGTTATTGTTGAAGTTAGTTTGTAGATATAGGGGAGTTTGTTATATCATTTGTCTATATTTGGATGTATTTAAAGTTCTCCATAATAAAAAAAAAAAAAGGAGAGACTAGAACGATGCCATAAAAGCAGAAAGTATAGGCAGCTCTTTAGTTTTTGCTAATAAAGAACTGATAAGTAGGATAGTAAAAGGAAAGGAAATGGTAGTCAAATGGGAAAAATAAGAAACTGCTTATTATGGATGGAAAAATTAGTGCTGCTCTACAAAAGAGACAAGAAATGCTTGAGGCAGGGTTTTTTTTGTTTTTTGGGTGTTTTTTTTTAAACTTTATTATTTTTTTGTGCATGTACCATCAAATCAGATCTGACTGGTACAGGAGGAGAATGCCCCTCCTTCTCCAGCAGAGCATCTGGTAGATTTGAACCACGTACCTCTGGGATTGCGGTGCAGCTTCTTGCCACTGGGACACCAGAGCTCCCTTGAGACATGTTTTGAATAGATCCTCTGAATTTAAAAACATTCCATCATCTTTCTTGCATTTCTCCCTCATTGTCTGTCTGTCACTTTGTTCTTTGGTGCTGGTCTCACTACTGAGATTGCTTTGACTTCACATTCTAACACTTCAGTTAAATTATTTCTGCTTTCACATTTTTTATATTTGAGAGTTCTGCTTTCTGAGTATTTTTTCCATGGATGCAGTTTAATTTATTTTCTTTGATTATTGTGTACTAATTATTTTTGAGGTCTTGTCCTTGAATTATTTTTGTTTCTTTAGAGCTCTTTATTTCAATCTTTAAGAGTGTTAGATGCCTTTGAGTTAACTCAGCAATTTTGTTTCTGTTTGTTTGGGTTTGGCAGTATTAATGATATTGTTGTTGTTGATTGTCTTCGATTCAGGCACAACTTGCACAGCTCATAGTGACCCCATGAACAAAAGGCCTGAAGCCCCTTACAACCATTAACATTTATCAAAGTTCATAGTTTCCGGAAGAGTTCATAGAGTTTAGGAAGTGGATGCCATACCTGCAGCTAAGTATAAATTATATGGTTCAATAATTTTCACATTTTCTTGGAACACCTTTATTTTAAATGGACACAAATGTCTGTCACTTCCAGTTATCTCCTTGGCAGGGAAGAGTGAATACTGCCAGCACTGCCAGCCATTTGTTGAAATATTTCAGTTGATGTTCTGTTCTTTCCTGGAGCCTTATTTTAAACTGGCTGAAATTATTAAATGTTGACTTTTTATGTACAGTGATTATTCCTTCGATGTTCTTTTAATTAGTCATTATTTTGCTCATAAATTCCTTCAGTATTTCCAGTTGAGTTTTGAGAATTTTTTCCTTCAGTTTTGTTAACTAGAGAAATGCCAGGATATTCTTCCCTTTGGGATTTCTAATTTCCAGTCTTTTCCACATTTTACTATGATACTTTTTCTTCTCCAGCTTCTTTTCGACATCTTCTGTTTAGCTTGTTTACTGCATCATTTATTTTCTTTTGCTACTTATGTTCAATACCAAGTTTTCAGAATCTCTTCTGACATCTATTTTGTTCTTTCTTCCCTTTTATTGCCCTTTAATTTTCATGGTGTTGTTGATGTCATCTCACAACTTCCCTGGACTTCAGTCAGTCTCTTCTTGAGAAGGTTTCTAAAGGTGGAATATACTGAAAGTATTATTTTTGGCTTTCTTGGGCTTGCTTTCCTTTTTTTTTTTTTTCAATTTCAGTTTGAAATTGCTTAGGAACACTTGATACTCTCTCACATTTAGCCTTTCATTTGCTGATAGATTTTTTATGACTGATGATATTGAACTTTCCATGCAGTCCATTCAGTGACGTTCTTTATTGTTGGGGGAAATAAAAATATTTCCAGTGAATAGGTAGGTCATTGGTCTTGCAGAATTCTATCATGAGATCACCACAGCTGTAGTTTCCTATCGTTTTTTTTCTTTCCTTTTTTCTAGCTATCAGTCAAGTCAGTGCTACATTTCAATGCATCTTTATTGTATGTTTGATAATTTCAGACTGCAGAAGTTGATAAAAATCTTCAGTTTCTTAATTTTTGGCACTAACAATTGATGCATCAGTTTGAATGAGTCATTGTAACTAGACTTCCATGAGGCATATGCATATTATCCTATCACTGCAATGTTGTGTTTCCAGATAGATCTTGAAATCTACTTTTTTGACAATTAAAGTGTTGCTATTTCTCTTCAGCTTACGCCATTTCTAGCATACTAGACCATTGTCTGATTCAAAATGGCCAGTACTAGTCCATTTCAGGGGAGCGTTTATTGCCTAGTGCTTAGAGAGATGTGCTGCTAACCTAAAGGCCATACCTTTCGGTTTGAATCTTCCAGGGCCTCTACATGGGAAAGATGAGCTATCTCTTGTGTGGTGAGACAGCTGTGCCCTGATTGTACATTGAATACCTTCCAATGGAGGGAATTGTCTTCTGGCATTAATCAGATTGTATTCTTCTGTTGTTCATATGATTTTTGCTGGGCTTTTTTAAAAAGTAGATTCTTTTTTTTTTTTTTGCTTGTTTTTCTTTTTATTTTTTCAGTTCAAAATAGATTCAGTTTGAAAAGGTACTTTGTACAAAAAACATGTCTTTATAAACATCATAATGATATTCAGGAAGATGAAGATGCACATCTTATGCCAGGAAAACAGAACCAAGACTAGTGTGAGGATACAATAGATTTACAACTTCCGTCTATTCTTATTTACCCTGAGAACATACATACAAATGGAAAAACAGAGCACAATGGCATGTATTCTTAGTATTCTGAACTTCCTCATCTTTGTTGAGTGCACATAGCTAAAAGTGCAAAATGAAAAGTTCAATGTTTTTAGGACTATATTTTCTGCTAGAATTGGAGGAATTTGGTATATTTACACTTCTAAAACAGTTCCCCGCATTTTCAAGGTAATGGTACAGAAATAATAAATCATTTCATATGCTCTTGTTTCTTTACACATAAAAGCAAACTTTAATATGAATGTATTAATTCCTTTTTATGTTCCACTATACATTCAATAAAAAGCAGTAACAAGCGCTCTTCTAATACACATTTATACACACACACACACACACACACACACACACACATATACACACCTAAACTAGGAAAAAAGGCCATGAAAATAACTTCTGCTTAATTCTTTTCATTTACTTCTTCCTCACTGTCATCATCACTATAAAAGATGTCTCGAAACAAGAAAACTTGCTTTAATGGGGCTGGAGTTTGAATTTCAATGCTGTCTTTCTCCAACTTCTTTTCCAATTTTTTTTTTAAACAAAGGAAGAATAGTCTCATAGAGGTAGTCTATAATTTCTGGAAAAGTCTTTTTCTGCCAAAAAGGAACACAGGTAGCTTTTAGTTGATGAAATTTATTTTGGGCATAAGATGGATGAACATTAAGATCTTTCTTCCTAGTTTATCTGAAAGTTCTATTGAAACTATGAGTGTTCTGGTATTTGCAATAGCTGCAGCATAGTTTTCAGCATCACAGCAATATGTAAGCTAATATAGTATGACAAACAGATGAGAGTGGTAGAGTCTCTAAAAGAGGAACACTAAAACAAGTGCCTGGTGGATGGAACTTTCCGTGAACCTCTCAGTGTATGGCAGTCAGATGAGGATGCTCAATCTCTTGATTTCCTAATCTCATACTGTTGTTGTTTGTCATTGAGACAGAACTAACCTATAACTGACCCTGAAGTGGGTTTTCAGAGGCAGTAAATCACACAGAAGATATCTCATATTGAGGTGTGTGTGTATTAAACCATCTTATTAGTTTTCCTGGAGTAGAGTGATAATAAGGTGGGGATATGAAAATGACTAAGACAACAAATTATAAATTGGAATATAATTGGTATTGACAATAAATTCTGGGATTTGAATGGAAGGTGGGGGGAGATCTTTAGGAGCTAAAAAGTAGTCTGGACAAGGAATTAATGAGAGAAGCATATGTAACCTGATTTTGAGAATGATTAAAACTTGCTCTGGTAGATGGCCTTTTGGATGGAAAGAAGAGCTGAAATAGAGATAAGCAGCATTTGTATAGGGATTGTAGGAGGTGGCTGGAGAAAAAGCTAATAAGGTTCTTTTCTGGCTTTAAGTAATATTGATGATTATTAAGAACCATTATACTTTTGTGCTGTGAAGAAAAAAATTTTTTTAATTAATCTGGCAGTAAAATATATGCATTGGTTTTAAGCTAAATTCTTATGTGATTTTGCTTTTCAGTACAAATACAGAGACCTAACTGTACGTGAAACTATCAATGTTATTACTCTATACAAAGATCTCAAACCTGTATTGGATTCATATGGTGAGTTTATGTAATAAAACTGTCAATTACTGTACTTTGAGTTACTCTTTTTGTTATGGCTGTGAGTTTCCTTTTTTTCTTTTAAGTTTATTGACATTATAATTGTAAAGTTGGACCTTCACCTAGAAAGAATTTTGGGGACCAAGAAATTATAAGATCTCATAATAACATATTATATTTATTTAGTTCTTTTACATTTTTTAAAAAGTGCTCCCACATAGAACTATCCTAATTTAGATCTGGAGAGGATATTGAAGACAGTTCAGCCCTGCTTTCCCCAAATATTATGCACAGATCACTAATTTTGAAGAATGTTACTTCAGACAAAGTTCTCTCTTTATATTTCAGCAATTTAAAATTAAATCAATTTATTTGCAGTAAGATTACTCTCAGGCTTTCCTATGCTGAAGAGTGGTGCATCACAGAACAGTATATTGTATATCCTAAAGTTACTTAACTTTTCTTTTTTCTTTTTTTTAATTTTTATTGTATTATTTTTACGTGTACCGTCAAATCAGATTTGACTGGTACAGGAGGAGATTGCCCCCTCCTTCTCCAGCAGAGCATCTGGTGGATTTGAACGGCTTACCTCTGGGATTGCAGTGCAGTGTCTTGCCACTAGGCCACCAGAGCTCTCTTAAAGTTACTTAACTTTTGAACTCTCGTTTTACCCCATAGTCTCACAGTACATTTTGTCATACTCTGGAGTATCCCTTTCATTTTGCAATAAGGAAAATATTTCTTTCCCTTTTATTTGAGACAATGAGATTTACATAAGAAATGATACCACCTAGAGGGTTTAAAAAAAAAATAGCAAAATGTTGCTTTAAAAATATTCTTTTCTGTCCCCATCAATCTTAACATAAATCTCTCTAACTCTCTTTCCTGAGGTCAAGAAACTGAATTTAAAGTTCTTTTAGACAAGCAGTTTTAAGAATTCTGAGAGTCTTTGGAACCTGGTAATAAGAATTGGGAGGCAATGGAGGGACAGTCCTGCATTTCCTAAACAACAAAGACATGAGACAGAATTCTCTGTCAAAGCTAGATTACAATTCTTCCTTTTTACTTATTTCTGTCCACATTGTTAAATTACAATAAAATATTCATCTTTGATATGGTATTTAAATAGATTGACACAGTGTCTGCAACAACTGTTTCATACATAGCAACAATTGTGAGATGCCATAGGATTGAGCCTTGTTTTGTTCTGTTGTACATATACAGGGCTGCTGTGAGTCGGAACCGACTCAGTAGCACCTAACAACAATACAACATGATATTTAAAATTTGTAAAAAACAAATGGGAAAAATCTCTCTTATTTCCAAAATTATAGGTCATTTTAAAAATTGCTTCAATAGGAGGAAAAAGTGACTGGGGCTGGAACTTTACTGTAATTGTATAGCTTCACTGTATCCTAAAAGAATACATATGTTGATCCAGACTTGTAGATTACAATAGTATTGTGCAAATTTTGTGTAGTTTTATGTACCTGAACCAAGTCTAAAACATTATTATCAAAATCTACTTTTATGGTAAAAAAAAAAACCCACGAAACAATACCCACAAATTGAAATAAAATGGTTTTCCAGAAAGCATGAATTCAGAACACATTACATAACAGTTTATAAACAATAATAAGAGAATGGAGACAGTAGTAGATCTGTAAGTTTGTACTGCCTATAACAAACAGCCTCTTCTGGATGTGAGAGTGTTAACTGTAAATCATTGTTGCAGATAATAACAGTCCATGCAATGAAGATTATGTGTCCTAACTACTTATAAACTTAAGTAATGCAATTGGCACAGGACAGAGCAGATTTTAGGGCTGTTGTACATAGGGTCGCTATGAGTCACAAGCGACTCGACGGCACATAACAACAACAATATAAAAATGTTTATGCTTTAACTGAAAACTTTTTTTATATAGTCGTTTGATGATATATTGGGATCGATAAGACACTGAGAATAAAGGTCTGGGAAATCTAAAGTCTGAGGATATTAGGTTAACATTGAATTTGGTATCACTTTTAATGATCTTTAAGATGGTAGCCTCACTTCTGTTTTTTCAGGTAACTTAAAGCATCTTTTCTGTATTCATTCAAAAGCTGATTCATTAGGCAAATGAACATAGAATATTTTGCTATTAGGCAAAACAGATGATAGATCCTTTCAAGGAAATAACAGATTTTTAACCCATGTTTCTTGAAGAATGTATGGTCTTTACTACAAAAAAACACTTATGATTAAACCGTTCTTTCCTTTCAGTTTTTAATGATGGCAGTTCAAGGGAGCTAATGAACCTCACTGGAACAATTCCTGTGCCTTATAGAGGTAGGTAAATATCTATTGTCATGAGTGTTTCCTGTATAGATACATTGTTTTGCACAATATATTTGTGCAAATAAAAGTATTTTGCTAAATAAATTAAACCGTTATATTTTCTCATGTCTTTCATGATAATAAGGAGATTTTAACTTGGCATAATAAGTTGAGTGTCAGAAGATGGGGGTTGAGCAGGGCTAACCCAGCAGCTAATCCAAGGGAGGGATGACCTGTAAAGATTTACAGCTTCAGAAGCCCAGTGGAGGATCACTATAAATGGGAATCAGATTGATAGCAGTGGGTTTTAAACTTTATTTGGCAGTAGTAGTTAATATTTCCAACTTTTCTCCTGTTCATTACTATGATATATTAACAAATAGATTCTGCAGTATAATGATGGATTCAGAATCTTAAAAATAAAAGGAGACTTCCTACTTTAGCATCCCAGCCCATCCAGACATGTCTGACTAGGAGAAGTTATATATTATAGAGGCTAAGATAAAAAAGCAAACCCATATGTACTGCTAACAAATCAATTCCAGCTTATTGTGACCCTCTGTCAGGTTTCTGAGGCTGTAAATCCTAGTAGGAGGAGACTGCTTCTCTTTCTCAGGGGGTTTGCTGATGATCTTGAGGCACACAGCCTTTCAGTTAGCATAGCACACTACAGAGTTTACCACCACAGCCAGAGTCTAAGATAGAAGATTGAAAATCAAAGTGGTTAACTGGTAACTTTTACTTTAAGCTACCAGTTTTGTGACCATAAGCATCTATAATACTTCAGTAATGATGCTTTAACTTGAGAGAAATGAAAATTTATTAAGATAGTACAAGTAAAAGGCTTTACACAGGCCCTGACATAATACGCAGAAAACAAGAAGTAGCTACTATTTATCACTGTAGTGTTGATAAGAATGAGAATGAATAGTTGCACCCATGTTAGCCAGCCACCTCTTGCTGGAATACTTACAGTGATAAGTGAGTGTTTACCCTCATGAGAGACAGTCTGTTAGATCATTTTCCTTGTGGCTAGCTGACACCTGTTGCCCGGTAGCATCTTGCCTATTGATTTTGCACATTGCCCGCTATGTACGAGGCCTAGTAATAGGGAACTGTGGATAAAAAGATAAATAAAAATGTACTTTTTCTGGAAGAATTCATTCGAATAGGGCACACAGGAAATAAATAAGTATTTTTATTGTTTTAAAATTGCTATACCAAGGAACCAGTCCTTGGATAAGGACATCATGCTTGGAAAGGTAGAAGATCAGTAAGAGAAGACCTTAAACAAGATGGATTGACACAGCAACTATAACAATGGGCTCAAGTGTATCAGAGATAATGAGAATGGTACAGAATAGGGCAGGGTTCAGATCCATTGTACATTGGGTTGTTATGGGTTGTGGTCAACTTGATGGTACCTAACAAGAACATTGTGCAGTAAAGGGAGCTCTGGTGGCATAGTGGGCAAGGAGTTGCACTGCCAGCCCCAAGGCATACAGTTTGAATCCACTAGCTGCTTTGCAAGAGAAAGAAAGGCATTCTTCTCCTATGAGATTTCCAGCCTCAAATGCACTGGAGGATCAGCCATGAGTCAGTTCTGACTTGACAACAATGAATGAGTGATAAAGGAGCCCTGAAGACATAAAGGATAGGATGGCAGGCTCCTAATCAAAGAGTTCTAAATTCCCAACTTCCATTATAAGGTGGTCTAATGGCAAGAAGCAGCACTGCAATTCCAAAAGCCTGGGGTTCGAGGCCATCAGTTGCTCTGTAGGAGAAGGATGGTAGTCTCCTCCCGTCCCATTAACTGCCTCTGAAAACCCGCCAGTGGGTCAGCTATGGGTCGGTCCCAATTCAATGGTACACAACAACAACAAAGATAAAATTTCAAAGAGTTATAGGTTCAAATCCACAAGTTTGTCTCAGAAGAAAAATGAGCAATCTCCTGTAAAAAGATATAACCTGGAAATCTGATGAAGAGTAACTAGGAGCCAAAATCAACTTGACAGCAGGAGAATTTTTGTGTGCATGTTTTTTAAAATAGAAAGTGTTCTGTGAGATTAGTATAAAAGAGCCATATAGAAAGTTCACAGACATTTAAACATGGCATTAAAAGATGAGTCAGCCATTAATAACAGAATGGACAATTCATGCAGAAGGAAAAAACACGGAATATCAGCACTGAATAAAGCAAGGATGTTCTGTTTAGAGTGAGCTGACTAAATTTCAAGATTATCAACCTTATGTTTACCCTCTGTAAATAAAGTCTTGGACGTGCTCACCAAGTTGTCCCAAGAAATCTGGAGAACGACCACTTGGCCAACTGACTGGAAGAGATTGATATTTGTTCCTATCCCAAAGAAAGGCGACCCAACCTAATGTGGAAACTACAGAACAATTTCACTGATTTCACATGCAAGCAAGATTTTATTGAAAATTATCCAAAAACGACTGGAACAGCACATCAACAGAGAACTACCAGAAGTCCAGGCTGGTTTCAGAAGGGGTCGTGGTACTAGAGATATTGTAGCTGATGTTAGATGGATCTTGGCTGAAAGCAGGGAATACCAGAGGAATGTCTATCTGTGTTTCATTGACTATGCAAAGGCATTTGACTGTGTAGATCATAACAAACTGTGGCTGACTCTGAGAAGAATGGGAATCCCAGAACACTTAATCGTTCTAATGCGAAACTTATACTTGGACCAGGAGGCAGTCGTCAGAACAGAGCAAGGGAACACTGCATGGTTCAAAATTGGGAAGGGCATACGCCAGGGATGCATCCTAGCTCCATACCTTTTCAACCTATATGCAGAACAGATTATCCAGGAGGCGGGGCTCTATGAGGAAAAATGTGGGGTCAGGATTGGTGGACGATTTATCAACAATCTGCGTTATGCGGATGACACAACCCTGCTTGCTGAAACTGAGGAGGACCTGAAGTGCCTGCTGCAGAGTGTCAAGGACTGCAGCCTACAATATGGATTGAGGCTCAATGTCAAGAAGACAAAGATTCTCACCACTGGACCAATCGGCAGCATCAGGATGGATGGTGAAGAGATTGAGATTGTACACAGCTTTAGTTTGCTTGGCTCCATAGTCAACAGTCTTGGCACCAGCAGCCAGGAAATTAAAAGGCGCATTGCCATGGGAAAGTCTGCTGTTAGGGACCTCTCCAAAGTGCTGAAGAGCAGTGGTGTCTCTCTGGAGACTAAGGTGCATCTGGTTCAGGCCATGGTCTTTGCAATCACTTGTTATGTGTCACAGAGCTGGACAATGACCAGGGAGGATAGAAGGAGAATTAATGCTTTTGAGCTTTGGTGTTGGAGAAGCGTGCTGAGGGTGCCATGAACTGCTAAGAAAACAAACAGATTCATCCTGGAGAGGGTTAAACCGGCCTTCTCCTTGGAGGCAAGGATTCTGAGGCTTCGTCTGGCATACTTTGGTCATGTGGTAAGGAGAGACCGGTCTTTACAGAAGGACATCATGCTTGGAAGGGTGGAGGGCAGGCGCAGGAGGGGAAGGCCCTCTGGGAGATGGATTGATTCGGTGACTGGGGCAATCAGGATCAGTGTGTCGGAGACAGTGAGATTGGCACAGGACAGAGCAGAGTTTAGCGATGTTGTACATAGGGTCACTATGAGTCGCAAGCGACTCGACGGCTCCTAACAACAACAACATTAAAATATATTCTGTTAGTATTTTGCATTTGCATTTTAGAAGTAATTTGGAGTATATGTAAGTAAATCAATACAAAGCCCTGTAAAGATGTAATTTCTCTAAGTGATATTTATGTGTACATTCTTTTTTTTTTTTTTTTTGAAATTTTAAAAATTTTATTATTTTTGTGTGCATGTACCGTCAGATCAGATCTGACTGGTACAGGAGGAGATTGCCCCTCCTTCCCCGGCAGAGCATCTGGTGGATATGTGTACATTCTTATCCGTAGTGAAACAGTTTCTGATGGAGGCAGGGGGAATCTCTTTATTGTTCCAAAAACCAAAATGAAATCTTTGCTTGTAGAGGTGATTCCAACATGACAGCCTTCTCTTGGGTCTCTGAGGTTATAAATCTTTAAGGTGGAGGCTCCCCGTCATTCTCCTGCAGAGTGACTGGTGGACTTAAACCATTGAGCCCAGTACATTACACAGCATGCCACCAGGGTTCCTTTCTGCAATCCTCGACAGTTGAGTAGTATTTGAATAGTTATTAAAATAATGCTAAATTTTCATTTGCTGCCTGCAATTCAGCAATCCTGTGCACAAGGATTCTGATTCCTACCCTGTCCATAGGTCTTTATGATCTGTTAGCTCCTTAATCATGCTGCTCTACTGGGCAAAGTGAAAATGTAAGAAACTAATCAAGCAAAACTTTGAAACTGAAAATATAAAGCCCTAAAATATTTGTTATTTTTTAGATTGTAATTTTTAAGTTGAAATTTTTTTAAAGTGTTAATTATGTAGCTCTCTCTTGCTATTACCAAAAAATTATAAAGTTAGATTTACTGAAGTTTCTTTTTCTTTCAGGTAATATATACAACATTCCAATATGCCTGTGGCTTCTGGACACATATCCATATAATCCCCCTATCTGTTTTGTTAAACCTACTAGTTCAATGACTATAAAAACAGGAAAGCATGTTGATGCAAATGGGAAAATATATCTTCCTTATCTACATGAATGGAAACATGTAAGTATTAATAGTATTTTATGAATTGCTTTTGTTTTTGGTTTTTTGGTTGGTTTTTTTTTTTTCTTTTTTCATTTTTATTATTTGTGTGTGTGTGTGTGTACCTTCAAATCTGATCTACTGGGACAGAAGGAGATTATCCCTCCTTCTTCAGCAGAGCATCTGGTGGATTTTGAACCGCACACCTCTGGGATAGCAGTGCAGCTTCTTGGCACTAGGCCACTAGAGCTCACCAGAATTGCTTTTGTTTTATATACTTTGGTCACTCAAAAACTGAAAACTCTTCGCCAAGGAACCAACTCATAGCTGACCCTTCAAGTGGGTTTTCAGAGCCTATAAATCACATGGGAGGACATTGCCCATCTTTCTACCACACAGTCACTCATGGATTCAGACTGCCAGGGAACTGCCACCTCTGAGTTAGCAGTACAACTCACTACAGATTAGGCGGCAAGAGGTTTGATCATTAGCTTCTGCTTTGTGTTGACATCTGAGGATGTCTTCAAAATACATAAGTATTGATGAGGTGGATCACTGATAATCAAGCATAACATGAAAGAGGAGAGGAAAAACAGTCTAATGGAAACAGACTGTCACAACTAAGTGATCCATACACTGGCTTGAAAATGATTATGATTAATAGGGTCGAGAAAATAGGTGACAAGATGTAGAATTTTAGTTAAAGTAACCATGTAGAATTTCTAGAACTGAGAAACACAATAGTAGTAACTAAGAATTCAGTAAAGGGTGTTAGTGGTAGATTCATCCAAATAGACTAGATAATTAATGAATACCATAGTGCTGAATAACACATGGACTGTCAGAAGAACAGACAGACATATCTTGGAGAAGGTGCAGCCAGAGTGGTCCTTAGAGGCAAGATGAAGAAGCTTCACCTCACCTACTTTGTTCATGTTGCTAGGAGAGGCTATTACTTGGAGAGAGACGTCATGTTTGGGAAGGTGGAGGGATGGTAAAGGAGAGGAAGACCCTCACCCAGGTGAATTGTCACAGTGACTGCAGTAGCAGGCTTGAGGATGTGAGAGATTACTGGATAGAAGTGTTTAGATCTGTTGTTGACAGCACCTAACAACAGCAACAGCAAGCACTAAAAATAACTATTCATCTTAAGAACCTTAAAAGTACAGTACATAATCCATCATCATGCAAACTGAAAGGTGCCCTAGGCACTCAAAAGGAGAAAGGTGGGCATTCTCCTCCAGTAAAGATTTGATGGCCCAGAATTCTAATGGAAGGGAACTGAGTTACAGACAGTGGATTTGGCTTTGATTTATATTTTTTAACAAGGTGAATCCTAAAAACATTTTGCTAAACACCAGAAATGCATCAAAAAAGAACACACAGTGCTTGACCTAATTTATATGAAGTTTGGAAGTAGATAAAAGAAACATACTATTTAGGAAGTCATTTGTAGGTATGATGCTTAAGGTAAATAAAATGCGAGAAATCTTAACTCCAGAACAGAGGAGGATATGACCAAGAAAGAAAACAAGAGGAACTTCTAAATTGCTGGCAATTTTTTTTTTTTTTATTATTTTTGTGTGCGTGTACCGTCAAATCAGATCTGACTGGTACAGGAGGAAATTGTCCCTCCTTCCCCGGCAGAGCATCTGGTGGATTCAAACCGTGCGCCTCTGGGATTGTAGTTGCAGGTCCTTGCCACTAGGCCACCAGAGCTCCCCTTGCTGGCAATTTTTTATTTCTTAACTTTAAGATGTGTACAGAAATACACTCTTTATTGTTACTCTTTAAAATGTAATAAATTTGACCATGTATTTTATACATATTTTTAGTACATTTCTATAGATACAGTTTTTAAATCTTACCAAATTTTATAATGGTGACTAACGTTGGTATGGTGACAAGGTTCTGATAAAGTCTTGTGAGTTGAAATCATCTCAGCAGCATCTAACAACATGTTAAAAGATTTGATTATTAGATGTACTAGCTAATACATTCAGAATAAATAATCTTAGGGTAATAACAGCTATCTAAAAAAAAACTTCCAAAATTAAACATGTTAGAAATTTATTTCTTGTACCCACATAGTCCCACTCTTCTACTTTGTAGTGTTTCAGAGACCAAGACTCTTCCATTTTTTGTTCCACTGAGAACTTCAGAATCTTCTCTGAATCAACTGAAAAGAGGAAAAAGAGTAGGAAAAAAATGCTCCCTTCTTAGACATCTGGATCACTTTTGTTTATGTTCATTAGTAAGAGTCATTTGCAAGAAAGGCTAGATAGATAGAATGAATAGTCTATAATAAGTAAAACGGAAAAGTTACTTATTAGACTATTAAACTGACACGACACAGACTATAAGCTATGGATTTGATTGATTGATTAATTGGCTATTCATTCTAATCCCAAACAGTCCCATATTGCTTAGAATGTAAAATCCTACCTTTGTATTGCTTGTTGGAAAAACAACTAAGTAGAAAAGATGTGGTGATGTTAGGTGCTGTCAAGTCAAATATGACCCTATGAACAATAGATCTGAACCTTGTTCTGTCCTGTGCCCTCATCATCTCTGACACACTTGAGCCTGTTGCTGCAGTCACTGTCAATCCCTATTGTTGAGGATCTCCTGTCTTTCACTGACTCTTTACCATCCCTAGGATGATGTCCCTTTCCAAAAAAACAGCCTCTCCTACCAACATGCCCAAAGTATGTGAGATGAACCTTTGCCAACCTTGCTCCCAGGGAGCACATTTTCCAAGACATATGTGTTTGGTCTTTGGGCAGTCCATGGGACATTCAGTACTCTTCTCCAACACCTCACTCAAAGGCATCAATTCTTATCATCCTTACTCATTGTCCAGCTCTTATAACCATAACATATTCCTCCTGAATTTAAAAATCATCTTAAGAACAGGTTTGAGGTACCAATGACTGCTTCAAGACCTCTTCAGTTTCAGCAAGCACAGTTGTATCATATGCATAACGCAGATTGGTGATAAGTCTTCCTCTGATCTCAATGCCACATTTTTCTTCATGAAGTCCTGCTTCTCGAGTGATTTGCTCAACTTATGGAGAAAGGATCCAGCACTGATGCACACCTTTCTTGATTTTAAACCATGTAGTCTTCTCTTGCTCTGTTCATCAGATAACAGCTTCTTGATATAGTTGTAGTTTTCTCATGAGCACAATGAAGTGTTCTGGAATTCCCATTCTTCTCAGTGTTATCCATAATTTGTTATGATCCACACAAATGCCTTTGCATAGTCAATAATACACAAACAGACATTTTTCTGCAATTCTTTGCTTTCAGCTAAGATCCATCTGACATCAGAAGTGGTATCGTTGGGGTCACGGCTGCTTCTAAACCCAGGCTAATCTTCTGGCAGTACTCTTTAAATGTAGTGTTCTAGCTGATTTTGGATGATCTTCAGCAATATTTTGCTTGCAGGTGATATTAATGATTTTGTTGGATAATTTGTCTTGGATCACCTCTCTTGTGAATGGAAATGCAGATCTCTTCTAGTAAATTGGTCAAGTAGCTAACTAATTTCCTGACACAGACTGGCAAGCACGTCCAGGGCTGCATCTGTTACTTGAAATATGTCATTTGGTATCCTGTCAATTTATAGGGCTTTTTTTTTTCTGCCACTGTCTTCAATGCCACTTGAATCTCTTCCCTCATCACCTTGGCACTTTATCATATGCTACTTCTTAAAATATTTCAGTGTCAAATTCTTTTTGGTACAGTGGGTATTCCTTCCATCTTTTAAAAAAAAAATTTAGAAGAACACTTCTCAAATTTGTGTGTCATCCTTTTACAGGGGCCATGCTAATCTTCTCTGTATAGTTACAATTTTAGCAAAAGTGCTGCCAAAGCAAGCACCTTCCATCTCTTTTGATGCTTCCTGGATCATTCAAGGTTTTACCCTTAGTGTTTCTTAGTATTGAAACTCAAGACTTGAATTTGTTTTTTTATTCTCTCACCTTGACAAATGCCCAATGAGTTCTTCCTTTTTTATTCTCCAACTCCAGCTCTTTGTACATTACATGTAAAACTTTGTCTTTGTGAGCTACCTTTGATGAAAATAATCTGGAAGTAAATTGTAATGATTGCACAACTTTGTGATTATTAAAAAATTGGCACTGTATACTTTTAAAACGTAAGCTGGATGGTGTGTGAATTATAAAAAATACACAGTTACATGATTTAGTTTGATAATTTTTTGGTGCACTAAAAATTAATAACATGGTCTCAGTACTCATCTCTCCACCACCCTAATACCCACATCCTTGGGTCCTGTCCAGATCCTGCAAGTATTTAACCCTTTTCAGTATATAATTGTAGGGATTGGTATGAGAATTAATTAAAACAGTGGGAATTAGCATATTTTCACAGGATGTTCTCAGAAGTGTCTTTTCTTTTTTTCTTTAAGGTGGGACAGAATTCAATAAAAGTAATTACTTAGTGCTTTAGAAAAGTAAAAGTGCATGCACACCCATGTTTATTGTGGCTCTGCTCACACTAGCAAAGAGCTGGAAACAACCCAAGTGTCCATCAACAAACAATGGATAGAGAAACTCTAGTATATTCACACAATGGAATACTACACTCACTGTATTGAAAAACAAAGGAACTCATGAAATATTATACAAAATGGGCGACCCTAGACAACATTATGCTGAGATATCTCAGTCACAAAAGGACAAATATTGCATGAGGCCACTGTTGTAAAATGGGACTGACATCGGGGTCTGAGAAAGAGGGGATAAATAATGTATCCTGCATTGAAACAGATGAGGGAGAGAACTGTTTAAAAGCGATATATGATTAGGTATTATTGTCATGACAGGAGTCCAGAATGAAGGCTTCACAGTGGAGTGGACTTGGGGGAAGGGATTGTATAACAATGAAAGAATTTTTCTTTTACTTTTTAAAGAGAAGAGCAGATATGGGCAGGAAGAAACACTAAGTCTCTGTAAACTTTCATTAAAATTAAAAAAAAGCAAAAAGTAAAAGTGCTAGCAAACAAGAAATTAGACTGTTATAGAAGGTCAGGACGTGTTGTTAAATCTTGTTATCAAGATGGATAACTGATTAAAATGATAATTTTATAGAACTTGATTAACTAGTGAATGAAGAAGCATATGAATATATTATAAAAATATTAAGGAGTAGGTAAACCATTTGAACAGTTTAACCTAACATATCCTGCTGAGTTGGAGCTGACTCATAGCTGACCATCTGTCAGGTGTTCAGAGTGTAAATCCCATGGGGAAAGAGTGTCCACTTTCCTCTCTAAGAGTAGCTGGTGGACTCAAACTGCTTCCCTTTGGATTGGCAGCACCACCAGAGCTCCCTCCACCTAGCATATTCTAGTTGTTGGCAAATATGAGTAGAAAATTATTTCTTGGGGAGGAAAAACAAGTTGAATCATTTTTGTGTGTGTAATTATGATATTGTAAAGAAAATTCAGGATTTTATCTATTGGATAACAACCGAGTATTTGTATTTCTAAGCTAGAATCTACCTGTAATGGCCAGAATTCATAATAACATCTTTAATAGAACTTAATTCTCAGAACATAAATTGCCAGGGCAATACTTTTGCCTGTTAAAGACGTTAGATAATAATATGACAAAATTGTACATCACTCTTGAATTTGTACTAGTATACTTCAGTCTGTCCATTTTCATAAAATAAATTTTGGTTAACTATATGAATGACACAAAAAAGAATACTGACTGAATTTTTTAAATATGTAGCTTTGACTAGTGGTGTTTTTATTTACATTGAAGCAACAGCCTTATCAGGATTAACAATTTAATAATAATAAAACATTTGTTTTATTGATTAAGATCTCTGGGAGCCTATTAGTGAGAAGGTGTGCTGCTCTCCCAAAGGCACATGCCTTGATTTCGCTATCTGCTCTGCGGGAGAAGGACGGACTGTTTCCTCCTCTGCAATTTACTGCCTCTGAAAACCCATCGAATGGTCAGCTTTGGGTTGGTTTCAACTCAACAGCACACAACAACACAATGAAAATTACTGAGCCAACTTGAAAACTGATGAGAAATTACCAGATTTGTTTTTTTTTTCCAGGAAAGCATATCAGTAACTAACTTGAATTTGTTTTCCTCTTTAGCCACAGTCAGACTTGTTGGGGCTTATTCAGGTCATGATCGTGGTGTTTGGAGATGAACCTCCAGTCTTCTCTCGTCCTACTGTTTCAGCGTCCTATCCACCGTACCAGGCAACAGGGCCCCCAAATAGTAAGTAAAATTATGATATGATTATTAAATTCATATACATGAAAGAGAAACCCTTGTTAAAAAAATTTTTTTAATGACTTCACTTTGCTTTTTAGCTTATCAAGTTAGTGGATATTGGGGAGATATACTGGGACCCCACATCTGCATGTACAGATTCTCACCAAAGACTGGCCTCTGGGCTTCTATTTGTGGGTAGAAATCTTAAATTGAATGTGCTGGCTTCTGAAATGGAGAAGGGTGCTAGAATGCTAGAATTTGTGTAAATAACTGTATGCCCTGAAATAGCCTATTTGAGCAGCTTGGCAGGATATATAACTTAAAAGATAGCCTCAGTTTGGATTTTTTGGCCACTCCAGTATGAGTGTAACTGATAAGAATCAATTACAAGGTGAACTGAATTCTTAACATTCCACTATTCTGGGCATACACGACTAAGCTTTTAGCTCTCAGCTTTCTTCTCTAAACAAGTTCTTAATACTTTCTTGTGTGGGGCATGGAGACAGTACTTGTTCTCCCTTACTTGATATTATCTCTGTTTTTAAGAAATTGTTTTTTATATATTTTAAATTCACTCTGAATTATTGATAATTTGTTGGATTATTTTACCACTGCTAAAAAAAGTATTGACTTCATTTGAATTGTCAGGAATTTTTTTCTAAATTTTATGATTATAATTAACCAAATTTGTTTCACAAGACAGATTATGTGAGCTTTTACTTTTCTCCTGAAATTGTCCTGTTACTTTTTGATTAGCAGCACAACACAGTGCACACCATACTACCTGAGCTCCTTTCCTTTTTCTCTTTAATCCAGTCTTTATTTTTTTTCTCCCTCACTAGTCAGTTGGAACTACCAACCGTCTAACCAAATGTATTTTATTACTGTCATCATTTTTTTCCCCTCTGAAACTATATTTAGAGCCAAACTTCTTGTTGTAGAGCTCTGGTGGCATAATCTGAAGCATAATCTGTGCTGACAACCCTAACACCATGCTTCTCTGGCCATTCAAATCCACCAGCAAGTCTGAGGGAAAAGATGGACTGTCTCCTTCCTTGTGGTTTACAGCCTCAGAAACCTGATGAAGGGTCAGCTCTGAGTCAGAACTGACTTGACAGCAGTGATTGAGTGACTGCTACTCAAAGCAACCCTTTAGAGTAGAATAGCATTATCTGTGTGGTTTCCAAGGTTGTAAATATTTATATATACATATTTGTGTGGGTACATACAAATACATTTATATATAAATTGTGGTTTGGTGAAGTTTTACAGAGCAAATTAGTTTTCCATTCAACAGTTTATGCACATTTTATTTCTTAGCAGTAATTCCATTTCTTAAGGAGCACATTGACTCATAATTGAAATGAGATTGTAAGATACATTTTGAATTTGTTTTCATTTTTTTAAAAATTTTACCAGCATAGTAAGCCTGATTTGAAATTTAACAGTTCTTCAGATAAAAGAGAATCTAGAATTCTTCTGGACGAGAATTTATTTTTAATCTTGTGTAATTCTGTTGTCTCTAGAATCCAAAATAGAATCTTTGTCATTTAAATTTGGAACACAGGCAAACCCTAGGTTATAGATGCTGGATTTACTTGCACCTAGTAGGTTTAAACCAACCCCCATCAAAAAGCCTATTAAAATTAAAGATTAAAATTTTGAGGTTCATAATTATACATGGGCTCCACTTTGTGACATACATCAAACATTATTACTGTATTATTATATTAAAGACATTTTAGTGTATCTGTTCGTGTTTCTTTAATACTTTTAGTACATAGAAAGGTACACAGTACACTTTGAAAACTTTGGACTGACTGACATTACATAGAACTTACATACCTAACTATTGCAGTTTATGTACAAATTCAATTTAAAGACAAATTTAGGGATAGAACTTACTTGAAAGTCAGGGATTACCTATATCAGATATTCTCTAGTTTTATCCTTCACTAGTTGTTATTAAATGCCTACAACTCACAGTGATCTTATGAACAACAGATCTGAACCTTGCCCTGTCCTGTACCATTCTCATCATCTCTGATACACTTCAGTCCACTGTTACCAGTCAGTCACCATGTCAGTTCATCTTGTTGAAGGTTTTTCTCTCTTGCAGTTTTATTTGACCTTTCCCAGCATCATGTCTTTTTCCAAGCACTGGCCCTTCATAAAAGCATGCCCAAAGTATATGAGGCAAAATTTCACCATCCTAAAGAGCAGTCTGGTTTCATTTTCTCCATGGCATATTTGTTTTTTCTTTTGGCAAGCAATAGAATATTCAAAACTCTTATCTAGCATCACAATTCAAAAGCACCAATTTTTCATCTTTCATTCTTATTCATTGTTCAACTTTCAGGCGCAGAGCAAGTAATTGAAAAGACCATGGCTTGGATTAGTCACACCTTAGTCTTTAAAATGAAATCTTTGTTTATCAGCTCTTTGGAGTGGTCCTTAACAGCACATTTTCCTGATGTAACACATCCTTTGATTTCTTGACTGCTGGTACAGGATGTTGATTGTGGATCAGTATAAGGTGAAATCTTTGACAACTTCAATCTTTTCTCCATCTGTCATGACATTGCCTATTGGCCAGGTTGTGAGGAATTTTGTTTTCTTGATGTTCAGAATTAGTCTTTCTCTTCTCCATCATAATTCCTTATCTAGTTTGTGGGGTCTTAAAGTCTGCAAGTGACCGTGCTGGGCACAACACTTGGGGTGTTTTTTGGGCGGTGGGGGGTTGTTTTGTTTTTTATTTTATTATTTTGTGTGTGTATGTACTGTCAAATTGGATCTAACTGGTACAGGAGGAGATTGTTGCTCCTTCTCCAGCAGAGCATATGGTGGATTCAAGCTGTGCATCTTTGGGATTGCGAAGCAGCTTCTTGCCACTAGGGCACCAGAGCTCCCTACAACAATTGGTTTTATCCTTGGTTACTTGGAGCACAAGAGGATTAAGAGGAGACTATGGAAGTCTTTGATCTTCTGCACCAAATATTCAATTCCTTTTCACTTTCAACAAGCAAGGTTGTATCTTTTGCATAATGCAGATGTTGGTTAAGACTTCCTTCAATTCTGATGCTATATTCTTCATATAGTCCAGCTTCCTGAGTGATTTTCTCAGCATAATGGCAAAAGGCTATAGTCCTGACAAACACTTTTTCAATTTTAAACCATGCATTGTTCCCTTGTTCTGTATCACAACAGTTTTTTGGTCTAGGTATAGGTTTTGAATGAGCACAATTAAGTGTTCTGACATTCCTAGTCTTTTTAATGTTGGCCATAATGTGTTATGATCCAAAACACAAACATCCTCTGGCATTCTGTGCTTTTATCCAAGATCTTTCTGAAATCATCAACACTACCACTCATTGCCACAACCTCTTCTGGGTCCAGCTTGAAATTTAGGTAGTTTCCCGTCAACATACTACTCTAGCTGGTTTTGTATTATCTTCAGTAAGATTTTACTTGTATGTGGTATTATTGATATTCAGTAATGTCCACATTCTGTTGGATCACCTTTTTCTGGGAATGAGAATAAATACAACTCTCTTCCAGTAGGTGGCCACATGTAATTGTCTTCCAGACTTCTTGGCATACACTAATAAACTTGCCCAGGACTGTTTTTTGAAACACCTCAATGGGTCTTCCATCAATTCCTGGGACCTTATTTTTGCCAGTACCTTCAGCTTGAACTTCTTTACTCATTATCATTGGTTCTTGATTATATCCTTCATCCTGATATAAGTGTCAAAAGTTTGGTGTCAATAAATTCTTTTTGGTACAGTGACTGTTATTTTATTTGTTCAAATAATTTAACCACTGACCACTTAAGGATAAAGATAATCTTTCAACAAATTTGGGCTCCTAAGCAATTTTTTTAAAAAAAAAATTTCTACTTGTATATTGATGTTTAAAGTGGAGCATTCTAGTGAATGATCACATTATGGTCATTTTCCTAGTCTATACTTAATTCACATGTAAATCACATGAAATAGTCTAGAGCTAATTTAAGTTACTGAAAGACTAAGCAAGTTACACTGTTATGTGCCAAGAGACCACATTGTTGTTGTTATGTGCCATCGAGTCGCTTGTGACTCAATAGCAACTCTGTGTACAAGAGCCCTAAACGCTGCTCTATCCTGTGCCAACCTTGCCATCTCTGACACACTCATTCCCACTACCCCAATCACAGAATCAATCCATCTCATCGAGGGTCTTCCTCTCCTGTGCCATTCCTCCACTCTCCCAAACATGATGTCCCTGTCCAAGAACCAGTCTCTCCTTGCAACATGCCCAAAGTATGTCAGACGAAGCTTCAGAATCCTTGACTCCAAGGAGCATTCACGATTTCCAGGACAAACCTGTTTGTTCTCCTAGCAGTCCATGGTATAGTCAACATTCTTCTCCAGCACCACACAGCTCAAAGACATCAGTTCTCTTTCTATCACCCCTGTTCACTGTCCAACTCTCCAATGCATAGCACGTAATTGCAAAGACTGTAGCCCAGATCAGGCGCGCCTTAGTCTCCAGGCTGACATAGTTGCTCTTCAGTACTCTTGAGATGTTCCTCACAGCTGACTTTCCCAATGCAATTAATCTCTTGATTTCCAGGCTGCTGTTACCAAGAGTGTTGACTGTGGAGCCAAGCAAACTTAAACTGTTAACTATCTCAATTTCTTCACCATCCATACTGATGCTGCCAATTGGCCCAGTGGTGAGAATCTTCATCTTCTTGACGTTGAGCTTCAGTCTGTATTGAAGGCTGCAGTCCTTGACCTTCTGCAGCAAGCGCTTCAGGTCCTCCTCGGTTTCAGCAAGCAGGGTTGTGTCATCTGCATAACGCAGGTTGTTGATGAATCTTCCACCAATCCTGATGCCACATTCCTCCTTTTACAGCCCAGCGTCACATTCCTCCTCTTACAGCCCAGCATCTCGGATGATCTGTTCTGCATACAGATTGAAAAGGTATAGGAACAAAATACATCCCTGATGGATCTCCTTCTTGATTTTGAACCATGTAGTGTCTCCTTGCTCTGTTCAGACGACTGCCTCTTGGTCCAAGTATAGGTTTTGCATAAGCACAATCAAATGTTCTGGGATTCCCATTCTTCTCTGAGTCAGCCATAGCTTGTTGTGATCCACATAGTCAAAAGCCTTTGCATAGTCAATGAAGCACAGATAGACATTCTTCTGGTATTCTCTGCTTTCTGCCAAGATGCATCTAACATTAGCTGTAATATCCTTAGTACCACGACCTCTTCTAAATCCAGTCTGCACATCTGGCAATTCTCTTTTGACATATTGCTCCCGTCATTTTTGGTTAATTTTCAGCAGAATCTTGCTAGTATGTGATATTAATGATATTGTTCAATAATTTCTGCACTCTGTTGTTACTTATTGTAGTGATAATGTACTTTATCTGTATGGAGAATATCCATTAAATTGTCAGGTATGGCTGTAAAGAAAATAAAATTCCCCTCTCAACATGAATTACCCCAGGAATTGGGGTAAGTACAGTTATCCTTCAGTATCAATTATCAATGGAAACTTGGTTCCAGAATCTCCTTTGAATACCAAAGTTCACAGATTCTTGTCTCTTTTGTATAGTTGCATGGTATTTGCATATAACCTACATGCATTCTCCCTTTTACTTTAAATCATGTCTGGATTACTTAAAATACCTAAAACAAGGTAAATGCTGTGTAAATAGTACTTTACACTCTTTCCTAGATTTTTTTTTAACCTGTTGGGTGCTACCAAATCTAATCCAACTGGCATAGGAGGAGATTGCCCCTCCTTCTCTAGCATAGCATCTAATGGATTTGAACCATGCACCTTCAGTATTGTAGCACAGCTTCTTGCCCCTAGGCCACCAGAGCTCCCTTAGCTTTTGAGGGATTGCTTTGACAGTTAATTGCTTTTTTGTTTCTTTTTCCCTGCAATTTTGCTGCTTGTGGCTAGATTTATCTGAAAATACAGAAATCTACTATATTTAAAAATTATGCTCAAAGTTGAGAATTTATACAATTCTGTTATTATCATTACTCAAAACATTTATATGCATGACTTTATGCTGTCAGTAAGTTGTACACTTGTTAAAAATTGAATAACAAAGTTGTGTGTTATATTTACAACTATTCCTTCCTGCTCATTTCGCCTCCCACTGCCTACCCCCGCTCTCCCCCCCCCCCCAAAAAAAATAGTAGCTACCGAGAGCATACATGTGCATCAAAGACCTAATTTGATTTGGTTCCTTGGTTTGAAGGTTTAGAGCTATAGTTTTGTGGAGCATCCAAATTACTTGGCCTAATAACATGTTTAGTCTTTCTCATCTACCTCATCATTCCTTATGTAGTGTGTGATCTTAAAATTTCCAAGTGACCATCTGGGCATAGCAGTTGATCTTGCTCTTTGTTTACTTGGAGCGCCAGAGGGTTTTTTTTGGTGTTTTGTTTTTTTTTTTTAAATTTTTTATTATTTTTTGTGCGTGTACCGTCAAATCAGATCTGACTGGTACAGGAGGATATTGCGCCTCCTTCTCCAGCAGAGCATCTGGTGGATTCGAACCGTGTTCCTCTGGGATTGCAGTGCAGCTTCTTGCCACTAGGCCACCAGAGCTCCCCGGAGCGGCAGAGTTTTAAGTGGAGGTTATAGAAATAATTGGCTGCATGAAGAACTGCCTTCTTTGCCATGAAAGCAGAAGAGTGGGTTGGTTTCAGACTGCTTTTTCCCCCCTTGTTGGTATTATGTGCTGTTGACTACAAAAATAATAACCCTGTGCACAATAGCTCTGAACCTTGCTCTATCCTGAGTCAATCTCACTGTCTCTGACACATCTCCCGTCATTATCCCAGTTATTGTGTCAGTCCATCATCTGGGGTCTTCCTCTCCTGCATTATCCTTCCACCCTTCCCAACATATCCTTCTCTAAAGACTGGTCCCTTCTGGCTACAGGCCCAAAGTATGTGAGATGGAATCTCAAAATCTTCGCCTCCAAGGAGCAGCTTTTTTTCACCTTCTCCAGGGCAAACCTGTTACTTCTCTTGGCAGTCCGTGGTATGTTCAGTACACTTCTCCAGCACCACAACTCAAAGGCACACAGATTCTTCTGTCTTCCAGTTCTCTAATGCATAGCAAGTAATTGTGACAGTGGCTGGTATCAGGTGTTTTTTTAGTATCTAGACTGATATCCTTGCTCTTTAGCACTCTTGAGAGGTCCCTGAGAGCAGACTACCCCAATGCAATTTGTCTTTTAATTTCCTGACTGCTGGTGCCAAGAGTTTTTAGTGATTGTGGAACGAGCAAACTGAAATTATTAAGACCTCTATCTCTTCTCCGTCTGTCATGATGCTGCCAATTGGCCTAGTGGTGAGAATGTTCGTTTTCTTGATATTGAGCTTCAATCCATATTGCAAAATATCTTTAACCCTCTGCCGCAAATGCTTCAGGCCTTCCTCAAGAAGGGTTCAGCAAGAAATCTGCATAATGCAGATTGTTGATGTGTCTTCCTCCAGTCCTGATGCCAAATTCCTCCTCATAAAGCCCAGCCTCTCAAATGATCTGTTCTGCATACAGATTATCGAAAAGGTATAGAAACAGGACACAGTCCTGATGCACTTGTTTTCTAATTTTGAACCATAAAGTCTTTCCTTGCTCTATTCTGACATCTGCCTTCTGGTCCAAGTATAGGTTTTGCATGAGCACAATGAGATATTCTGAAATTCCTGTTCTTCTCCTCAATGTTAGCCACAATTTGTTGTGATCCACACAGTCAAATGCCTTTGCATAGTCAATGAAACTACATGCCAAGGTCCATCTGACATTGGCAATGATGTCCCTAGTGCCTCTTCTAAACCTAGCTTGTGATATTAATGATATTGTTCAATAATTTCCACACTCTGTTGGGTCACTTTTTTTTTTTGGAATGGGAATAAATCTGGATCTCTTACAGTCAGTTAGCCATGTGGTTGATCTCCAGATTTCGTGACACAACTTGGTGAGCGTTTCCAGATATGTCAGTTGGTATTGCATCAGTTGCAGGGGCCTTGGTTTTTGCCAGTTCCCTCAGAACAACTTAAACTTCTTCCTTCATCACCACTACATCTTAGTCGTATATTGTTTCATTAAAGTTTCCTGTGTTGGCCAATTCTTTTTGGTACAATGACTTTTTGTACTCCTATCATCATCTTTTGATGCTTCCTGGACTATTCAGTATTCTGGCCTTAAGTATTAGAAATGCTTTTGACTTTCCCATTCTAGCTCTTTGCCCATTTCATTGTAATCCTTTGGTTTAACTTCTCAACACTCTAGTGTAATATGCAGACTCTTCTGACATCCCTCTCAGTCTTTTCTTCCTCCTTTATCTCCCCCTTTATCTTTGTAATGATCATTTGTATTCTTCATGGATAATATTCTTGATATCCTCCCAGAGCTCATCTGACCTTCTCTCATTAGTGTTCAAGGCCTCAGATCTGTTTGATGGGATACATTCAAGGTCAAATTTTGGATCTTACGAATTTTATTTTGTTTTTTTTCTTTAACAAACAGAAATTTACTCTTTTACACTGGAGGATATTAGAAGTCCAAATTCAGGGTACCGGTTCTAGGAGAATGTCCTCTGTGTATCAGCTGTGGAAGAAAGGCCTTTTCCTTAAACATCTGTAGGCCAGTGGTCCCGAGAGACCTTCGTGTGGTCTATCCTTCCTTAGGATTAAGGAACATCCTAACATAGGGAGCTAGGTCCAGAAAGATGCATTCCACTCTTGGCAGTTCTTTCTTGGTACTGATCATCCCCCCCCCATTATTGCACATTTTAATCAGAGACTACAGATGAATCCAGATCAGAAAGGTAGCAATAACAGAAGTTATCATTGGTTCAAAACTTTTGGGAACCATAGAAGGTAGCGGAACCCCTGAAACTATTGCTCAGAGATAATCTTTACAGAGAAAATATCCCCTGAAATCTTAAAATGAAGCAATAGTTTGGCTAGTGTTTTTTAAAAATCAGCCTTGAGCATATTGCTTTTCTAAGAATGATGTATATGGCATCAGATTGACAGTAGCAATAGGTGTAAGATTAGATAGGAACCTTCATGAGCAGTAAATTCGTGTTAGTGGAGGAGGACAATTCTGTAAAAAGAATGAGAGTGGTTGTAGAATATAGAGTGCTTGAAGAATATCAGTGTCACTGATTTGTACTCATGTGAAACTGTTGCATTGGTATTTGTTTTGCTGTGCATATTCTCAACAGCAGCAAGATCAAGAGAAAGAAAAAGGCAATGCAGAACTGTATTGTTGAGAATAGCAGTGCTCTTTATTATTCCAACTTTTTGTGAACTTGAATTTTTTCCCAAGTGTTTTAAAAATGAAAAATTGAATTACATATCTTTTTAGCTTACATTAAAAGAATTATAGTCAAACCTCATTTTTGACTGGTAACCTCAGTATAGTATTTATTGGTTGCTAACTATATGTCAGAGCTAAGCACTTCATGTCTTTCTATTTAATCATCACAGTAGCTCTATTTGCTGCATATTATTATCCTATTTTATTTTGGCTCAAAAATTACTTATCCCTATTACCTGTTTTATCACTCTTGGATCAAATTACATTTATTGTCAACCCAATTAAAATTAGAAAACTTTGATAAAGTTATTTGCTTTACAGAGCCTTTGAGGTAGTAAAGGAAAATTGTTATAATTATTTGAAAATTCTTACAACTTTAGGTTGGTGTTTTGTATATGGAAGAGAGAAATAGTATTAGGGAGGGTAGTAACAGTATTTTACTGGCACTTAAGATAGTCTCAGCATTTCATGAAGACATTAGAATGCCCTTCATACCTGAGAAGAAGAAGAATTTGTAACTTTTTTAGAAGTTTTTAATTTCTAAAGTTAAATGCATCAACAACCTGCATTATGAGTATGATGCAACCCTGCTTGCTGAAACTGAGGAGGACCTGAAGCGCTTGCTGCAGAAGGTCAAGGATTGCAGTCTTCAATATCGATTGAAGCTCAACATCAAGAAAACAAAGATTCTTACCACTGGGCCAGTTGGCAGCATCAATATGGATGGGGAAGAAATTGAGATAGTTAACAGTTTAAGTTTACTTGGTTCCACAGTCAATACTCTTGATATTCTACAACAGTGGCACCATGAAGTATTTGACCTTTTGTGAATGAGACACTTCACTCAGCATAATGTCCTCCAGGGTCACCCACCCATTTTGGACAATATTTCATGAGTTCCTTGGTTTTCAATGCAGCGTAGTATTCCATTGTGTGACTATACCACAGCTTCTCTATTCATTTGTTTGTTGATGGGGATTATTTCTATTTTAAGGTCAAAATTAACTTCTATCCTTTCTCCATGTTCTCTAAATATTTCTCCTTCCCCTAAAACACCACTGTCATTAATTAGTGTACTCTTTTAAAGAGTATACAAAACAAACATTTTTCAAACATGCTGGAATTTAACATTTTTGCAAGATACAGTGTTTTCCAATAGAGTGTTTCCAGGTTTTTGTTTTTAACTAGCCTCTGGATAGGACGTCTAACCATACTATGAAGTCTTTTAGAATCCAAAATCAGGCAGACAAAAACAATGTATTCTAATTGGCCAGTGGTCTTTAAAGAATCATGGCAAGATTCTTTGAAGAAAATTTTTGTCTCTTTCTGGGACATGATATTGGTTTGGAGACAAATAGAATTATCTTCCTATATATTCCAAATTGAACCAAATTGAATTCTTGTCTCAGCTTCCTTGAGAGATTTTAGAGCTGACCATGCTGACTTGTTTGCCTTGTTGGGTTTGTATGAAGGGTTTTAACTCATGTTAAATTATTTGTGAATTAGGTGATTTGAAGATATTTACTGTTTGACGTAAAGAACTAATATGAAAATGTTTTGTTTTGATGCTGACATTGATTCTGGAACTGGATGCAATTTTGCTCTGGTTTGATAGTGATGTTTATCTTGGTTGATAGCTTACATGTTCAGGTCTTTGCATATTATTAAAAACTGTTAAAACTTATTTTTAGCTTCCTACATGCCAGGTATGCCAAGTGGAATCTCCTCATATCCATCCGGATACCCTCCTAATCCCAGGTAAAGAAACATCATTTTTTGAGTAGCTGTATCAAATATTCTCTCAGTGTATATAAAACAATAGTAATAGTTGTGTTAAAGTAAAAGAAATCTATTTGAAACTTAATGAGAAGTAAAACTCAGTTTATTGGCTATATATACATATACCTCCTTGTAAAGGATTTTTTTTCCCTCCAATCTAGAGAAATGTAACATCCTTTATTTTTACTGGAAGGGAAGGCCTAGTGATGATAAACTTAACTTGGTTTTTAAATCCTTGCTCTGTCTCTTATGAAAGCTTTGCATATTCATTGCAGATAGTTGATAATAATAATAGAATATTATTGTTGTTACGTGACATTAAATTGCCTGCAACTCATAGTGACCCTATGTACAATAGCTCTAAACTCTACTCTAGCCTGAACTGTCTCACTGTCTCCAACACACCTGTCCTAATTACCCCAGTTACTGTGTCAGTCCATTTCATCTGGAGAAAATACTTTAATTTTTTAAAGTAAAAACTTGTACTTTGGATAAATTCTAGGGATTCAGTTAATGGTTCATAGACTGGGTCTTGTCCCTATCATGCAGTTCATAAACTGTACGTACTACTAACCTTTGTTCTCCATTTGATAATAACATAACATGTAAATTAAAATTGTAGTAAAATTAGTCTATAAATAAAATACACTAGAATATCAATGAGAAATTATTATTTATGTTTTAAATATATACTTATTTTAATAGTATTCTAAAAGTGCTTTCCAAAGGTAGTCTTGGGGATAATTTAAAAATTAAGGCTGACTTGTGCTGTTAACCTACATGATATTTCCAGCTAAAAAGACTTTTTAAAAAAAAAAAAAAGACATTTTTGGCCCCTCTTGCCGCATCGCGAGTGACTGTGCCGCCTGCTCTTCCTCGCTTCTATTCTCCCGGCAGAGGCCCGGGGGACCAGAGGGAGAAGCTGGGACCATGTTCCGATGCAAACTGACGGCTCTTCACTACCACAACCCTGCAGGCTTCAACTGCAAAGATGAAACAGAGTTTAGAAATTCTATAGTTTGGCTTGAAGACCAGAAAATCAGACACTACAAGATTGAAGACAGAGGGAATTTAAGAAATATCCATAGCAGTGAATGGCCTAAGTTCTTTGAAAAGTATCTCAAAGATGTTAACTGTCCTTTCAAGATTCAGGACCGACAAGAAGCAATTGATTGGCTTCTTGGGTTAGCAGTTAGACTTGAATATGGAGACAATGCTGAAAAATACAAGGATTCAGTAACCGATAATGCAAAAAATGCTGATAATGCAACTAAAAATGCAGAACCACTGATCAATTTAGATGTAAATAATCCTGATTTTAAAGCTGGTGTAATGGCTTTGGCTAACCTTCTTCAGATTCGGCGTCATGATGATTACTTGGTAATGCTAAAGTCAATTCATATTTTGGTTCAAGAGCGCCTGATGCAGGATGCAGTTGCTAAAGCGCATCAAACAAAAGAGGGCTTGCCTGTTGCTTTAGACAAGCATAATCTTGGTTTTGACACAGGAGATGCAGTTCTTAATGAAGCTGCCCAGATTCTGCGACTGCTACATATAGAAGAGCTCAGGGAGCTACAGACAAAAATTAATGAAGCCATAGTAGCTGTTCAGTCAATTATTGCAGATCCAAAGACAGACCACAGACTGGGCAAAGTCGGAAGATGAACGATTTAGGATATCAGCTGTTGATCTACTTAGTACACTTGGGGACTATGTACACTTCTGGCATGTGTTTGGAAATCAAATGTCACATTTTCGAGGGAGACATCCCAGAAAATTGGCCATGTTCTAGAGATCTACCATCATTACTTTTTTTTTTCTTTAATAAAGTTTGGGGAAATGGAAAAGAAAAAAAAAGACGTTTTTAACTCTACTTAGCTTCTAAGCTTTATAGCATAACTTTTTTACAGATAAATGTAGCCAGATTTCCTGAGTATTTACCGTAACTCTGTGTGTATTTGTGTGTGTGTATGTATATAGAATCTTACTAGTTAAATGAACATGATTATTTATATTTTGGACTTTCCTGTTTTAATTTTAGTTTTGAGAATATACACAGTAACACATGTACCATTTCAACAATTTCTGCATGTACAGTTCAGTGACACTAGTTACAATCTTTAAATTGTATAACCATTCTTATCCTCTTTTTTAAATTACTTATTATCTGGCCCTTTCTCAATTCCAGTAACCAACTGTATAATGTAGTGAGAATTTCATCACTATGGGTACGCAGAGAGTTTACTGTCAGTAAATATAAAGATTTCCGTGATAGTAATATATACAAGCTAGGTCTAAGATTTTTATTTCCTGAGGCCATGAATTTGTCTAAGTTCTCCAAAAGGAATCCTGGTCAGAGCCTTGAAATTGTAAGCTGCAATGGCTAACAGCTGCTAATAAGAAGAACTTTGAACATACAGAAAATGATTGTTAGAGGTACTATCAAATTAACTTCTGAAAAGTATAAAGCCATTTAAAATAAATAAACTTGTAGATAAAAATAAAAGCTGGAAACATTGACAAAAATGTACATTTTACTCATATACCTTGTTTTTCTGACCCATAGCTAACCATCTAGCAGATTTTCAGAGACAATAAATCCTGTGGGAGGAGATTCTTTTCTGAGATTGATTGTAGTAAGTTCCTTTTGAGGTAGCTGCTTTTCAAAGACTTTGTGTTTTGTCTGTTGTGCTGCAAGCTAATGATGTGTGTAGGGTAACTGTATTCAAATTGTAATCTGTGTTTCCTTCTTTTTTATGAGTTCTTTGTGGAAAACCTAAAACTAATCTTTTGTCTTAAAGGAGAATTCAGAAATCAATGATACCAGAATGATACATTATTTCGAAATAATGAGTGCAAAAGTATTTACTCTTATTGTAGAAAGTTGTACTAGATTATTTCTAAGATCTTTTCCAGATCTTGAGATCTTTGAGTTTTCTTTAAAACTTCTTTTCTTCAAAACAACTATGAGATATCATCTCAACCCAGTAAGAATAGCAAAATTTAACAGCAAACAACAAATGCTGGTGAGGTTGTGGAGAAACTGGAACCCTTATTCACTGTTGGCGGAAGTATAAAAGGCTGTTTGGCACTTCCTCAAAAAGTTGCAAATAGAAATACCATTTAACACAGCAATTCCACTACTGGGAATATACTCCAAAGAGACCAGAACTGCCACCCAAGCAAATAAGTGCACACGCATGTTTATTGCAGCTTTGTTCACAGTAGTAAAGAGTTGGAAACAACCTAAGTACCCATCAACAAACGAATGGATAGAGAAGCTGTGGTATATTCACACAATGGAATACTACGCTGCTTTGAAAAACAAGTAACTCATTAAATACTATACAAAATGGATGACCCTGGAGGACATTATTCTTAGTGAAATATCTCAGTCACAAAAGGACAAATACTGCATAGTGCCACTGTTGTAAAACAGGACTGATATTTAGGTTTGGGGGAGACTGAGAAAGATGGGATAAATTATGTATACTGCATTTTAACAGATGAGGGAGAGAACTGTTTAAAAGGGCTATATCATTAGGTATTATTCTTATGACAGGAGTCCAGAACAAAGGCTGCATAGTGGAGTGGACTTGGGGGGAGGGACTGTATAACAATGTAAGAATTTTTCTTTTACTTTTCAAAGAGAAGAGTGAACTGGGGAGAAGGGGTGGTCAGGAAGAAAAGTGCAAAAATGAATGACTGGAAATCCAAAATCTCTGTAAACTTTCACTAAAAATTAAAAAGAAAGGGGGGGGGAACCCTGCATCATGTATACAAGGAAACTAAAGAGCCTTTCAGCAGTACTTGTTCCAGTTTTGATATGTGTACTAGCAAGCGTGTATTAAAATTATTAGGAAATTGTTTCTGATACCAGAAAAGACAAAAACCAGTAAGTGCTATGAGATAGAGTTATACCTTCAAAATAGCAGTCACTTGTTTGGAAAATAGGAGCTTGTAGATGAAAGAAGGTGTTTTGGAAAATAACACTCTCTCTACTGTCTAGTGCCTCTACATCAAGAATACCACATGTAAGAGGCTTTAATGATTGGAAATTTGCCTTCTCACATTTTAAGAGGCTTCAAATCTGCATTAAGCCTCTGGCGTAAGGAGAAGCCTTGTTCTCTGTGTCTTGTCTACTACTGAATTCCTTGATGATCTTGTGGTCCTATTATCAGTGTACTCCCTATATTCAATATAGCCTCAGTAATTTAACACTTGTCCCAATGAGGTTATATCCACATGGTTAGGGAGTAAGGATTTAAAATACTTACTTCAGACAAACACAGTTTTCACTTTGTAACAACCATAAAGAACAATACTATATGACCTAGAGATAAAAGGAACATATTGTGTATCTGGAGATGTATTTGAGACAGGAGATATTTGGAAATAACTTGGAAGAAACTTAGTGATTATTACTTCTAGTCCATTCATTTCATAGAAGCAAAGTGGTAGAGACTCCACCAGAATAAGCATGCTCAGGATGTGAGTGCAGCGGGGTAGTGAAAGCAACGAGACGATAAGGGGGATGTTGAGGCAAGGTGGAGCAGTAGCAGGGTAAGCTTAGGAGGAGCTTTCCACAAAGGTAAGGCAGTTCTCAGAAGTTTTGGTTGTCATTCTGGTTGCTAGGTACAAGGGAATGGAGAGAGGCCAGGTACAAAGAAGTGGAGGTGGGACATTTTTGTGAGTGCTGGTGCTAAGCACAGAGACAGGAGGGATAGTTTGTAGTTATAGGAATGAGTCAAGTTCCTAGGTCAGATTTTCATGCCTCTTACAAAGATGTGGAAGATACCTACTTCCCCCCCCCCCAAAAAAGTCTCTTTGAATGAATAAGAAAATAATTCTAGTTAAGAGAATGTAGACTTATGAAGTCAGTAATTGAAGGGAAATATACTTGTAGCTAATTACAACCGCAGTAATCATCAGGGGAGCTCTGGTAGCCAAGTGAGTAAGGAGTTGTGCTGCCAACCCAAAGTCAAGTGTTTCAAATCCTCCAGCTTCTCCTGGGAGAAAGATGGGCAGTCTTTTCCCGTGTGACTTACAGCCTCTAAAATCCCACTAGAGGGTCAGCTATGAATCTGTTTCAAATCAGCAGCAACTAACAATACCACAATTCAAAGGTATCCGTTCTTTTTCAGCCTTTCTTTTTCCATTGTATAGTTTTCATAGGTATGTGAGGTGTCTAAATATACCATGGCTTGGGTCAAGTGTCCCTTGGTTCTCAAAGTGAACTATTTGCTCTCTGACACATTAAAGAAGTCCTTATTTTTTTTTTGCCAAGGCCTTCAGTGCAATGCCTTCTTCATTTGGTACCACTGGTTCTTGATCAGGCTGCTTCCTAAAATGATTCAGTGTCACAAATTCTTTGTGTATTCTTTCCGTCTTCTTTTGATGCTTCCTAGATTATTCAATATTTTGTCCATGGAATCCTTCAGTACTGCAACTCAAGACTTGGATTTGTTCTTTAGTTGTTTTTTAGTTTGAGAATATAAAGGCGGAACTTAACAGATCATTAGAATCTACTGATAGACAGTTCCAAGGTAGAAGTATGGGTCATCCCCTCCCCTGCTATGTATAGCTCAGAAACCTAATGATGGTTCAGCTAAGAGTTGGTTTTCTACTACTCATCTGTTTGCTATACTGTGGTGGCTTTTGTGTGGCTAAAGAATACAGACATGTCATGGATGCTAAAAGAGCAAACAAATCTGTCTTGGAAGATGTACATTCAGAATGTCCTTTAGGAGCAAGGATGGAGAGACATCATCTCAAGGAATTTGGACATCTTATCAGGAAGTATCAATCTCTGGAAAATGAGATTGATTGACTACAGTGATGGGCTCAAACTAGTAATAGTTATGAAGACAGTATAGTAATGAGCAATGTATATTGAGTAGGAACCAACTGGATGACATTTAACAAAGTTAAGATGACCAGTTGTCAGCGATGTTATAAACGATGTATAAAAACGATGTAGGAGCTTGGAGTACAGTGCTTCTAAGTAAAATCTGTTAAAATCTGATATGAATATTTGATGTTGGTTGTTGTGTACCATCAAATCGGATCTGACCCATAGCTGACCCCCTAATGTGTTTTCAGAGGCAGTTAATCACACAGGAGATTGCCCATCCTTCTGCCATGGAGCAGCTGGTCAACTTGAACCAGATGTCTTTGGGACACGTGCAGCACAGCATCTTGCCACTAGGCTATCAGAACTAGTGAGGATTTAAAAAAACAAACAAAAAAAACAACTTTATTTCATTAAAAGACTATTAGGGATAAATATTACCAAAGTTTACCAGTAAACCAAAGCACATATTAAGTGAAACAACTCCCTCTAGCCTATGAAATCAGAAGAGAATAGCTTTCTCATATATTATTGCTTCTAATCCTGATACTTAAACTTCCATAGAAAATACTGTTGCTCTTTGTCATGGCAAAGGTGACACTTAAATTATCAGAGCCAAGAGTGAATAAGGGAGCTCTGGCGGCCTAGTGGCAAGAAGCTGCGCTACAATCCCAAAGGCACATGGTTTGAATCTACCAGATGCTCCGCTAGAGAAGGAAAGACAATCTCCTGTACCAGTTGGATCTGTTTCTACAGTATTGGGGGGGCTGGTGCTGTTTGAATATTTAATCACTTCCTCTTTTTTAAAAAAAAGTGTTTTGTTTTTTCCCCATTCTTAGGATCATTCCCATACATTGGCTTAAAGAGATAAAAATTGAAACAACAGACAGTATCTCACCTGAGCTAACCATTGCAAAGTGCATTAAGACAGTAAACAACAAATGCAGCAAGGTCAAAGGGAGTGGAACTCTCATACAGTGCTGGTGGGGACTAAAAATAGAAATAGGATCTATCCAGCAATTCCACTACAAGGCATAAATCCTAAAGAAATAAGAGCTGTGGCACAAGCAGATGTATGCACACACATGCTCATCGCAGCATTATTTACTATAGAAAAGAGATGGCATGGAGCTCTGGTGGCCTAGTGGCAAGAAGCTGCACTACAATACTGAAGGTACGTGGCTTGAATCCACCAGATGTTCCACTGGAGGAAAGGCAGCTTAACTCCTGTGCCAGGATCCTATTCAGTGGTACACAAGAAGAAAATAAATTATTTTTTAAAAAAAGATGTCAGTAGCCCGTGTCCTGTCATGGGGTGATAAGATAAAGCAACTGGTTTGTTCACACTGTAGTCCTTTGCATCATGAAAGAATAAACAAATTCTCATACGCTGCATAACATGTATCAGTCTCTCGAGAAAGTTGTGCTGCTAACCCAAAGGCTGGCAGTTCAAACCTACCAACCATTTTTTGGGGAAAACATGGACAGTCTTCTCCTATACACTTTACAAACTTTGAATACCATTAGAAAATTAGCTATGACTCTGAACAGATTCAACAGCAGTGAGTGGTTGTTTTTCTTTTGCCATTGAGTTGCTTGCCCTGAACCCTGCTCCATCTAGAGCCAATCTCATTATCTTTGACAAACCTATCCTCATTACCCAGTCACTGAGTCAGTCCATGTCATCTAGGGTCTTCCTCTCTTGCACTGTCCCTCTACCCTTCCAAGCACAATGTCCTTCTTCAAGGATAGGTCCCTCCTTGCAACATGCCCAGAGTATGTCAAACGAAACTTCAGAATTGCCTCCAAGGAGCAACCTGGTTTTACCCTCTCCAGGGCAAACCTGTTTGTTCTTAGCAGTCCATGGTATAGTCAAGACTCATCTCCAGCACCACAATTTAAAGGCATCAATTCTTCTGTCATCCTTAGTCATTGTCCAGCTTTCTGATGCATAGCAAGTAATTGTGAAGACCATGGCCTGGATCAGGCACACGTTAGTCTCTAAACTGATATAGTAGGTTCTCAGTACTTTGGAGTGGTCCTTGACAGCAGATTTACCTAATGCAATTTGTCTTTTGATTTTTGGACTGCTGATGCCAGTAGCAGAGCCGAGCAAGCTATAACTGTTAACAACTGTAACCACTTCTCCATCTTTCATGGTGCTGCCAATTGGCCCAGTGGTGAGAATCTTTGTTTTCTTGATGTTGAGCTTTAATCTATATTGAAGACTATAGTCCTTGACCTTCTGCAGCAGGCAATTAAGGTCTTCCTCAATTTCTGCAAGCAAGGTTGTGTCATCTGCATAACATAGATTGTTGATGAGTCTACCTCCAATTCTGATGCCACATTCCTCAAAAAGCCCAGCCTCCCAAATGATGTGTTCTGCATATAGATTTAAAAAGTATGGGAGAGCTCTGATGGCCTAGTGGCAAGAAGTTTTACTGCGATCCAGAAGGCATGCAGTTCAAAGCCACCAGCAGCCCTGCAGGAAAAGGACGAGCATGCAATTAACTGCCTTTGAAAACCCGCCAGAGGGTCAGCTATGGGACGGTTCCAATTTGACGGTATATAACAACAAGAAGTAAATAATAGACAAGTATTGCTATGAATGAATGAATGAATACTGGCAATATTCCCAGTAAAGAAATATTGAGCACAATTTCATTAAAGAAACTAGAAAGGAAGAAAAAATTACTGGTAATCAAAATTTCAGGGAAGAAGTGAGTAAATATGATTATATCATGGTTATGTATGAACGTTTGAATGAAAATCATTTTACTTTGTAAACTTTCACTCATATCACAGTCTTTTAAAAATGAAGAAAGTGTCATTAATGCATTTCTCGCGAACTTTACTTGCGTACACACCAGAAAGTCTGAAACTCATTAACTAGTTTAACTTTCAGAATAAAGTTCTTAAAGATACGACAGGATATCATCTCAACACTTAATTTTTTCTGGTTCTCTTTAGTGGTTACCCAGGTTGTCCTTATCCTCCTGGTGGTCAATATCCTGTCACAACAGGTTCTCAATACCCTTCTCAGCCTCCTGTGACCACTGTTGGTAAGTACCATTGAAAATTTGTCTTTCTTTTCATAAGGAACATCCTGTGTTATGTAAAAGCCCTATTATAAAAAGCTAAGAAAAGACTTATACACAAATAGAATTATCCTTGTATGGTTACCAGAGATGAGAAGGGAGGACAAGAAGAGTAGAAAGGCAATAAAATAAGGAGTTGATCAGACATGAAAACCAACCAGTTCATGCTGGCAGAAATGCAACCAAGGTGCTCTTTCTCACATATTTTGGGCATACTGTTAAAAGGGACTAGTCCTTAGAGAGGGACATCCTGCTTGGAAAGGTGGAGGGTCAGCACATGAAAGGAAGACCCTCAGTAAGACAGATTGACACAGTGACTGTTGCAGTGGGTCAGCTGTGTTGGAGATGGTCTGATTGGCTCTAGGGCAAAGTTCAGAGTCATTGTTCATAGGGTTGCTATGAGTACTATTCACTTCAGTGGCACAGAATAACACTAACCGCAAACTACACATATTGATATATCTGAGGGAGTGTTTCTCCAACTTTGTGTTGTAAAACTTACCTGAATGTGTTTTGGAAGTGAATGTTGAGAAGTGTGGAAAAATGGCATTATAAAACCACCTTCAGGGAAAAAAAACCCCAAACAAACCCACCTTCAATCAGTAAGAATTAGTTATGCTAAAAGGGGAAGAATTGGCCCAAACCCAGAGGAGTAGTTAATTGACAATACCAGTTGTCCCTGATTTATAAATGAGATCCATTCCTAAGTGTGTCTCTGAGTCAAATTTGTAGATAATTTGGAACAGCTTATTTCATAGACCCAAGTGGTCAACTCAAATGATCACACTGGGATACCTTCTCACTAGCTTCCAGTCTTATAAGGAGTTAACTTTCAGTCTTGTAAGGAGTTCTGCACTGACATGTCTTATTTTAATGCACCCCTCAAATTTCTTCAGGATTGTGGGCCACAACTTGTGTACCATTTCACACAGATTGTCAAAGTCCTGTATTCAACTAACAATAACTTTTTAAATATAAATCTCCTGATCTCATAGGCTCTAGCCATAAAATTCAATCATTACTCTGCATGGGATGCCAGTTAACCCTAGGTTATCCTCAGTTACCCACACCCAATTTTAAAGACAATTGTCACTAGTCCTTTAATGTTACTTAAGTTTGCCTTACTTTCAAACAATTGAACTAGCCTCTACTTGTAACAAATCCTTTACGTTTCTTTCATTAACAATCATGGAGTCAGAAATGGAGCATAACTGACCATCCATTGGGTTTCAGAGGCTGTAAATCACACAGGATAATTAGTCGTTCTTATTGCTCAGAGTTGTGGATAGATTTAAATTGCCAGAGAAAACATGGCATAGTCTTTGGATTAGCAGCCCAATCCCTTATGGACAAAGCCTGGCAGTAGTCATAGAAGCTTAAATACCTGTAGTTTAAGAAAGGTTTTTTTGGTAATCAAGTAAAAGAATTTGCAGAGTTTGTACTTAATGGAGCTTACCAGGATGTCTTTGCTCATATGTTGTTGTTTATATGTGCCGTTGAGTCACTTGCAACTCATAGCGACCCTATGCACACAGCCCTAAACCCTGCTCTATCCTGTGCCAGTCGCACTTGCCTCTGACTCACCCATCCCGATTACCCCAGTCACTGGATCAGTCCACCTCATAGAGGGTCTTCTTCCCCTTCTGCACTGTCCTTCCACCCTCTCAAGCATGATGTCCCTCTCCAAGGACCTCTCGCTCCTTATAATATGTCCAAAGTATATCAGATGAAGCCCCAGAATCCTGGCCTCCAAGGAGTAGCCTGGTTTAACCCTCTCTAGGATGAATCTGTTTTCTTGGCAGTCCATGGTATATTCAGTACTCTTCTCCAGCACCACAAATCAAAGGCATCAATTCTCCTTCTCTCCTGCCTACTCATTGTCCAACTCTCCGATGCATAACAAGTGATTGCAAAGACCATAGCCTGTATCAGACTCACCTTAGTCTCCAGAGTGAAACCATTACTCTTCAGTACCCTGGAGAGGTCCCTAACACCAGTCTTTCCCATCGCCATATGTTTTTTGATTTCCTGTCTGCTGGTGCCAAGAGTGTTGACCGTGGAGCCAAGTAAACTAAAGTTGTTAACAATCTCAAGCTCTTCACCATCCATCCTGATGCTTCCAATTGGTCCAATGGTGAGAATCTTTGTCTTCTTGACATTGAGCCTCAATCCATACTGAAGGCTGCAGTCCTTGACCCTCTGCAGTAAGTGCATGAAGTCCTCCTCAGTTTCAGCAAGCAGGGTTGTGTCATCTGCATAACACAGATTGTTAATAGATCTTCCACCAATCCTGATGCCACACTTCTCCTCATAGAGCCCCGCCTTTCGGATAATCTGTTCTGCATACAGGTTGAAAAGGTATGGAGATAGGACACATCCCTGGCATACACCTTGGTCCAAATATAGGTTTCACATTAGCACTATCAAGTGTTCTGGGATTCCCATTCTTCTAAAAGTCAGCCACAGTTTGTTATGATCACACAAACACCTTTGCATAATCAATGAAACACAGATACACATTACTCTGGTATTCCCTGCTTTCAGCTAAGATCCATCTAACATCAGGTACAATATCCCTAGTACCACAACCTTCTAAACCCAGCCTGGACTTCTGGCAATTCTCTGCTGATTTGCTGTTCCAGTCGGTTTTGGATAATCTTCCGTAGAATCTTGCTTGCATATGAAATCAATGATATTATTCTATAGTTTCCACACTCAGCTGGGTCACCCTTCTTTGGAATGGGAACAAATATAGATCTCTTCCAGTCAATTGGCCAAGTGGTTGTTCTCCAGATTTCTTGGCACAACTTGGTGAACATGTCCAGGGCAGCATCTGTTAGCTGAAATACCTCAATTGGTATTCCTGGGTCCTTGTTTTTCTTAACCCCTGGAGAAGTTAGTCCTGTACATCAGTTTTTTTATTCTTTTGATCCTTCTTTTTCCTTCACCTTAGATATGTAGTGACCAGTTTTGAATGACCACTTGTAACTTTTTTGTTTAAATCGTCCATGTATACATTGTACTTAGTTCACGTATGCTGTATTTTATATAATCATTTTATATGTGTTTTATATATTTACGGTTGATCAGTGCCTTTTATCACCCCATCTCATCAAATCCCCATTGTACTTTGCCTGTTCTTCACACCCCTCCAGTCTCTTCACGAATCTCTGCTACCCTAGTGGTTTCCCTGGTCGTCCATCTCCCTTCTCTCCTTTCCCCTCCCATTTTGAACAGCTATAAATACTTTGTTCCTATTTGCTAACTGAAGTATCCATATCATCCATTTTGTCAGTTCTTCCCAGGTGGATCCTCCCTTATCCTGATACTTTTCAGTGTGCCTTGTCTGTACATTGTATGTCTGCTCTCTCCATCCCACCCACCCCACCCCCCCCAATTCTCCCCACCCCCGGTACCCTCCTGTTTTCACAGTAGGGACCTTGTGCAGTATTTGTCTTTCTGTGACTAAGTTCTTTCACTCAGCATAATGTCTTCCAGGCTTGTCCATGTTGTGTAGTTTTTTACAAATTCTCTTGCAAGTTTTGAAGACCCCAGATGCTTCTACCAAGCTAGGATGTAGAGCTATGTTATGAACTATGTTATGTCAGTTGATAGCATTGTCCCACAGGATTGTTGTCTTAAGTCCTCAGCTCAAATATTCCTGCGGAATATTTGGTTGTATCTAGAAGTGTCTGAAACTGTGCCTCCTGTGTGCTTTATTTTATATGTGAATATATATACACAACATAAACATGTCTACATCCCCGCCTTTTTTCATCAATCACCAGTTCAGTGGTTCTCAGGATTATCCTCAGATTTGATAATTAACTAGAATTTGCTACCCCTGTAGCCCTAAGCTCCAACAATAAATCATTATCCCTATGGCCCAAATCACCCAGTAAGCAAAGATATTCTAACAGCTTAGAGATCACATCTCAAGAGCCAACAGCAAAGGTTAGATCTCTTTTTGGATAAGGTTCATTTCTTTATTACAACGGAAGCACTGTAAAATGTCTTACTTTGTTTGAACTTTTTATTTGAAAAAATACTCACTGTGGCGAGGTCTGGTGGCCTAGTGGCAAAAAGCTGCAATCCCAGAGGTGCACAGTTCTAATTCACCAGATGCTCTGCTGAAGGAGGGACAATCACCTCCTTTACCAGTCAGATCCATTTTGATGGTTGTTGTTGTTGTTATGTGCCGTCGAGTCGCTTGCAACTCATAGCGACCCTATGTACAACAGCCCTAAACTCTGCTCTGTCCTGTGCCATTC
>NW_006399859.1:6115577-6134352 GCF_000299155.1 Elephantulus edwardii
CTTGGTCATTGTCCAACTCTCTGATGCATAACAAGTGATTGCGAAGACCATGGCCTGTATCAAACACACCTTAGTCTCCAGGGAGACACCATTGCTCTTCAGCACTTTGGAGAGGTCCCTAACAACAGACTTTCCCATGGCAATGCGCCCTTTAATTTCCTGGCTGCTGGTGCCAATACTGTTGACTATGGAGCCAAGCAAACTAAAGCTGTATACAATCTCAATCTCTTCAGCATCCATCCTGATGCTGCCAGTTGGTACACACATTAAAAAATAATAAAAATAATAATTTTTTAAAATACTCACTTGTTACATATTCAAATTAGGATCTGCTCAGACGTCTTCCTGGCCTTACAATTAAAATATGAGAGAGGCAACATGGAACATGAATAAAGAAAGATATGTGCATACCTGAGCCTAGACTGAACTTAGGTTACAAACCAGGAATTGTGGGGAATGGCTATACTTAGACTTTTTTTTTTTGGCAGATAAACAGACTAGAGACTGGTTTATATATCGAAAGATAGGTTGTCACAGTAAAGATTCTTTTATATTCTATCTTTTATTGTTATGAAATTAATTTTATTGCATTTTGCATTTTTTAAATCATTGTGAGAAACAAACATTATCAGTTTTTCACCTTTCTGCCAAAAGCAAGTCTTAAGAGACTGAGTGATAATAGTTATTATTAGACAATTAGTAAACAATTTTGTTATTTCCTTGGGGATAAGAACAATATCTTTTAAGACTTTTGACTCTTGAAGGACTTAGCACTAAGTTATGATGGCTACTTATTTGTATAAATAGAAGCAGTGATAAGTGTTAAATTGTGTGATGTTAAATATATTTGATCTGTTACTCACTTTTCATTTGTTGGTGAAGCTTTAGAAGTTCTGTTTCTTGATTTTCAAATTGTAGCGATACTGATGAGCACTTTCATATGGTTTACCCCTCACCATTTACCTTGGAGCTTTTATGTACTTATAAATAATCATTATGAATACTTATTTCAGTTACTACTTTCTGCTACATTCCAGCAGTGCAGCAGGAAAAGGCAGAGCTGGAATCTGACATTCAAGGGCGTGAATCTTTTTTTGTTAGTTTGGAGTGGTTTTGCTGTTGATAAGGTAGAGCTGGTTTTGGAAAAGCAGGATCACCTAGATCATTTATAAGGACCTCATTATCACCGTCAGATGCTCCCCTATGTATCAAATGTAGACCCTAGTATTTGAAATGAGATTGAGATATAGTGACAAAGTCAGTAACTAAACAGTTAAAATAAAACATCTGGTCAGACAACAAGAACCACAAGATTATAGCAATGCTTCTTGCCCTTTTTTCTTTTTATCCCCTCCCTCCCAAAAAATAAGCCTTTCCCCCCTAATCACCTCCATTGACATTTTAATGCCACAGATTATATCTGTTTATGTATTTTGCGTATCTCTACTTTATACATAAAAGAATAACATTTTGCATGCAAGAAATCAATTTGTGTACGTGTTCCTTGAAGGTTGTTAGCATTAAAAATGTATGGATTATAGTGATGCTAGATTAGACTAGGCTTGAACTCAGAGAAGAGGAGAGCTAGAGAGATGATGGTTTCAGAGCTTACACAAGGTTTGGGGCTAATGAAAGAGGTATAGAAATGGATTTTTTCTTAGCCAAGAAAAGAGCTTAACCTGAGAACAATAATAGAAAATCCTGAGTGTAGTTGCTGCACATACATAGACGGAAGCTTAACTAGCACTTTGTCCTCTCAGGAATTTAGAAGAAAGCAAGTTGCCTTAGTGAGAAAGGGATGTATAGTACTTTTGATGCATTTTTTTATTATTAATTGTAATGAAAGTTTACAGAGACTTAGGGTTTCCATTTATTCATTGTTACACAATCCCTCCCCCCAAGTCCACTCTACTGTGCAGCCTTCATTCTGGACTCCTGTCGTAAAGTCATATAAGGGATGTATAGTACTTTTGAACAAGAGTCAAACACATAATTAAAAGAGTTTGGAATATTCTTCCACAGTAGAGAGGGAGGAGAGAGAGAGTGGAAGACTCCAGCCATCTCTGTATAGATGTTCTAAAGATGTTTACCTTTGTGAGCAAGTGGTTAAAGAGGGCTTAGGGCTTCAAGTAGGAATCAGAAGCATTGAGGATTTGGGGTGGGCTGTGGGCAGGGCAAAGCTTTCAGTGCTAAGAAAAATTATTGAGGCCATCTTCCTAGACAACCTTTCTGTAAGGATATGAGAAATGGAAGGTCAGGGCTGAGAGGAGATGCTCCCTGAGAACCGAAAGTGGTTGAAAGAAAAGTCAGGCTTCAGACTAAGTGGAGAATAGCTGCCAGTCATCCTGTTTTCCCTGGGTATAAGGGAGGGAGGAAGGGAGTCAAAACAGGATAGAGAAGGCTGTGGGTAAAAAGAGAAGAAAATGATAAATATGGGGGGAAAGCAGTACAATAGCTAGTAAATTTATGAGAGCATTTTAGAAAAACTATTAAGAGACAAAAGGTTTGAAACCAAGACCTTATTTTACTTTTTTCTGTGTCTCTATTATTTACTGATATTCTCCACTTCTTCCCCAAGACTTCAGTTTTCATTAAGAAATGCAGTTGTCCTCTAACTTTACTGTGCTTTCTGAATTTTCAAAGCATAGGCTGTATGAAAGAATAAATGCTTTAGCTTCTCATAATTATGAATAACCTGAATACTTTTGTAAAATCATGAATGTGTAAACTGTTTGTTAATAACCAGCCAATTGTACAAGTGCTGCAGAATTGATACTATTTGCATAGAGAAGTAGTCAACACCAGAAGTCTCATGTTGGGACATTCCTTTCACTGTGCACAAGCAAGGTCCCTAAGACAACTGGACAAAATACACTTGAAGGGAAAACTGGTCACAAGAGACACCATCGGAGCATTTATTTTTTTTTTTTCTTACTAGAAGATCAAAGTCAGAGAAAATGAAGTTCTTATCTGATGGAAACAAGAGCAAGAGTCAAAAGAACCGAATATATGGTTCTTGTTGAGGCCAGACTCAAAATCTCATTTACAGGGTCTTTGAAAAGCACTCAGAGTAACCTGAAATAGAACAATTTGTACAGTTTTATAATCATGGAGAGTGGCGTGATCTAGCCACATTGAGAGTAGTGAGAGTTGTGCTCAGACAGAGCTGAGGAGCTCCTGGAGCTGGTGGCAGTGTGTGTGTGAGACAGAGCTGTTTTCTTTTGGAGACAGTTAAGCTCATTAACAGGAAGAAGCCTATTATGATAGCAAGAGTGGTGAGGGCTTGGCACATTTTTGTAAACAAAGGAACTCCTTTCCCCCTAGTAAGTGGAACTCATTGTCAAGGTGGTAAGAAATTTCCACTTAAAGTAATAAATTGTTACAGGTAATTAAGGTTAAATATACCTCCTATTTCCCTACATGATATGCCATTGAATATATTTTAAACTCAAAATACTGTTTAAGCATTTGCTCATTGAGGAATATAACTGAAAAATATTGACAGTCATAAAAAATATTCATACTTAAGTTGAAGGATATTTTTAAAGGGAGTATCTAAGCAAGAAGTTCATTTAATCTGAAGTATACAGAGAAATTATACTCAGACATCATCATTTGAAAAAGAATGGTGAAGAATCAGAACTAAATTAAGTGGAGGATTTTGTTGCTGTTGTTGTTTAATAAATAAATTTTTATTAGCATTCTCTTTTGTTCTCCCCTAGTCTTTTGGTAAGGAATAAAGCAGCCAGAGTCTTGTAGAAGAAAAGTGTTAATAGCCCATGCTTCCATTTAGGGAAGCTTTGCTCATTCTCAGTCCTCTGACTGCTCTCTGTGTGGGCCCCTGTCCTTATCATTGAAGCCGAAGAATGGGCTTGAACAAAACCAAATATTTCTACCTTAGTATAAATTTATTCTCCATTTGTCAAAAATCTGGAAATAATTATAATATGTAGAGATAGAACTTTCTGCCTTACTGAAAAAAAAAATAGCTCAGTACTTCATTGGGCTATAAATAAAGGAAATTAATAGTATCCTTCTGAGGAGATAACTTCTGAATCAACTCAGATTTTTATGTTGTTTCTTATGAAATTATGACATCTAACATACAACTGTCATTCATTCTTCCTGTTTTGAAAGTGTTGGCTCACATTTTGTCCTGTTTTCTGAAGGAGAGAGAATGAGGAAGAGCTTGAGAAACAAAGCAGATGGTTTTCATGGTTTCTTCCCCTCAGGGCCCAGCAGGGATGGCACAATCAGCGAGGATACCATCCGAGCCTCCCTTATCTCTGCTGTCAGTGACAAACTGAGATGGCGCATGAAGGAGGAAATGGACCGGGCCCAGGCAGAGCTCAATGCCTTGAAGCGAACAGAGGAAGACCTTAAAAAGGGTCACCAGAAGCTAGAAGAGATGGTTACCCGTTTAGATCAAGAAGTAGTAAGTAGCTTGTTGTTGAAGAATAGCAGTTTTCACACTGAACTGTAACCATGGCACAGTGTTCTTCTGTAAGTACCATGGTTGCGCTGGATGTTGTAAGATTACAGAAAATTATCGCTATCTTTAAGCATTTGAATATAACCTTCCTATTACTTTAAGTCAGAGCTATGACGGCCTAGTGGTAAGAAACTGTGCTGCAATCCTGAAGGGACATTTGAGTCCACCAGCTACTCTGTGGGAGAAGGATAGGCAATCTCCTCCCCCATACAATTTACTGCCTCTGAAAACACACTGGAGCATCAGCTGTGGATCAGTTCTGACTCAGCAACATACAACAACACCATCACTTTGTTCCAAATGGAGCTTTATGAAATTTGGTCTTGAATAGGGAGGTGGATGATGTTGAGAGCATTATTTTATTACACTCTCACTCTAAGGAATGATATTTTGGCCAGCGGTAGAGTATTTGAATGTTTATTGATACCAGAAAATAAGAATCTCAACCATTAAAAGGTTCTGCAGACTTTTTGCAGCCTCAGGGATAGCTGTTTCCAAATGTTATTTGACCTGCATTAAAATAGCATCTTCACTGAACTCACCTAAATCACTCAATTAACTAGCGATATTTGGGTTATTTAAGAGCTGCATATGGTTTGAATCCACCAGATGCTCTGCTGCAGAAGGAGGAACAATCTCCTCCTCTGCCAGTCAGATCCGATATGATGGTACACACAAAAAAATGGGGGGGGGGGGGTGAAAAGAGCTGCATAAAAATAGTGTATGCAAACATTAACTGCCTAAGCCTTCTCATATTTATCACATCAAACTGCTTGGCCCAGGAGAATCAGTGTATAAGCCACACTGTGGATTTTGTTTAATGTTGATTAAAAGGCACCAGTATTGATGGATGATGGAGAGCTTTAGTGGCCTAGTGGCAAGGAACTGCACTGCTTACTCAAAGGAAAGCAGTTCAAATCTACCAGCTTCTCCATCGGAGAATGATTGACAGCTCACTTCCTTAACACTAGGCCACCAGTGCTACATCTATATAGGCATGCTTATAAACCTCGTAATTTATCCTGCACTCCAAAAAGGCCATTATTTGAGGCTAAGCTTCTACTCTCTACTTTTCATCACCATATGAGGGAGAATTTATTCCAATAAATGTACCTTTTTGGTCAAAAGGTAAAGCAGTATTGACATTTCAAATGGCTTTAAAGTGTGTAAAATGAGCTTTGCAGTCACCAGCTATTTTCAGAAGTTCGGAAAAGTGGCACCAGTATAATTCAAAGCCACAGCCACCACTTGCCACTATGTTTTGTTACCAGAAGCAAGTGTTGGGGCTCTATGCATTCAATTCTCTTTCTTGACCCAGGAAACTTACCCCTCTAAGGCAGGTGCCCATATTTGTTTGGAAAAAAATACCTTTTTTCATTTTCTGTGTATGGAAGTAGGAACTTCTTGCTGTAAAGTGTCTCATGTAATGGCTTGGTTTACAAGCTCATTTGTCCCTGTTAAGCTCAGGGTATTTCACCACCATCCTGTTTTCACTCCTTATATTATTAGATTACACCTTTTCCTCCACCTCTGATCAGTGTGTTATTGAAAGCATTAATCATCCATGAGTTGTGTAAACATAGCTTTATTAACAAATCTGTTTCTATAAAATTTAGTTGTAAATGGCTGATAAATGGATAATTACATACAGTTTGTGTGAACTCCTCAATTTGGCCTATTCCCTTTTCAGGCCGAGGTTGATAAAAACATAGAACTTTTAAAAAAGAAAGATGAAGAACTCAGTTCAGCTCTGGAGAAAATGGAAAATCAGTCAGAAAACAATGATATTGATGAAGTCATCATTCCCACGGCCCCTCTATACAAGCAGATTCTTAATTTGTATGCAGAGGAAAATGCAATTGAAGACACTATCTTTTACCTGGGAGAAGCCCTGCGGAGGGGAGTAATAGACCTGGATGTCTTTCTAAAGGTATGTCTTCCTCACCTGCTTCCCAGGATTGTGAAACTTGGGTTTAACGAGGCACTGACCGTGAAAACTATAAGGAAAACAGAAATTTTTAAAGGTGGGGGGGTGAGATTCCTTGTCTTACCAAAAGAGAGTAAGTGGGGTATATGGCAATGAGCAGGGTCCTGTCATCAACACAGTACTTAGAATTGACCTGAGGAAGGAAAGTGGACTAGTAGCTGCTGTCCCCCACCCCAACAGGCAGCGTGAAGATGGATGTAATTCTTCTTGTGCCTTAGCTGGTAGGAGGCATAATCAGATTTTATTGGTTCTTGAGGTCATGCCAGTTAATTGAGATCACCCACCATCATACTTTCATTTTCTTAAGAATGTCATTATTTCAGACCAGTTTTCCCAAATCAAACAACTCTGTGGCACTTGAGCCTTTTTGAGTGCTCAAGCCTAATGTTATTGTACTAATATGAAGATCCATTATGCTAAGTATAGTTATTGCTGTCTTGTGAGTTATGAAGAAAATAGGATTTTAAGAACAGTGACCTTTAGATACTTGGTTCACTTTTGTAGTTGAATTGTCTAGTTACTTGCCGATGTCACTTACCTCACTCAGGGTAGGCGGCCAGAGCACATACCTCACTCAGACCTGGTAAAAGGTCTCACACAGACAAGTGGGTGTCAACAGACTCTTAGGAGAAGCTGTCAGTACATTGACCCTTTTTGGGGTGGAACAGCTTCAGAAAGGAAGCTTCACATGGAGGTGCAGGAGAGAAGGAATTGAGCCTTTGCCACCTGCAGAGAACCAGACTAGAGACCAAACTGCCCCTTTTGCCAATTATCAGTTTCCTTCCCCTTCCTTAGCCAAGTGAGAGAATCAGTCATGATTATCAAAGTTTTTTGTTCGCCTTTTGTAGCAATCACGGTAAAACTTCCTTTGGCATGCTGTAGCTAAAATTCCCGAGTCATATCCTATAATGTGGTGCTTCCCCTCAGAGTAAACCTTTCTTAGGTCTCAGAAGACTGCTTAATACAGTTCACCAGCATCAACCTGGGAGAACTAAAAAAGTCACATTTTATATAGCATCGACTCCAAAGGAAGGTTGAGATAGCTAGTAAGTTTAGGGTTCTAAAACCATCTAAATTAAAATGTGTCTGATACTGAACACCTAGGCCTGGATTCTAAACTGTTGACATTTCCTCCCTTCCTAGCATGTGCGTCTTCTGTCCCGTAAACAGTTCCAGCTGAGGGCACTAATGCAAAAAGCAAGAAAGACTGCCGGTCTCAGTGACCTCTACTGACTTCTCTGATACCAGCTGGAGACGGAGCTCTTCTTAAAGCGTTCTTTTCTTCTCTTCTTTTCTCTTAAAAGTAGGTGCCCAGAATAAGTTATTGCAGTATATCATTCAAGTGTAAAATATTTTGAATCAATAATATATTTTCTGTTTTCTTTTGGTAAAGACTGGCTTTTATTAATGCACTTTCTATTCTCTGTAAACTCTTTTTGTGCTGAATGTTGGGACTGACTATGCTAAATAAAATTTGTTGCATAATTTTTGTTTTTATTGGATTCCTTAAAAAAATAAAAAACTTTATAAAGAAGTTTTTAGTTTAGTAAACATGAACCTCATATCCATCTTAAGTTGAAATTTACTGTTTATAGTATATAAAATTAATTTTATTTAATACAGGGTCATTTGCTGTTGTTAAGTGCCATCAAGTCGTAGATGACTCATAGCGACACTATAAACGAAAGACGTGAGCACTGTTCAGAGTTTCCGGAGGCAAGCTGTTTTGGAAGTGGATGCCACTCCTGCTTCCAAATGGGGTTGGAATTTGTTCAACAGCAGTGGAGGTTTTTAATACCACATGGGTATTAGACAATATGGTAATAAATTAACCACATTAATCAAAGGCAAAGTTATAATAGATCTATGAGTGATTGTACTAAAAAAATCAATATGATTTTATAAACCTTCACCCAAGTAAAAATAAAAATATTAACTACCGCATAGGTGAAGATACTTGGTAGTAGTTGTTAAACTATCAGCTGTGAACTGAAAGGCTGGTGGTTCAAACACATAGTTTCTCTGCAGGAAAAAAACGTAGTATTCTTCCATAAAGATTTGCACACGTAGAAGCTTTATGGGATGGTTCTGTTCTGTTCTGTATAGTTGCTATGAGTCAAAATCAACTTGACAGCAATGGACTTATTATTTTTTCGGAAACACACAGAATTTGAACTGAGGTGTTTGACTTTTTCTGTGAAAGGCTTCTTCCCAATCTCTGCTAAGATTTGTTCCTTTCTAGGCCTGATGAAACCATAACTGCTTTCAGCACATGAAAAGGTTGGATTCTTAGAAGCATAGCTACCTGAGAGCATGTTAACTAGGCAGTTTGATCAAGTCACAATTAAATGGGTATTGTGAGAAGAAAATTTGGAACAACGGAAGATAGAGTGTACAATGCCTCCCTGCTTTTACTGTCATTTGAACTCAGTCTCTATAGGAGTGTTGGCTTGCCGCCAGGTTTGTACCCAGTCAGCCAGCAAGCTGCTGTGCATCCCATTGAGTAATACAGTACAGCAGTGTTCTCAGTCACAGTGCTGGCTCTCGAAGGTTCATGAGGTTGCAAAGAAAGAATATTCTGATTTAAGAGGATGTTTTCTTTTAAAATCTAGATAACTCACTGTATACCCTTCCCCAAGAAAACAGTAAACTTAGTGTCAGTCATCATTGAGGTGGGTTTATACAGTTTAAAATCTTTGCTTTAAAAAGTACAGTCTAGTCACAAAACCAGAATGAAAAGTAGCAAGATCAAATCAAAGTTTGTTTATTCAGTATTAGGATTAGAATTAACATTTAGTTATTTTTTAGCTATGTGTACATAGCTTTCTATTTTTACATTATAGAGGAAGTCATAAATTTTAAAATACTATATAAATAAGCACAACTATCAGCCAGAACAAAAAACAAAAACAAGAAAAAAAAATACTCTTGATTAAAAGAATCAGAATTTCTGTAAGAGTAAACACATTTTACATTCTTTTGAACCAATTGGCAGCTACTGGGGAATACGACAGGCAGCTCAGAGACACCAAAAACACTAACTGCATGCAGTCACTTGAGAATTGGGGAAAAATCCCAGAAACAGCGTATCATCTAGTGTCTGAGAGCTAGAAGGTTAAATAAACAGGGAAGACCTTCTTCCTTTTCTCATTGCCAACTGTAGGAATTCATATTTATTCAAAAGTTTGATGTTTATAATTCTAGAACTATTTTTCTCTAAGTAACATCAGTGTGGGAGCATTCATCAACTTTAAAGCTTGAGCTCCTTCTGAATTGCCCAAAGTGTTTCTGCACTCTTCTTTAAATGAGCCGCCTCTTCAGGGGTTAAACTTAAGTTTATAATGTCTGTAATGCCATTCTCTCCCAGGATACAAGGAATACTGAGGAAAACTTCTTCCTTTATTCCATAGAGGTCCTGAAAGTAAAGACTTGAGTTTTTATTTTTTCTACCGGAAGTCTAAAATATGAGACCCAGAAATTGGTGGGTGAATGAATGGGTATTTGACGATGGGTAAATACAGATAATGGCAGAGAAACCCATTTTTTTTAAACTTAACTAGACCTTTTATTATTCTGATTCATCAGCCATCTCTCCACATAGGACCAGTCTCTTGCTGTGCTTTCTGAAACCCAGCCATCACTATCCTGCCTACTTGCCTCAAAACCACTTTTTAATTGGAATCATATAATAATTTCTGTTCTCTCCCGCCCCCAGTAATTTAGTTCAAACTTGCTTTAATTGCACCTATCCAGACTAGGGAGGGAGCTCTGGTGGCCTGTCCTGCAATCCCAACAAAGTTGCCCTGAAATCCCGACGACATGCAGTTTAAATCCACCAGCTGCCATATGGGAGAAGGATAGGCAGTATCCTCCCGTACAACTTACTACCTCTGAAAACTCCCTGGACAGTCAGCTAACAACAGCAGCCTACAGACTAGTGGAGGGATCTTGCCCACATCCCAATCTCCCCAAGATCTTATCTGGCAATGTTTTGATGACTGCTTTTTCCCTAGTCTCTTCACAGAACATAACTGATGTGTTAGAGAATTCAAAATGAAAAGATCACTACTCATAATGATTCTTGATATGAACTAGATATTTATAGTTTGTTCACTCAACTAACTCCTAAAGGTGCAAGAATTTTTTACTAACTGAATATAAGAAGTGCTGCTGGACAGACAAAGGTACACTGAACTAGAGTTCTCAACTGCAACAGGATAATCGCCTGTTAGAAGTGCTTCCAAATAATTCACCTCAAAAATAAGAGGTGATCAGTATTTTTACTTTATTTTCTATTAGTGATTTTTCAGACATGAGCATCTACCTTAACTATGGTGGAAACAGGATGCACTCTTCTAAGATTCTTCAAAATGCTTTCTGCTAAATCAGCTACAGATAGGCCAATGGCCCAGGAAGTGTAACCTTTCCTTTTAATAACCTCATAGGCACTGTGGAGTGAGAAACCATGAACATAACAAATTAGAAGAAATAATTATTGAACATTCCTTTTTATATCACTTCCTTAACAAAGTTACAAAACTAAAGGATTTCCATAAGTCTCCTAGCAGTTTCTTAGAAGAATTTTACTTAATGTTAATTTTACTTAGTGTTAACATTTGCATTATGAGTGTATATATACTCCTTGCCATTGCATTACTGAACCCGCAGTAACCCTGTAGGACAAGGTAGAACGCCCCTGTACACTTCCTAAGGCTTTAAGTCTATAGGGAAGTAGAATGCTTCATTTTTCCCCTTGGGATAACTGGTGGGAATACATAACGAATAGTACACACAGCTGGCTTTAACACACACTTTATCCTCTTTAACATTTAGAAGATTAGAAATCCGAATTCAGGTGCCAGCTCCAGAGAGGGGTTCTTAGTTCTAGAGAACAGACCTTGTTTCCTCCCGCACCTGTAGTCCAGCATTCCCTGAAGAGCTCCTTCTGTCCTCCCCTGTGACTAGGAGTTTTCCCAAACAGGGATCCACTCACTCCCTGCTCTTCTGCCTTAGTGATACAGAGGTTTGCCCTATTTGCTCATCTCTGTCCTTTTATATCTTGTGAGAGAAAAGGTGTTCTTACAGGCCATACCCCAGGGGTAGTTCCCTTACATGGATTGGGGCTGTTGTGAGATTAAGGGTGTTAATCCTTTAACAATCGTTTCTGATCACAGGAAATCATTACATAGCTTCTACATTACATCATATTTTGAGGATATTCAATTTAGTCCATGACATACCTCTCTTTGGCCCCGTCAAAATTCATGTCCTTGTTAAAATGAAAAAAAAAAAATCCTCTCATCATCCACCATCCCAGAAGTCTCCACTCCAAGTCTAAATTCCCTCCTGTGCAAAATTCCTCTTTATCTGTGAGTCTAGAATATAGATTACCTACTTTCTTCCTCAATCACTGGCTACACGTCAGAGAGCTAGACCAAGAATAAGGATGACAGAAGAATTGATGCCACTGTGGTAGTGAATATCCCATGGACTTCAAAAAAACCGTTAGATATATCTTGGGGGTAAATGCAGCCACAGTACTCCTTGGAGGCAAAGACAGCAAAGCTTTGTCTTTCATACTTTGAATATAGTAGCTTAGGTAGGTGAGACTATTCCTTGGAAAGGGATATCATGCTTGGAAAGATGAAAGGTCAGCATAGGAAAGGAAGACCCTCAAATGAGATGGACTGAAATGGTAACTTCAACAGTGGGCTCCAGTGTGTCAGAGATAAGGAGGATGGCACAGGATAGGACTGCGTTTAAATCAGCTGTTATAGGGTCGCCATGAGTTGTACCTGACTTGATGGCACCTAACAACACAACTTCCTCCCTTGCAATTTACTGCCTCTGAAAACCCGATGGAGGGTCAGCTATGCATAGGTTCCAGCATACATACGGCACACTACAACAACAAAATACAATGGTAAGAACAGAAGCAAAATAAGCATTTCCATTACAAATGGAGAAAAAGAAAAGATAACAGGCACCAAGCAAGTCAGATACCCAGCAGAACAATTTCTTTTAGCTCTCAAGCCTTCTAAATAATCCTCTCTTCTCTGAGACTGTTGAGGCAGATCACCTTCTGCTTCCTGGTTTCTCGGTCTCAAAGGGGCCAAGCCAGTCTCTTCTCTATTCCAGCAAATGTTACAAAGCTCCTTGGATCTTTGTGTGCAGAGACAGCCCAAACCAACCTTGCTCCCTAGCTCTCATGGCAGGCGTAGCTCTAAAGACAGCTGCTTGTCGGCATTCCATTCCACCAGCAGCTCTCTTGCTCCATGAGTCAAAGGCCATGTCATCATGCACTGGCATCCATCTCAGGGCCTCTTGTTACGCTGCTGCTGTTTTTTCTGCTGCTGCTTTTCATCATCTGTACCCTCTCCAGTATTCAAATTCTACCTTCCTTCTGGGCCTTCACCAAAAATGCCTTGCATGGCCACAGTTCGCATGGTCTCATTAGAGCAGTCTGTTGTTATGTGCCAGTGAGCTGGAAGCAACTCATAGCTTGCTGATCCTCCAGCAGGTTTTCAGAGGCTCTTAATCACACAGGAGGAGACGGCCCATCTTTCTCTCCTGGAGCAGGTGGTGGATCTGAACTGCATACTTTGGGATTGCACTGTTCTAGTTCAAATGAGTGGTAACCCTACCTCCTCACTCCCAGCAGGCCTGTTCTTCCCATACTGCAGATCCAAATTGGTAAACTATCATCTTTGAAACAGGCAACTGTTGCCAGGCCCTATCCTTAGAAACTCCAAAAGCCTTAGCCCCACATAAGAGTTGCACATAACTGTATGTAGCACAAGGCCACTAGAGCTCCTTTTGAAGCTTACAAACAATTTCGGGTTTTGGTACTGTTGTTATTCAATGCCACAGAGTCACATACAACCTTTAGCAACCCTGTGAACAACAGCTCTAAACCCTGCCCCATCCTGCCATCCTTATCATCCCTGACACAATTGAGCCCATTGCTGCAGTCACTGGGTCAATCCATCTCATTGAGGATTTTCCTCCCTTTCACTAACCCTCTACCTTTCCAAGCAAGATGTACCTCTCCAAGAACAGCTTCTCCTAGAAACATGCCCAAAGTATGTGTGATGGAGCTTTATTGTCTTTGCCTTAAGAAGCATTCTGGTGCACTCTCTACAAGACACCTGTTCTTTTGACTTCTAGTTGTGTGCCACCGAGTCAGAATCAACTCACAGCTGATCCTCTAGCAGGTTTTCAGAGGCAATAAATCACAGAGGTGGAGAGTGCCCATCCTTACTCTCTTGTCAGTCCAAGGGATATTCAGTACTCTATTCCAACACCACAGTTCAAAGGCATCAATTATTCTGTCATCTTTATTCATTGACTAGCTTTCAGGTACATAGCAAATTATTAAAAAGACCATAGCCTAAATCAGGCACACCTTAGTCTTCAAACTGACATCACTGCTCCTTAATTATCTGGAGAGATCCCTGACAGCAGACTTGTCTAACACATTGTCTCAATCTCCTAACTGTTGGTACCAAGAGTTTGAATTGTGGATCCAAGTAAGATGAAATCATTGACAGCTTCAGTCCTTTCTCCATCTATCATGATGCTACTTACTGGTCCAGTGGTAAAAGACATTTGTTCTCTTGATGTTGAGATGTAATCCATATTGAAGACTATATCTTTTATAAGCAAACATTTCAAGTCCTCACTTTCAGCAAGTAAAGTTGTGTCATCTGCATAATGTAAGTTGTTATGAATCTTCATCCATTCCTGATGCCACTATATTCCAATCTTCTTCATAGAGTCCAGCTTCTCAAATTATTTGTTTAGCATACAGACTGGATAGGTAGGGAGAAAGGATACAACCCTCACACACACCTTTCCTGATTTTAAACCATGCAGTGTTCCCTTGCTCTATTCAGACAACAATGTTTCATTTAAACATAATTAAGTGTTCTGAGATTCCCATTCTTCTCAATGTTAGCCACAATTTGTTATGATCCACACAGTCAAATGCCTTTGCATAGTAAATGTAACACAAACATTCTTCTGGTATTTTGTGCTGTCAGCCTGGATTCATCTGACATCAGCAATGATATCCCCTGTTGCCACTACCTTTTCTAAATAAACCCAGCTTGAACTTCTGGTAGCTGTTTTTCGATGTGCTGTTTCAGCCATTTCTGGATGATCTACAGCAATATTTTGCTTGCATGTAATATTAAGTATATTTGTTTGATAATTTTCACAGTTATCACCTTTCTTAGGAATGGGAACAATATGGATCTTTTCCAGTCAGTTGGCCAGTAAGCTGTCCTCCAGATTTCCTAGCATAAGCTAATGAGCATGTCTAGGGCTGTATCTGTTAGCTGAAACACGTCAGTTGGTATCCCATCGACTGCAGGGGCCTTATTTTTTGCCAGTATACCTTCAGTGCAGCTTCACTTTCTCCTTTCGTTACCATTGGCTCATGTTCATATGCTATTTTCCTGAAATTTTTTAAGGTCATACATTTGATACAGTGACTCTATATATTTCTTCCATCATCTTCTGATGCTTCATGATCATTCAAGATTTTGCCCATAGCTTGAGGTTTGATTTTGCTTTTCAGTTCTTCAAATTTGAGAAATGCTGAGCGAGTTCTTCCCTTTTTATTCTCCAGTTCCAGTTCTTTGCACATTGCAGTGTAATACTTTGTTTTGTCTTCTCCAGCTGCCTTCTGAAATCTTCTGCTCATTTCTTTTACTTTTGTGTTTCTCCCCTTTGACTTCTCAGTGTTCTAGTGTAAATTTTTTTTCAGTCTCTTCTATCATCAATTGTGGTCTTCCTCCTCTGTAAGAACATTTTACTCTCTTCATAAATTAATTCATCTGGTCTTTGGTCATTAGGGTTCATGCCTTGAACCTATTCTAAAAATCTTTATATTCATTCCTAGACTAATATATATATTAATATTCATATAAAATAACATTAACATATTAAGTTTAGGTGAATATATTAATATTGCATACTACTAATACATTAATATAATAACTATATATTCCTTCAGGCAACAATTGGATGGATGCTATGTGCTAGACTTTAGGTTAGTCTCAGCAGTGGCTAAACCTCCATCCCTGACTACTTAGGTATTTAACTCTTATAAATAAAAATAACATAGTCTCACAAAAATAAACATTAATTTAGTAATTAAAGAAAAGTATGAGAACTTGGTTGTTACCATGTGCCGCTGAGGAACTGACTCATAGCTGACCATCCAGCAGGTTTTCCGAGGCAGTAAATCATATGGAAGGAGACTGCTCATCCTTCTTCCACAGAGCAGCTGGTGGATTCAAACTGCTTGCCTTTGGTTTGACAGTGCACCTCCTGACCACCAAGCCACCAGAGCTCCATGAGAACTTCAGCAACACTTAAAAGGTTTAAATTCATCCTCTGGTTGAGTATCATTTAGGCACGCAGTTGACTTTTATGGTGCTAAAAGTGTGAAACTAACATTACCTGGCAATCACTTCTTTATGAATATTTTTCCACTGTTCCCAATCTTTATCACTTCCTAGATTCGTCAGAGCTACACCAGCAATGTTAACTCCACTCCACACAGCAACTTGGGAAAAATTTCCAAAGAATACACTTATTACATCATGTCGTATTATTAACAGAGGCTTAGGTTGTTTATTTTACCTTAGTAAAATGTTCTATACCCTTGATTTTCAACTGGGAATATTCAACATGTACCATCAAATAGATTCTGACTGGGACAGTAGAACTGACCAATGAGATTATCAAAGCTGTAACCTTTAGGAGACTGCCACTTCTTTCAAGCAGCTGTTTGGTTTGAGCCACAGAACTCTCCATTAACTCTCCAAGCACTTAACTACTGTGCCACCAAGGCTCCTTATTAGTCACATCAAAATTCAGTTGTCTGTGAGGGCGCTCTTGTGGTACGTGGTTTGAATCCACTAGATACTCTGGTGAACAAGGAGTGGCCTTCTCCTCCTGTACCAGTCAGATTTGATTTGGTGGTATACACACATTTAAAATTTTAAAAAATTAAATTTTAAAAATCTTTAGTTCGAATCCACCAGATGCTCTGCCGGAGAAGGAGGGGCCATCTCCTCCTGTACCAGTCAGATCCGATTTGATGGTACACACACATACAAACAAAAAAATTTAAAAAAATTTAAAAAAATGTTTAAAAACAAATTAGGTGTCTGAGACCCGACTCAAGAGCTACTAAGTTCAAATCTCCAGGAAAAGGGCTCACAGTTCTACTACAGTTGGAGCATTTAAGCTCCGCTGCCAACCCAAAGGAATGTGCTGCTAATCCACCAGCTTCTCTAAGGGAGAAAGTGGACAGTATCCCCTCAAGTGATATGCAGCCTTTGAAAACTCACTGGAGGGTCAGCTGGGAGTCAGTCCTATGGAAACACTAGGTAAGTTTTATCTTCAGTCCTAACCCAAAGCCAGGGTTTTTATTAGAAAAATTTCAAAGGCACTTAACCAAAAATAACTAAGAAAAAAGACTGTAGTCACCATAGCATCCTTTTCCCCTTCATTGTCTCCAGTTATGCCTGTTTCTTAGTATGAAGAATTAAAATTATTTTAATTACAATACTGAACTAGAGAATCACAAGTAAAATATAAATCACATTATGTTACTTACTCTTTGTTATAAGAAAGCCTTACAGTTTTATCATTCACAATTAAGGTTATATTAATATTGTCATTTTTTTCAAATTTAAATGGGTTTTTGGCAGAACTATTTTTATCATAAAAATAATAAATACTAAAAATGAAGAAAAGGGTTTTTTTACCCATCTGGACTACTTTATGACCAAATCTCTATATGATGATATAGTGGCAGTACTTTTCACAGCATATGTAGGGCTCAGCAGTGCTTTAGGCTCACCACTTGAGTCACCATGCTCGCCAAGGATCCACCCGTGACAGCTTTCAGAGTGGATGCCAAGTCTTCGCCCAATTAAGTAACGAAAACGAGCAGTATCCAAATTACAGCCACTTCCAATAACACGGCTTTTGGGAAAGTCACTCAACTTCCAGACCACATAAGTTAATATATCCACTGAAAAGAAAAAAGTCAAAGTTCTCATTTAAAGTGGTACATTTTTTTAAAAAAATCTATCTAAATTGAAGCTCATTATCAAGAAAACAAAGATTCTCACCACTGTGCCAATTGGCAGCATGCTTTGCTCCACAGTTAACATTCTTGGTACCAGCAGCCAGGAAATTAAGAAAAATTGCATAGGGAAAGTCAGCTGTCAGAGACCTCTCCAAAGTACTAAAGAGAAATTATGTCAGTCTGGAGACTAAGATGCACCTGATCCAGGCCATAGTCTTTGCAGTTATTTGCTATGCATCAAAAATCTGGACAGTGACTAGGGAGGATAGACGGAGAATTGATGCTTTTGAGCTGTGGTGCTGGAGAAGAGTATTGAATATACTTTGGACAGCCAGGAGAACAAACAGGTTCGTCCCAGAGAGGGTGAGACCAGGCTCCTCCTTGGAGGCAAGGATTCTGAAGCTTTGTCTGACATACTTTGGATATGTTTCAAGGAGGGATCAGTCCTTGGAGAGGGACATTATGCTTGGAAGGGTGGAGGGACAATGCAAGAGGGGTAGCCCCTTGATGAGATGGATCGATTCAGTGACTAGGGTAATGGGAGTGGATGTGTCAGAGACAAAAAGATGGCACAGGATAGACCAGAGTTTAGGGCTCTTTTACACGGTCACTATGAGTGTCACAGGTGACTCGCTGACACATTAACAACATCTAAATTGAATCTTTAATTAACCATAAATTATTTTGTGAGGAAAAATAGTAGTTGTAATCAACATCTAACAATAGGAATTCCTATAGACCTAAAAGGATTAAGTTATCAAAAGTGTACATAGTCAAAACAATTATGAGATATCATCACACTCCAGTAAGAACAGCAAAATTTAACAGAACAGCAAACACCAAATGCTGGCAAGATGGTGGAGAAACTGGAACCCTTATTCACCGTTGGTGGGAATGTAAAACGGTGCAACCACTGTGGAAGACAGTATGGCGCTTTCTCAAAAAGTTGCAAATAGAAATACCATTTGACCCAGCAGTTCCACTACTGGAAATATACCCTAAAGAAACCAAAACTGCCACCCAAGCAGATATATGCACACCCATGTTTACTGCTGCTTTGTTCACAATAGCAAAAAGTTGGAAACAACCTAAGTGCCCAGAAACAAATGAATGGATAGAGAAACTGTGGTATATTCACACAATGGAGTACTACGCTGCATTAAAAAACAAGGAACTCATGAAATAC
>NW_006399859.1:6134961-6141562 GCF_000299155.1 Elephantulus edwardii
GAATAAAAATTTAAGAACTTCCCAGTGAGTTTCCAGCCCCCAAGTGCACATGATACCGTCATACATGTACTTTCTCATTTTCTCTGGCTATAATTATGGCAAATAAATATGTGTTAACTCTCAAAAAATGTACAACGGTATCTGTGTACAGTATCATAAAACTTTTTAACACAATTAATGAAAGCCTAATGAAATATATAACTAATATATACTGTGGTCAGGACATTATTATACCATTGCTCTGAGCTGAAGCCAACTGGACAAGCACATAACATTTCCATTACATTATTGAAAGATACAGAAGTCAAAACAATCTGATACTGGTATAATGGAAAATACAAAGACCAATGGAATAGTAACAGTTACCCAGAAATAAACCCACATATCTATGGAAAACTAATTTTGACAATGGTGATAAGTTTATCCAACAGAGATAGAAAAATCTAATCAATACTGTAGGAACAACTAGATTTCTACATCAAGAGACTGAGGGGGCACTGATTCCATACCTCACATATACTGTACAAAAAAAAAAATAATATGGAACAAATATAAGAACTAAAGCCAGAAAACTCTTAGAGCAAAACACAGAAGTACTGCACTGGAATCTATTTTTTAACAATGAACACTTAGCTTGATACTAGAACCACAAGCAACAAAAGACAAAAAAATAGAGGAATATATTAAAACTTTCTATAGCTGAAGAAGAGTATTGAATACACCATGGACTGTCAGGAGAACAAACAGGGTCATCCTGTTTGGGGTATATTTTTTTGTTGTTCAGGATTCTGAAGCTTCATCTGACATACTTAGGGCATTTTGCTAGGAGGGACCACTCCTTGGAGAGAGACATCATGCTTGGAAGTTTAGAGGGACAGCACTGGAGAGAAAGACCCAGGATGAGATGGATTGACTCAGTGTTGGGAGAAATGGGATTTGGTCTATAGGAGATGATGAGATTGGCTCAGTATAAGGCAGGATTCAGAGCTGTTGTACAAAGGGTTGCTATGCAGGCAACTCCAGGGCACAACAATGTATACAAAAGCAATACTGTATACTGTATCTATATATACTGTAGGCAGAAGGAAGATTATATCTGGGTACTATGTATTTAATAAGGGATTACTATCCAGAATACAGAAAGAACTCCTACATCTAAGCAAGAAACACACAATTTAAAACATAAGCAAAGGACTTGGAAGGGCATTTTACCAAAGAAAATATACACATGGTAAATAAGAACCTAAAAAGATATCATTAGTTATTATAGAAATGCAAGTCAAAATCTCTTCAAGCCCACTTGGATGGCTAGGATCAGAAAAAACAAGTTTTGACCACAAGATGGACAAATGAACCATGAGCCACTGCTGGTGGGTTTTTTTTAAATGGTACACCTATTATGTAAAACAGTTTTTTAGTTCCTCAAAAGTTAAAACAACCACCACTTCACTCAGCAATTCCAACACCATGATGTATAATGAAAAACTTGAAAGCAGGGCTCAAGTAACCAAAGCATATCTGGAATTTGTTCACTTTGTGCCTAGACTTGTGAAAAATCTACACAATATTGAAGAGTTAAACAGTAAGTTTTACTGTTTTCTATTTGATGCTACTTTCGCTCGCTTTTTTTCATATTGTTATGTGCTGTCAAGTCAACTGTGACTCACAGCAACAATATGAACGATGAATCTGAACCCTATCCTTTGCCCATAATTTATACAAATATGGTTTGGATTTAATAGCCTTTAAAATGCAAACTTTGAAGTTAGGTGATTATGCAAATTATTCTCTCATATATTATAGAATTGAAGGTCATTCTCATTATGGTAAATACAAATTACAATTGTGTAAAAACATTACATTCATAAGACAGGAAGAAAATGTGGAGTTGTATTTACTGTTTAGAATTTAGTACTCATTTTTTCCTTCAGGGTTACTAAATCCACTTATCAATGCCATTACCCAAAACTCTTCACTGAACAGTCAAAATAAAGCTGACCTGGATTGGTAACGACAATCATTTTGCAGCGAGGACTGTACTGGATAATGTTAGAAATCATTAATTTTAAAATGGACACATTGCGATGGACCAAGTTAAGGCGTGTTTCTCCCTTCTCCTGACGTGCTCCTGCTGTGATAATCACTATGTTGGAGTTCGCAGTGACATGGTAATCTAGGAAAGATTTTAATAGAAAAATAATTAGGAGTGAAAACCCCATGTATTAAATTTCTTTATAAACATAACCAGTATGTTCTATGACTCTGATCCATTTTTCAGAGTCAACTTCTTAAAATGCCCCTCTTTTTATCCATTTATGGATGAATTTAAGTACTGTTATTTCTTAAAAAGTTGGTGTCTTACTATAAAAAACAATGTAGCAAATACAGACCCCCAAATATACAGCCATCATAACTGGTAAATGCCACTTGTTGCCATGGCAAGTGAATGTGGCAAGATCCTCCCCCCAACTCCCTCCTCCTAGCCAGTGCCCTTAGACCTGAGGTGGTAAATCTCTGTGTGCTCTGCCTCGATGACATGGCACTGTTGAAGGCTCTGGGAAGGTTGCAGAGACTGAGGGTGGAATAAAAGGTGGCATCCACCATCTGGCATTTAACCATACATTTCCTGTTCTCCTCAATAACCAAGCTATGCTTCCAAATTATTGTATCCTAGTACTCTTTTAACTTTGTGAAATTACTTCTAAGTTTTTCTTGTACATTTATAAAATTCTCCTAACAACGTGTATACTTTTAGAGTAAGAGGTCAAATGTGAGTTAGCCTGAAAAATAGGAGTATTATTTAGAGATCACTATGACATAGGGTCACTATAAGTCGCAGTCAACTCAAGCACACACAACAACATCTTATGAAAAGAATTTTGAACAGGGAGATCTGGGTTCACTCACTTGTTCAGATCTCCTGAGTACTAAGTGAACAAAGTACAGTACTTAAGAGCTTTGATCTGGAATAAAATAGAACTAGGTTTCAGTCCCCTCTCCATCACTTCACTTCAAAACTGCATTATCTATAAAACATCAGAGTTGTGCTGAGAATTAATATAAATGTCTTCCTTGGCACAAAATGAATGACAACTATTGAAGCTCTGGTGGCTGCTTAGTGGTAAGGAGTTACAATGCAAACCTAAAGGCAGGTGGTTCCAATCCACCAGCTGCTCTGCCGCAGAAAGACATAAACCTCCTCCTCCCATGCAATTTATGGCCTGAAAACACACTGGAGGGTCAGCTATGAGTTAGGCTTGAGTCAGTAGTAAATAACAGCAACCCTGTACATGGGAGCTCTGGTAGCATAGTTTGTTCGGAGTTCTACTGCTCATCTAAAAGCCACATCTCCGAATTTCTAATCCACTAGTAACTCCAAGGAGAAAAGATGAACAGTGTCTTCTAGTGCTATTTACAGCCTGGGAAACCCAAAGGTGAGTCCAGTATGAGTCATTTCTGACTCAACAACAACGAGTGAGTTACTGTAACTAACATAACTGCTGCTCACGAGGAGCTGAAACTATTGCTTAGGAATCCCTGTAACCAAGTACAATCTACTGTAATGACAAATACTTTTAAAAAGAAATCTAAGTATGTGAGAGGATAAAAAGTAGGGAGCACCCAGCTCAAACTCTAAGAACTGAGGCAGTTTTAAAATAAAAAGAGGAAAAACAATGTATACGAACTTTGTAAGTAAATCAGTATAAAATAAAAATTTTCTAAAAGAAAGTAAAGATGTTCAGGTTACAGTATAATATTTATAGTATTTAACTATGATATATTAACCTTTGCTGGAAGTAATATTTGGCATTTTCATGAAGAGACTGCCATGCTGAAGATCCAGTGTCTCACCCCTCAGTCTGCTTTCATTGACATCCACAAGGGCAAGTTCATCACTCAAGCCCTGAAAGATACCAGTCAAAGTGGGGGTAGAGGGTGAATGTGACAGTATATGCTGATTAGCTGGAGAATGAAATTCCTTATATTAGTAATCCATGTTTGGTTTGTGAATTACTAGACCCAGAGAAGACACAACAGAGCTATTCACCATTTCATCATGATATGAAAGTCTCAATGAGTGAAAAAGTAAAGTTCCAGCTCATCATTATGAAAAATGGCTGTTTAATAAACAACAGCCTCTGGAGCTAGCACACGTCTCTTCAATTTAAACTGTGCAGTGAGGCTGTGCAGGGATAAAAGAGATTCTGTGGCAGGAATTCCTCACCAGACTATGAGCTCCTTTGAAGCAGGAAGTCATACTTCCACCCACCTGGTAGTTAGTGTCCTTTTGGGACATAGGAGCTCAAGAAAAGTTTCTCAAATAAGTAAACGAATTAAAATGTAAGACCTTCTCAACTCTAAATATTTTCCAGTCCTGTACCAGACAGTACTACCTGCAAAACCAAACAAGTACATTTTTCTAGCATGTTATTTTATTTATAAGAAAGGTGGAAAATGGTAACGTATATGCATTGTTCTTTTATTTACAAAAAGGTATGTTAGAGAATAGAAACTAATATAAATGGTTGCATAACATGAATAGATGCCTTGGAAGTTCACATCCACTCAGGTGCCTAACAAGAAAAGCCTCACTGTCTCCATCCCAAAAAGCCAGCAGTAAAAACCCTGTGGAGCACACACAGCTTTCCCCGGACGCCCACGGGGCCGGCGGGGGCTGCAACGGGCTCAGCAGCGATTGGTTTGGTTGGTAGGAAATTGGTTTGGTCACCACTTACATGGAACAATTTTAAAGAATCTTGGACATGAAAATGTATTGGAAAGATTCAAATTTTTAAGCCATTTTTTAACATGAACAAAGATCCTTTGTTATTATTTCTAAGATCATTTACTAGTCCACCTACATTTTAATAACCCTAAAATTAAGGTAATGTTTAAAAAATATGTAATACAACATTGTCAATTTAACAATTTTCATGTGTACAATTTAATAATGTCAAGAACATCACTCATGTCGTGCAACCATCTCTGATATGTGTTCTCATCATCATATATATAGAACAAACTCAATGCCTGTCAGGGGTCTGAGTGAATGCGAAGACAACATTACTTTTAATAGGTAAGTCTGTGCATGGGAAATTCAAAACTATCACAGTTATTAACATATTTATATATCCATGCCATTTCTTACACTATTTTTTTCAAACTTGTCTTTTTAAAAATACTTCCTACATTGTGTTCCATCAAAATTCAGAATAATAGAAGCTATTACTAAAGACTCTTTTTTCCCCCTTCTTTTTTCTTGTTGTGTACCATCAAGTCAGATCCAACTAGTACAGGAGGAGATTGCCCCTTCTCCAGCGGAGCATCTGATGGATTCAAACTGAATGCCTTTGGAATTACAGCGCAGCTTCTTGCCACTAGGCTACCAGAGTTCCCTTACTTAAAACTCTTCTTCATTTTTTTTTTTTAAATCACTCCTTAACACATTGCCGCACAGTTTTAAATTGACGACCGTGCTTAGAAACACATTTTTTTTGCTATAGCCATCATTTGCAGCAACGTATTAAGATGATTTACTAATCCACTTACATTTTATTTAACAACCTTGAAATTAAAGTGTCCTGTACTTGCCTTCAGAGCTTTATTCCTAGGCAGATGCTGCCTGTCTGGTCACATATGGACCATTGAGAATCCAGCAGCCACTTTTCACAAGTAACTGACCAGGCCTTTCCTCTGAGGAGCCTCTGGTAAACTCCTAACCTTCTATCTAGCAGTCAAATATGCTAACTATCTGCACTCCCTGAGGTCTCCAGGGCCAGTAGTGGCGAGGATTACAGTCAGCTTTAATCTGGGAGTTTACAGAAGGAGGATGCAGCAGTTTCTAAAATATACAAATGTTAGGTTTGCAACAGAGAATTCAGGATCTAGAAGTTTATGGCCAGCATCTTTTTTAGGGATGGGGCTCAATCTGCCCTATAAAGGCCATTTAAGGTAGACAGCAAATAAATATTTGGTTTACTTAGATTTTAATACATATTATTACTATAGTTACCTATTTGTCTAACTTGAGATAATCTGTGTCCTTTTACTTTCCTATAAAATAGAGCTAGTATTTACTTGTATTACATAATGTATCTAAAATATATTATTATAATCATTAATGACAAAATTTGCATTTGTTTTCACTTTTATGTATTATTCTTTTTTAAACATTTGTTATGTTGTTGTTATGTGCCGTCGAGTCGCTTGCGACTCATAGCAACCCTATGTACAACAGCCCTAAACCCTGCTCTATCCTTTGCCAATCACACTGCCTCTGACACACCCATCCCGATTACCCCAGTCACTGAATCAATCCATCTCATAAAGGGTCTTCCCCTCCTGTGCCGTCCCTCCACTCTCCCAAGCATGATGTCACTCTCCAAGGACCTGTACCTCCTTACAACATGTCCAAAGTATGTCAGATGAAGCCCCAGAATCCTTGCCTCCAAGGAGCAGCCTAGTTTAACCCTCTCCAGGATGGGTCTGTTTTCTTGGCAGTCCACGGTACATTCAATACTCTTCTCCAGCACCACAGCTCAAAGGCATCAATTCTCCTTCTATCCTCCCTAGTCATTGTCCAATTCTCTGATGCATAACA
>NW_006399859.1:6142474-6148732 GCF_000299155.1 Elephantulus edwardii
GATTGGCACAGGACAGAGCGGAGTTTAGGGCTGTTGTACATAGGGTCGCTATGAGTCGCAAGCGACTCGACGGCACATAACAGCAACAAACAACAATGTTTAATTGGTGTAAGATTTTCTATTTTTATTACTGCTTTGCTTAAAAAGTTAGTATACATTGTGTTTCACACTATTCCTCATTCACATTTTGTTTCCTACACTCATTCTCATGCATTAAGTTTTATTAATCACCATAGGACCTTGCCCATTATTACCCTGTCTTTTCACACAGATCTTTCCCATTTCCTTCCCCTTCTACCTCTAGTCACCAAACAATCACTTGTGTTGCATGTGGGTTTTTTAATCAAAAAGGATGAAATCACTCAGCAATCCTTAAGCTGAAGGAGCTGAAAAACAAATTCAAGCCTTGAGTTGCAATACTGAAGGATGCTATGAGCAGAATACTGAATGATCCAGGGAGCACTAAAAGAAGACGGAAGGAGTACATGGAATCACTCTACCAAAAAGAACTGGCTGACACAGAATATTTTCATAAAACAACATATGAAGCAATGGTAATGAAGGAGGACGTTCAAACTGCTCTGAAGGAATTGGCAAAATACAAGACCCCAGGAATTCATGAACTACCAACTGACATATTTAAACAAACAGATGCTGCTCTGAACGTGCTCACCAGGTTGTGCCAAGAAATCTGGAGAATAACTATCTGCAAAATGACTGGAAGAGATCCTAATTTGTTCCCATTCCAAAAAAGGGCAACACGACAGAGTGCGGAAATTATCGAACAGTATCACACACAAGAAAAATCCAGCTGAAGATCATCCAAAGACTGAAACAAACATCTGAACATCAACAGAGAACTGCTAGATATATAAGCTGGGTTTAGAAGAGGCTGTGGCACAAGGGACATCATTGCCAATGTGTCAGATGGATCTTGATTGAAAGTCCTGAATATCAGAAGAATGTCTATTTGTGTTTTACTAAGCAAAGGCATTTGACTGTGTGGCTCACAATAAATTGTGGCTAACCTTGAGAAGAATGGGAATCCCAAAAGACTTGATTGTTGCTCATACAAAACCTATAGTTGGACCAGGAAGCAGTCATCAGAACAGAGCAAGGAAACACTGCATGGTTCAAAATCAGGGAAGTGCATCAGGGATGCATCCTGCCTCTACACATTTTCAGTCTGTATGTGGAACAGATCATTCAGGAGGCTGGACTTTTACGAGGCAGAATGTGGCATCAGGATTGGAGAAAGACATCAATAGCCTACATAATGAAGATGACACTGAGAAACCAAATAGACTCCATTTTCTGTAGCACTCCATTTGAGTAACCAAACCCTGTGTGTAGAAAATTTCTGCCCCAGCCCTAAAGTTTTGTCTTGACCCATTTCCCAAAATAATAGTTGCTACTGTTTATGTAAACGTTTTCCAATATACCCTTGATAAACCCAAGAGGTAGATGTTTTGCACTGTACCTGTGACTACATCACTGTACCCTGAGAAATATGTCAACAGCAGGATATTGTAGTCTGGGCCCACGTAGCCCAACATAGATATAAAAGCACCTAGCTGAAGCTAGGAGATGGGGGAATCCTGCCATGTTGCTGGCACCCCCCACTGAGCAGTGAATAAATGACTTAGCTTATAAACCAATAGTATGCTTCTCTTGATCTGTTGAGCCCAACACCACCACCTTGCTCATAAAAACTGAGGAGGACCTGAAGCATTTGCTGTGGATGGTCAAAGATTGTAGTCTTCAATATGGATTGAAGCTCAACATCAAGAAGACAAAGATTCTCACCTGGTAGCACCATGAAAGATGAAGAGAGAAAAACTGCATTGGGGAAATGTGCTTTCAGGGCTTCTCCAAAGTGTTAAAGAGCAATGATGACAGTCTGGAGACTAAAGTGTGCCTGATTCAGGCCATGGTCTTTGCATTACTTACTACACATCAGAAAGCTGGACAATGACTAGGGATGACAGAAGAAGAACTGATGCCTCTGAGTTGTGGTGATGGAGAACAGTATTAAACATAGCATGGATCGCCAAGAAAACAAAGAAGTCTGTCCTGGAGAGGGTGAAACCAGGCTATTCCTTGGAGGCAAAGATTTTGAAGCTCCATCTCACATGCTTTGAGCTTGTGGCCAGGAGGGATCAGTCCTTGGTGCAAGACATCATGCTTGGATGGGTGGAGGAACAGCACAGGAGAGGAAGACCCCTGATGAGATGGAATGACACAGTTACTCAGGTAATGGGAGTAAGTGTGTTAGCGACAGTAAGACTAGCTCAGAATAGGGCAGGGTACAGAGCTGCTGTACATAGAGTTGCTATGAGTCCTAAGCGATTCAATGGCACGTAACAACAATATATAAGGAAGCTCTTGTGGCTTGGTGGTTAGGAGTTACACTTCCAACCCAAAATATGCAGTTCAAATCTACCAGCTGCTTTGTGGAAGTAAGAGAAGCAATTTCCTCTCATGCAACATACTGACTCTGAATACCCATGGGAGGGTCAGTTAAAGGTCAGTTTCAACTCAAAATTACACAATACCTCCACAGGAGAAAGATGAGCAATTTCTCCCCCCCCCCCCGGGATTAACTGCCTCTGAAAACCTGCTGGAAGGTCAGCTATGGGTTGTTTCTGACTCTACGGTAAGCAACAACATGTGACTGATTTACTTCACTCAGAATAACATTCTCTAGATCAATCATGGTGGCCTACTGATAAGAAACTGTGCTGCAATCCTGAAGAGCAGTAGTTCAAATCCACCAATTGCTCTGTGGGAGAAGGATGGGTAATCTTCTCCCATGAGATTGTTGCCTCTGAAAACCCACTAGATGGTCAGCTAGGGGTCCGTTCTGACTCTGCAGTACACAACTACAACAACATATATATCGTTGTCTCTGGAGGCTTAGTGGTAAGGAGTTGTTGCACCACCAATCCAAAGAGCATCTACATCATGAAGCCTGAGGCCAATCCTCTAATGGTTCATGGTGGAACCAAGAATTATAAAGAGGTGGATTAAATAATTTCTATAGATATCTCATTTTTTCTAAAAGTATACCTGAAAAAGTTTATGATTGTTAACCAGAATTTCACGAGCTTGGATGCAGATAATATTCTTAGTAAGGGTTTCAGATATATTTTTAGTTCTGTCTCTAGGTTTTAAAATGGAAACTAATGTTATCAAATACATAAATACTATGTAAAACTAAACACTAAAATTTAATCTGAAGAGTGGGAAATGCACAGATGACTAAATGGGGGAAAATATTTATAGTAAAGACTATTTATTAGTAGAACACCTACGCATCAGTGACATATTATGTTTTATTTTTCACTACCAGCTGTTTCACTAATTTCTTAATTTGTCTGTTGAGTTTCCTAATTTAGCAAAAGGATACCTTATACTGTCATTACATGATAAACTGTCAAGGCGCTTGCAGACACGATCTTAAGAATGTGAAGGAGGCCATGTGGATGGAACCATCACCAAAAGGCTAAGCCTGATGGGGCAGCTACACAGTGTGGTGTGGACACAGCCCCGGGATAGGCCGAGCACACACACAACTTACTTTTAATAGGATGCTGATAGCACAGGCCATGCCAACGGATCCAGTTCCTATAATGGAGATCTTATTGTGAACCACCACCTTCTCTGAAGCAAAATTCTTAGTAAGTTTGCACTTCAAAGTTGCCATACTGGAAACCTAACAGCAAAAAAAAACAGCAGCTTCAACTGTGTTGTTCCAGCCATTGCAAACTTGGGACTGGTCAGCAGGGAAGATGACACCAGCCTCTGCGGAGGAGGGATCTGGATGGTGGTGCAGGAGAGGGGAAGAGAACACCTCGCAGCGGCTCCACCACGAGAGGGGGGTCTTCAAGGCCAGCCTTCCCCTCCCGGGCTCGGCCGGGATCGCGGCCAGGCGGGGGCTCGGGAGCGCTGTGGCCACACTCACCGGGACCCAGCCGACCCAGAACGGGATGCGTGCCACATGGCGGGGATACCATGCCATCCTCGGGTAAAGGAAACTCGCTGTCACAGCGCCAGCTCGCCAGCTGGTTCCCAGGGCTGCCATGGCCAAGCGCTGGAGATGGAGGACGAAAGAGGGAAAAACAGCTCCGCAGAGCAAGGTCAACACCCACAGCCGTTGGCCGTTAGAAAGTTCCCGCTCCCTCCCACTGCGCCTGCGCAAGGTCGGCGGCGCGTGCGGACCGCGCGGCAGCAGCCAGTCGGCGCCGAGACCGGCACGCGGCGAAGGAGGAAGTCCGCTGTGGCGCGTGCGGGCCGCGGGGAAGCTTCCAGTCCGCTGGGGCCCGCGCGAGCCTCGGGGAGCTGGCTAGTCAGCGACTAGCAAGGGGATGGGGAAGCCGGCCTCCGACGTGTCTCCGCGCGCTCCTGTCTCTGAACTCAGCTGGAGTATCGCCTTCAAATACTAACTGAACCTTGTCTAAAGGTATCCTGTAAAGGATTCCCAGAACACTGAAAGAAGGGGATCTCAGGACTATTTTACCATTACATGTTATGTGCTGTTTAGTCGCCTGCGACTCATAGCAATCCTTTGTACAACAGCTCTGAAGCCTACCCTGTCCTGAGCCGGTCTCACTGACTCCAACCCACCAGCCTCTATTGTCCGTTACTGTGTCAATCCATCTCATCTGGGGTCTTCATCTTCTGCACAGTCCTCCACCCTTCTGAGCATAGACTGGTCCTTCTTGGCCACTTGCCCAAAGTGCTCCAAAGAGCCCAGAGCTAAAAAAAAAAAAAAAATACAGTTTTCAGCTCTGGTGGCCTAGTGACAAAAAGCTGGACTGCAATCCCGAAAGCACGTGGCTCAAATGCACCAGCTCTGTGTGTGATTAACTGCTTCTGAAAACCTGCAAGACTGTCAGCTATTTGTCAGTCTCTAGTTGGTGATACACAACAACAACCATTACATAATGAAAGGTCACCTGGAAGCTGGGCAGCCTTCTGCACAGATGCACCCCTTGGGATACATTCCAATGCTGCAGTCAATCAGAAGAGACCACAGCCACTGGCCACTTTCTGATTAACGCCAGCCATGACTCAACTCACTTAAAGGGTCCTGGGCAGCTCCATACCTGGGAACGGGCAGGTGACATCCAATTAATGTCCTCTACAGTGACTTGACCATCGAATAGATCAACTTACATCCCTCCCCCACCCCCATAAAACCTTTCCTGCCCATAACTTTCCATCCCCACTGCCTCCCTCTTGCCTGGGTGTGTGGAACCCACCAGAGAGCTGATAATAAATTCCTTTGTTTTACTTCGTCTGGTTCTCCACCTTTTTACCTCATACATATGTGAAATGAAATAGGAAAAAAAATTACATTTTAAAATCTACACAAGGGAGCTCTGGTGACCTAGTGGCAAGAAACTGTGCTGCAATCTCAAAGAGACACGGTTCGACTCCACCAGAAGCTCTGCTGGAGAGGGGTGGCAATCTATTCTTGTGCCGGTTGGCTCTGATTTGATGGTACACATGAAAAATTAGTTAAATATAAAAAACCTACACGAATATAATTTGGCAATAAAATATGAAAGCCTAAGAATTTGACCAAGGGAACTAAAAATCGTTTTTGTTGTTTTGACTCAAGAGACCCAGTATGCATTACAGAGAAGGTTTGTTAGGGTTTAGGTTTATGCAGTGCTCTGAGTGGGTTCAAACTACTCTCTCTTGCAATCTGTGATAATTTATTCAACTAGAAGGGAAAATTCAATTAATGACTTATGAAGTATTGTCATGAGTCACATAATGTCTGTTGAAGAATAACATCAAAGGGCACATACATCGATAATCCCACAGGGTTATATTATAGTTCAAAAATTCTCATCAGAGAGTAGAATTACAGGGGCATAGTAACACAACATGTATTTCTGTGTCTACAAAACAATTGTACAGGCAGGCATATAATGATACAGTACTTTGCTAACCTGTAATGACAACCGTTACAATAAACACCTATGTATGTACTGTACTTTGTATCTTAAAAAATGTGACTGTGTAGATGCAGGTAGAAGTATCCAATCTCATGTATCAAAAGTGTCTTGACACATAGATCAATGGAATAGACCTGAGAACCCGGAAATCAGCCCATCTATTTATGGGCAATTGATTTTTGACAAAGAGATGGAATCAGTTAGGTGGGGAAATGACAGCCTTTTTAACAAATGGTGTTGGCAAAATTGGAAAACTATCTGCAGAAGAATTAAACAAGATCCCCACCTC
>NW_006399859.1:6150298-6153967 GCF_000299155.1 Elephantulus edwardii
CTGTTGCTTTTCAAGGAGAGGGGCAAACGAGGGGGGGGGTGCGGGGGAAAGGGTACAACAATGAATGAATGGAATTTCAAAATCTCTGTACATGTTCATTGAAATGAAAAATTAACAAACTAAATTTAAAAAAAGACTGTCTTGAGTGTTGTAGTGTTGCTGTTTTTTTCCCTCTTTTTTAATTGAGATTTAATGAGTTTATAGAGAACTTGGATTTCAATTCATTCATTGTTGCACATTTTGCTCCCTGCCCCTTTCCCGCCAGTTCACTTTTCTCTTGAAAAAAAGAAATTCATTGTTAGACAGCTGTCCCCCCAGTGCACTTTACTATGTAGATTGTATTCTGGACTCTTGTCATGCCAATAATACTTTATCTTACATTTCTTTTATACTGTTCTCTCACTCATCTGTTTCAATGCTGTGTACATTACTTATCCCCTCTTTTCTTAGTTTCCCCAAAACCCCATGTCAGTCCAGTTTTATAACTGGCATTATGCAGTATTTGTCCTTTTGTGACTGAGATATTTCACTCAGCATACTGTCCTCCAGGGTCAACCATTTTGTATAATATTTCATGTGTTCCTTGTTTTTCAGTCTTGCATAGAATATCATTGTGTGTGGGGGGGGGAATATATATATATACCCCACAGCTTTTCTATCCATTTGTTTGTTGATGGACACATGAGTTGTTTCCAACTCTTTGCTATTGTGAACAAAGCAGCAATAAAAATGGGCGTACATATATCTGCTTGGGTGGCAGTTACTGTCTCTTTGGGGTATATTCCCAGTAGTGGAATTGTGGGGTCAAATGGTATCACTATTTGCAACTTTTTGAGAAAGCGCCATACAGCCTTCTTTAGTGGTTATATCATTTTACACTCCCACCAACAGTGAATAAGGGTTCCAGTTTCTTCACAAACTCGTCAGCATTTGATGTTTGCTATTCTATTAAATTTTGCCATTCTTATTAGGGTAAGAAGATATCTCATAGTTGTTTTGATTTGCGTCTCTCTTAGAGCTAGGAATTTTTAACATTTCTTCATGTGTTTGTTCGCCATCAAAATGTCTTCTTTGGTGAAGTATCTGTTCATATCCTGTGCCCATTTTGCAGCTGGGTTGTTTACCTTTATCTTACTGTAGTACCATTTTATTTTCTTAATAAAAATATTACCATGAATTGTCTTATGTTTCTGAAGAACAGCAAAACTAGTGTGATGAGAGTAGCAGCAAATGTTAACATTGAAAATGAAAGAAAATATTAAACAATATGAAAGTGAAAATCAATGAATACTGGTTGCTTGTAAAATCATGTCACATTCAACAAAGACATTGATCCTGAAACATAAAGGTGAAAATTTTCGAAGCTGCTAAAGGATCAGCTCCATCAATAGTTACACCACCAATGAAAATGAGAGAAACCTTTATTAGACAAAGAAATCACTAATGATGTGGTTTAAGGACAAAACAGGTTAATCCTCCTCAGCACATTCACAATCACTTCTAAAGCATGATGGTTGTTCAAGGTGCTTAAAGATTATTCAGATCACACGAGATTCTATTTCACAGACTTATTGTGGATGTTAAAATGATGCATAAGTATAGTTTAGAGCCTAAAATTCCTTATAATTTTTTTCCTCTCACTGCCATTGAATTTTTACTAACTCAAAGCTGGTCCTCCATTGGGTTTTCAAGGCTGTAAATCATACAGGAGGAGATTACCCATTTTTCTCCTTCACAGTCACTAATGCACTGGAACCACAAGAAAGATGAGGCCTTTGGATTAGCAGCACAACTCCCTATGGAGTAGGCCACCAGAGCTCCCTTCTTGTTGCCATCAAGTCAGAACCAATCCACAGCTGACCCTCCAGCAGGTTTTCAAAGGTAATATTATCACAAAGGAGGAGACTGCCCATCTTCCTCCTGAGTTGCAGCCGGTAGATTCAAATCACACACCTTATGCATTGGCAGCAAAATTCCTTACTATTAAGCTACCAGAGCTCCCTATTATTCCCTAATAGCAGCATTACTGCTGTCATGTAGACCCTCCATTGGGTTTCAATAGCAATAACTCTTAGCTAGAGGATATTTTCCATCTTTTCCTGAAAAATGTCTGGTGGATTCAAACACCAGAAAAGTGCAGCATCTGAGTTAGCAGTAAAACTAGCTATAGACGATGCCACCAGAGCTGCCCTCACTATGGTATGACTTACAGTCTAGAAAATCCTAGGCTACATGGTCTACATGTTCTACTCTGTCAGATGAGGTTCTTAATGAGTTGAAATCTACTCAGTGGCATTTAACAACGTATACACATCCCAATGAGCCCAAACACAAATTCTTATATGTGTTACATACTTCAGAGGTTTAATTTTAATCTGTACAGAATGAGTATCATTAATAGAGTTACAAGGATTTATAATAGGGAAAGATTTCTTTACCATTCCCTTTTTCTAATTTTAACAGACTGGAGTCATGTGACAGGTCTCATTTTCATTTTTTCTTTTGTTTTACCAATAAAATAAAAATGCTTCCAAAATATAAGGTACATAGTTGTTATCTTCTGTTCTAGAAAACAACAGAACATTTAAACTTTAAAATGTGAGGTTTTTTTGCACATCCCAAAGTGTGTTTGCGCTCTTCTTAAAAAGGTCCTCTTCCTCAGGATTCAAGTTAACTTTTACAATATCTGATAGGCCATTCCGCCCCAAGACAGAAGGGACACTGAGAAAAATTTCTTCTTTTATTCCATATAAGCCCTGGAAGATAAAATTATATATCAGTAACATGATATGAAAAAGTAACTATAAAGGAGAAGTTTTGAAACAGAGTTTCAGAATAAGAGTATACAAATTCTTATTCTTAATTGCAAATGTTTAAGCATTTTGTCTAAGCTATAAATCACCAATTTGTTTTGTTCAGTACAGGCTGTGAAATTTCCATTCTCTTCTTGGCGCATCCTTCTAAACGAGCAATCCCATATTCTTGTGAAAACAGAAATGCCTATGTTTCTAAGGCTTATTTTATTCAGCAGCTCTTCTCTCAGTGACGATATCTACTAACCATCTGAGTACACAATCTCATTTGCAAAAGACTTTAAAACCTGGCTCACAATCTTCCCAACTGTTTTCATTTCGGCTATTCTCTTTGGTGACTTCCACTGTCCACGTTGATAGACCAACTCATTCCCTTTCTTTCCAGTTTCTTAATCTCTTTAGTTTCTGTGATCTCCTCCCACTCCAGCCATCCCACTCTGAGCCTTGTTAAAGGATTTCTTCATATCCAACTTAGATTCCATCAATCTTTTGCCATACTCTAAGCTTCTTTGTCTCATTTCTCAATTTTTAGAATTTTTTTTAAATTTTGTGTGTGTGTACATTCAAACTTAGAGTTGCTATAATCAAGGATGCTTTAGGCAGAATGTTAAATGATCCAGGAAGTATTAAAAGAAGGTGGAAGGAATATACTGAGTCATTGTAGCAAAAGGAATTGGCAGATACAGAAGAATTTAATGAAATAACATATGAGCAAGAGCCTATAGTGATGAAGAAAGAATTTCAAGCTGCTTTGAAGGAAATAGCAAAAAATAAGGCCCCAGGAATAGGTGGTATACCAATTGAAGTATTTCAGCTAACAGATCCTGCCCTGGATGTACTCACCAAGTTGTGCCAA
>NW_006399859.1:6154816-6164941 GCF_000299155.1 Elephantulus edwardii
TCTCTGGAGACTAAGGTGCATCTGATACAGGCCATGGTCTTTGCAATCACTTGTTATGTATCAGAAAGTTAGACAATGACTAGGGAGGACAGAAGGAGAATTGATGCCTTTGAGCTGTGGTGCTGGAGAAGAGTATTGAGTGTACCCTGGATTGCCAAGAAAACAAACAGATTCATCCTGGAGAGGATTAAACCAAGCAACTCTTTGGAGGCAAGGATTCTGGGGCTTCGTCTGACATACTTTGGGCATGTTGCAAGGAGGGACAGGTCCTTGCAGAGGGGACATCATGCTTGGGAGGGAGGAGGGATGGCGCAAGAGGGGAAGACCTTCTCTGAGATGGATTGATTCAGTGACTAGGGTAATCAGAATGGGTGTGTCAGAGGCAGTGCAACTGGCAGAGGATAGAGCAGGGTTTAGGGCTGTTGTACATAGGGTTTCTATGAATTGCAAATGACTCGGAGGCACATAAAAACAACAACACCACCATCAAATCAGATGTGACTGGTACAGGAGGAGATTGCACCTCCTCCAGTAGAGCATCTGGTGGATTCAAACCATTTACCTCTGGGATTGCAGTGCAGCTTTTTGTCACTAGACCCTCAAAGCTGCCTTAGAAAAATTTTTGATGGAACTGGAGAATGATATAAGAACAGTTGTGTTTGAAGCAAGATTATCAAGTTATTTTAAACTTGGTTTTCTTACTAGAAACAAATCAGTCATTAAAATAAGTCAATATGTATAAACTGAACTGAGTAAATAAAAAAAGGAATCTTTTAAAACTCATTATTATTATTTCTTTTTAATATCCTCATGTATTTAGAGATTCAGTATATTTTGAACATGCCTGCAAGCCAAAAGGACCTGGGAAGCAGAGTATTATTAATATTTTCTGGTTAACCAGAAGGTCAGCAGCATTAATTCACTGGTTACTCCACAGGAAAAAGATATGCAGTCTTCTCTCATTAAGATTTACAGCCTCAGGAACCCACTGGGGGATTTCTGGGAGTAGGAATCACTTCAACAGCACTGGGTTTGAATTTGCAGGGCAAAGCTGTACTTTTCTCTTTCTCTTCTGTGTCTTCTCCTTCTCTCTCATTCCCCCTTCTGTATTACTTTTCATACTCCTATGCTAACTGCCAAATCTAAACAAATTTGGTTACCTGCTTTCTCCATTACTACACTCTGACCACTAGGGGGGAAACTATACCACCAAGTTGATCTTAAAGCACATTATAAATTAACACTTAACACCAAAATACAGGCACCACAGTTGGGGGGCGGGAGGACGCTGAATCACTTAGTTTTGTTATGGGAAATGTTTTCATCTGCTCTTCTGGGTAAAGTGCTTGTCTCCAGATATGGCTCTAAAGCTGAGCATCTAAACTAAGGAAGACTAGGGAGAAGGATTGGTCATCCAATCCGAACTAACAGGCCTTTGGAAAAACTAGCGCACTTGCAAATATGACACCTGAATCTGGCAAACACAGAGGAGGTAAAACAGTTGAAAGCAGACACTAGTGATTGGAACATGGAATGTGAGAATCATGAACGTAGAAAATTGGGCATTGTTAAGAGAGTAATGGAACACATAAACATTTACACACTAGGCATTAGCGAATTAAGTTGGATTGGCATGGGACATTTAGAATCAGACAGTCAAAAGATCTACTATGCTAGAAATGAAACGGTGAGGAAAAAACATGGTCACATTCACAGTTAAAACCATTTCCAGATCCATATTGAAATACAATTTTGTAAGTGATAGGATAATATCCATATGCATACAAGGAACACCTGTTAAAACCACTATCATTCAAATATATGTTCCAACAACCAGAGCCAAAGGAAAAAAAATAGATTATTTCTACCAACTTAGGAAGTCAGAAATCAATCAAACATAAAACCAGGATGCACAAATAATAATGGTTGACTGGAATGCAAAAGCTAGGAACAGAGAAAAAGGATCAGTTGTCAGAAAGTACGGGTTTGTTGACAGAAATGAGGCTGGAGCTAAAATGATAGAATTTTGTACAGTCAATGATTTATTCATTGAAAATACCTTTTATAAGTAACATATATGGTAACCATACACATGGACCTCCCCTGATGGTCTGCACAGGATCGACTACATCTATACAAAGAATCAATGGAGAAGCTCAATATCAGCTGTGAAAACCAGGCCAGGTGTTGATTATGGAACAGAACATCAACTACTTATATGCAAGTTCAAACTGAAATTTTAAAAAAAACCACGAAATTAAATCCACAAGAACCAAAATTGGACCTTTAATCTATTCCACCTGAACTAAAAAAACCATCTCAAAAACAGGTTTGAAGCCTTAGACACTAATGAGCAAAGGCCAGATGAGCTGTGGAAGGATATCAAGAATATTATCCATGAAGAACACAAAAGATCATTACAAAGAAAAGGAGTAAGAAAAGACTGAGATGGATGTCAGAACAGACTCTCGTTACTGCACTACAGCACCAAGAAGCCATAGCAAAGGGAAGAAAGTAGGAAGTTAGGGAGCTTAACAGAAGATTTCAAAGGGCAGCTTGGGAAGACAAAGCAAAGCATTATAAAGAAATGTTGCAAAGAGAGTCAGAAAATTAAAAGAGACAAACTTGCTCATCATTTCCTAAACTGAAGGAACTGAAGAACATACTCAGATTTCAAGTTGTAATACTAAAGGACCCTATGAGCAGAATACCGAATAACCTAGAAATTACTAAAAGAAGATGGAAGAGTACACAGGCTGACACAGAAGACTTTCATGAAACAACATACAACCAAGAGGCAATGGTGATGAAGGAGGAAGTTCAAGCTGCTCTGAAGGAATTGACAAAAATTGGAATACCAATTGACATATTTCAACAAACAGCTGCAGCTGTGGATGTGCTTACCAGGTTGTGCCAAGACATCTGGAGGACAAACACCTGGCCAGTTGACTGGAAAAGATCCACATTTATTCCCATTCCAAAAGAAGTGACTCAACAGAGTATGGAAATTATCGACCAGTATCACTAATGCCACAACCAGGAAAAAAACAATCCTGCTGAAGATCATCCAAAAATTATTGGAACAGTACATTGACAGAGTACTACCAGAAATACAAGCTGGGTTTAGAAGAGGCCCTGGCACAAGGGATATCATCGCAAATGTCAGATGGATTTTGGTTAAAAGCAGAGTCCCAGAGGAATGTCTATGTTTCATTGACTATGAAAAGGCATTTGACTTCATGGATCACATCAGATTGTGGTTAATTTTGAGAAGAATGGGAATCCCAGAACACCTGATTGAGCTAATGTGCCGCCTGTACTTGGACCAGGAGGTAGTCATTAGAACAGAACAAGGAAACATTGCATGGTTCAAAATTGGAAAAGGAGTGCATAGAGGATGCGTCCCGTGTCTCCATATCTTTCCAATCTATATGCAGAACAGATCATTCGGGATACTAGACTTTCTGAGGAGCAATGTAGCATCAGGATTGGAGAAACTCTCATCAACAACATGTGTTATGTTGATGACACAACCTTGCTTGCTGAAACTGAGGAGGGTCTGAAGTAAAGCAAATCCTTGATGCAAAACATCAAGGATTGTCATCTGCAATATGGATTGAAGCTCAATATCAAGAAAACAAAGATTCTTACCACTGGGTCAATTGACGGCATCGTGATAGATAAAGAAGAGATTGAGATTGTTAACAATTTCCGCTTCCTTGGCTCCACAATCAACACTCTTGGCACCAGCAGTCAGGAAATCAAAAGATTAATTTACTCTGCTGTCAGGAACCTCTCAAGAGTGCTGAAGAGCAAGGATGTCAGCACTTGATCCAGGCCATGGTTGTCCCAATTACTTTCTATATTTCAGAGAGCTGAACAATTACCAAGGATGACAGTAAAATTGAGGCCTTTGAGTTGTGGTGAGGTAGAAGTGTACTTTACATACCATGGACTGCCAAGAGAACTAACAGGTCTCTTCCTACTAAGGGTGAAACAACACTGCTCCTTGGAGGCAAGGATTTTGAGACTCCATCTCACATACTTTGGGCATGTAGTCAGAAGGGACCAGTCTTTAGAAAGGATCTCATGCTGAGATGGGTGGACGGACAATGCAGGAGAGGAAGACCCCAGAGGAGATGGATTAACCCAATAACTGGGGTAATGACAGAGGTGTGTCAGAGACAGTGAGATTGGCTTAGGATAGAGCAGAGTTCACAGCTCTTGTGCATAGGGTTGTTATGAGTCAATGTAGTAGACTCAATGGCACATAACAACAACAAAGAAAAAAAGATTCCATAATAGCAGCCTGATACCAACCAACTTTTTGATTTCATGAATTATTAATGATTTAAGCCCAATTGCTCCATGAGAGAAAATACAGGGTGTCTCCTTCCCATAAAGATTTACAACCTCAGAAACCTGGTGGAGGGTCACCACGAGTCAGAATCAACTCAACACCAGTGGGCTGTTTTGTGGTTGATGTGTGTGACAGAATTATAGTAATTAAGACTATGTGGGCTGTGTACAAGAATACATATACAGACAATGTATTAACAACAACAGCAAAGTTAACAGGGCAGCAAACAACAAATGCTGGCAAGTTTGTGTGGAGAGATTGCAACTCTTATTCACTGCTGATGGGAGTGTAAAATAACACAGGCACTATGTAAGGCAGTTTGGTGCTTTCTCAAAAAGTTAAAAATATAAATACCATTTGGCTCAACAATTCTACTATTGGGAATATATCCTAAAGAAATCAGAGCCACAACTCAAACAAATGTGCACACTCATGTTTATTGCTGCAATATTCACAATAGCAAAGAGATAGAAGCAAGCCAGGTGCCAATCAACAAACAAAAAAATATGATACAGTCACACAATGGAATACCATGCAGCACTGAAAAAAAATGAGCTTGTAAAACATTACACAACATAGGGAAGCCTGGAGGACATTATACTGAGTGAAACATCTCTAACATAAAAGGACAAATACTGCAGAACACCACTGTTATAAAATAGGACAGACAAGGGGGCTGGGAAGAGAAAGGGAAAAGAGTAGGCAGACAATGAACATTAGAACAGATGAGGGGAAGAATTGTAAAAAAGGAATATATGATTAGGCATTATTTGTATGACAACAATCTAGAACAAGGATGCATTATGGGTTGGGATGGGGAGTAGAAGGGGAAGAAAATGTGCAACAACGAAAAAATTAAATAATTGTTGTTGTTGTTTAATGCCGTCGAGTCGTAGACGACTCATAGTGACCCTATGAACAAACAGCCTGAGCACTGTTCGTACATAGAGTTTCCGGAGGCAAGCCATTTTGGAAGTGGATGCCGCTCCTGCTTCCAGGCTTGATTTAGTCGGGAAGCTCCAGCCAACACTGTCCACCATGGGTGCCCATTACCACGATTGGCACATCACTGTCACAGGCTTCAGCATCACAGCAACCACGAGTTACCTCTGTACAGCAACACACAGACCAGTGCTATACCACCTAGAAGAATGTTTGACAGGAAGACAATTTGAACCTGGCCCGAGGGCCTCAGCCCTCGGGCCCTTTGGGCTTAAGACTGCCTCCTGGTTCAAACCCTAGGGACAGAGCAAACCTGCACGTCAAACACATTCCTGGAAAGCAGTCGGCTCTAAAAGCCTGCCACGATTAAATAAAATAATAAATTATGTAAAAAATAGTAACTGTATCACAAGAGTCCACAATTAAAGTTGCATAGTGGAGTGTACTTGGGGCAGTGGGAGGGGTGCGGGGGGGACTGTATATCAAAGAAAGAATTTTTCTTTTACTTTTCAAAGAGAGCAGCGAACTGGGGCAGGGGGTGGGGGGAAAGGGAGGAGGGCAGGACAGAGAGAAAAGTGCAACAATGAATGAATGGAAATCCAAAATCTCTGTAAATGTTCATTAAAATTATTAAAATTTAAAAAAAGAAAAAATAAAGCACATGGGAGGATATAAGAGAGTAATAAAGTATAAGAAAGTTATACTTACAATGTTAGAGACAAAAAAAAGAAGAAAGTTATACTTAAAAAAATAGTAACTGGACTATATTAAAGCAAAATGCTTCTATTCTTTTAAAAAATAATAAGAGGAGAAAATGGCAAATTGCTAACAGAAAATAAATACAGGTTACATGTTACAATAAGACTGATCAGACATTCTAGTTTGTATTGTCAAGATCTGATTTTTTTTTGTCTATTGCCTAATGTAGCTAGAACTGAAACTGCCTTTCTTCTCAAGTGTGTTAAAATTTGCTCAAAAAAACATATGCTCATTGTAGAAATAACCAATCAAAACTTGAAACTACAACATGAACTTTGTTGTTGTCATGTGTCATTGAGTCACTTGCAACTCATTACAACCCTATGCACAAGAGCCCTAAACGCCGTTCTATCCTGTGCCAAGCTCACCGTCTCAAACACACTTATTCCCACCACTCCACTCACAGAATCTATCCATCTCATCGAGGGTCTTCCTCTCCTGCGCCACCCCTCTACTCTGCCAAACATGATGTCCCTCTCCAAGGACCAGTCCCTCCTTGCCACATGCCCAAAGTATGTCAGACAAAGCTTCAGAATCCTTAAGTCTTATAGGTTTGTACAAGAAAGAAAATTAATTAAAAAATCATTCTTCACTTGAGAAAGCACTTTACAAAATGTGCTCAGATGAGAAAAATGTGCTCCAAAAATTTCTTCATTAAGAGAATGAGGGGAGCTCTGGTGGCCTAGTGGCAAGGAGCTGCAACTACAATCTCAGAGGCGCACGGTTCGAATCCACCAGATGCTCTGCCGGGGAAGGCAGGACAATCTCCTCCTGTACCAGTCAGATCTGATTTGATGGTACACTTACACAAAAATAATAAGATAAAATTTAAAAAAAAAGAGAGAATGGAGGGGGGATTGTTTTGTGTTTTTTATATTATTATTTGGGAACCTTTACAGAGCAAATTTGTTTTCCTTTCAACAATTCATATACATTTTGTTTCCTAATACTGACCATAATTATGGAGACAATTTAACAGCATTTCAGCATTTTTCTACTTCTTCCTCTCCCTCTTTTTTTTTAACAGTGTGTTCTTAGCTGCAGAGAGAACAGTGAGGTTTTACTAGGTGGAGGTAATACAGGTCATTTGGTTCACAGGCACCAACAAGAATACAACAAGGCAAAAGTTTGTCCATCTAAATATCATGCACAAGGCCTAGAATATAGATCAACCTGTACACACAGAGAATTTTAGCTAATTCTGATTCAAAGTGACATGCAGGACAGAGTAAAACTGCAGATATTATTGCCCAGAAGCTCTGGTTGTCTAGTGGATAAGGAGTTGCATGGCTAACCAAAAAGTAGTCAGTTCAAACCCACTAGCTTCTTCTCAGGAGAAACATGGGCCATCTTCTCCCATGTGATTGAAAACCTTGAAAACTTGCTGAAAGGTTCTATTTGAGTTGTTTCAATTTTTACAGAAACAGACTGTCTCAACTTTCTCTCACTGTTCTAACCCCGGGCATTTTTGGTTAGCAGCCAATATTTTTACCTGTATCACCACAAGGGACACTCAATAAATTATTGAAAGAATAAATGAAAATGAAAACATAAAACCTACCTTAACCATAGCAGAAACTGGATGCACTCGTCTAAGATTTTTCAAAATTGATGCTGACAGATCTGCCACAGATAGGCCAATAGCCCAGGAAGTATATCCCTTCAGCTTGATAATCTCATAAGCACTACAGTTGTAGAAAAGAAAATAAAATGTACACATGCAGATTATGAAAATGGCAAATGGTTTGTTATTTGTATTTATCACAATAAAAACAGTTGGATAAATACTCTTCACTACAAAAAATCAAAGTCATAAGATGTTATCTCAGGGAAAATATTCTCCAAGTATCTACTTTGAAGTACAAGCATTTTCTCAAAGATTCCTTCTAGATCACTTGTGAATAGGCAATAAAAAGTTTCTGCATGTTCCTTGTTGCAGACGGAGGGTAAAGTATTTTTAGAATTATTAATAATGAGACAGACAGCCAGGAATGAGATAGAATAGAGAGCATGAAAACAGGGGCCAGTAGTTCTCCACTGAAGACCCCATTCCAGCTTCCCTGTATCTTTATTGAAAATTATCAGGAAGTAAATCACAAGGAGAATTCAGTGCAAATGAAGCCAAGCTCTTTCTATTGAAAACCTTCTCCTTGACTCAGAAGGGAGGGGTCAGCAAATGCAACTATCTGGTAAACCTTTAAGGATTGCCTTAGCCTCAGTGTGAACTCTAGCTTGTACCTCACCTCCACCACATCCTGATAGCATTCAGTTTATTACAAATATATAGTATTGGCTTCCCATATTCTTAAGATTTATTATTTTCCTTTTTTTATTAGTATTATTTTTTGTGTGTGTAGCGTCAAATCAGATCTGACTAGTACAGGAGGAGATTGTCCCTCCTTCTTCAGCAGAGCATCTGGTGGATTCAAACTGCGCACCTCTAGGGTTGCAGTGCAGCTTCTTGCCACTAAGCCAACAGACCTCACCAAGATTTATTATTTTCTTTAAGTAAGAATTTACCCTTTTTATCATTTAAAGCAGAATACTAGGACATATAAACCATCCAAGATGAAAGTAGTTTTTAATATTTTTGTAATTTTGCTTAAATAATCAAACCAAAATATTATGGGTTAGTGTAATCTTAAAGGTTGTCATACATCTCTCTGACTACTTTCCACTATTACTAGGGTACACGTGTCATGTTATATAGTTTTTAGCTATATGTACTTTTCCCAAAATTATACTAAATCAATAATAAATCTTCATGGGGAAAATTAATAAATTAATATGGGGAAATGTTTATATTTTAAAAGAAAAACAGCACAATCCTTTAGGATTGCAGTGTAGCTTCTTGCCACTAGGCCACCAGAGCTTCCTAAATTGTATTTATTTATTAATTTGGTGTAGCATCGAATTGTATCCAACTGGCACAGGAGGACTCTGCCCCTTTTTCGCCAGCGGAGCATCTGGTGGTTTCAAACTGCACACCTTTAAAAACAGCACAATCTTAAACATATGGACTTCCTAAAATTTCAGGTTTATGTAAAACAAAAAGGGTTTTTTTAATTTTAAAAAATTTATTATTTATACCATCATATACTTTTATACAATTATTCATATACATTGTTTCATTCATGTACATTTAGTTTTATACCATCATTTCTGGACATTGTCTTTTGCAGTGTGTGTGTTTATACTGATTTATTTACAAAGTTTGAATACACTGTTTTTCACAAAAGATCCTTCCCATTTCCTTCACCCCCACCCACCCATCCTGACCCCTCTATTTCCACCCTCCCCTCTCCTTGAATCCTCATACTCATTCTACAATAATGGTTTCATACAGTATGTGTCTTTTTTGGACTGAGTTAGTTCACTCAGGATAATGCTCTCCAGTCCCTCCCAAGATAGATAGTCATTTACAACATGATTGCTCCTGCGTGCTGTATAGTATTCAATTGTATGAATGTATCATAACTTCTCAATCCATTCATTTGTGGTTGGGCATTAGGGCTGTTTCCATATTTTTGTGATGGTGAATAATGTTACTATGAACATCTGACCCCCAGTTCTCATTTTCTTGGGATATACTGTAAGCAACGGAATAGCTGTGTTATATGGAATTTCTATGTTCTGCTTTTTTTTAATTCTTTTTTTTAATAATTTTAATGAACATTTACAGAGAATTTGGATTTCCATTCATTCATTCATTGCTGTACTTCTCTACCCGCCCAGCCCTCTCCCCCTGTCCCCCAGTTCACTCCTCTCTTTCAAAAGTAAAAGAAAGACTCCCTCCCTGGTACACAATCCCACCGCACCCCTCCCACCACCCCAAGTACATTCCACTATGCAACCCTAATTGTGAATTCTCGTGATAACCATAATACCCTATCATACATCGCTTTTAAATTATTCGCTCCCTCATCTGTTTCAGTGCAGTATACACAATTTATCCAGTTTTTCTCAATCTTACCCCAACCCTGATATCAGTTCCATTTTACAGCAGTGGCACCATGCAATATTTGTCCTTTTGTGACTGAGATATTTCACTCAGCATAATGTCC
>NW_006399859.1:6165576-6171745 GCF_000299155.1 Elephantulus edwardii
ACTCTGAAGCTGCATCTGACATACTTTGGGCAAGTTGCAAGGAGGGACATCATGTTTGGGAGAGTGGAGGGACGGTGCAGGAGAGGAAACCCTCAATGAGATAGATTGATTCTGTGATTGTGGTGGTGGGAATGAGTGTGTCAAAGATGGCAAGGTTGGCACAGGATAGAGCAGCATTTAGGGCTCTTGTACACAGGGTTGTTATGAGTAACAACAACAACAACAACAACAGTTATAATTTACACTGTCAAACACCTTTGTTTAGTAAAAAACAAAAACACACACACCAAAAAAAAAAACAAAAACAAAAACCAACACCAAACCCAACCAGGCAAATATTGTTCTCTAAAATAGTATTCTGTATTTTTAGAATAAAAATTCATAGAGAGTCTTCCTCTCCTGCACTGTCCCTCCATCTTTCCAAGCATGATGTCCTTCTCCAAAGACTGGTGCATCCTGGTCATGTGTTCAATGTATGTGAGATAGAACTTCAAAATCCTAGCCTCCAAGGAGAAACTTGGTTTCACCCTCTCCAAGACAGGCCTATTTGTCCATAATATGTTCAAACTCCAGCATCACAACTCAAATGCATCAATTCTTCTTCAGTCATTCTTGGTCACTGTCCAGCTCTCTGATGAATAGCAAGTAATTGTGAAGAACATGGCCTGGATCAGGTGACTAGACTGATAACTGTTGCTTGTCAGTATTCCAGAGAGCTCCATGGCAGCAGATTTTCCCAACACAATTCATCTTTTGATTTCCTGACTGCTGGTGCCAAGATTGTGGAGCTGATGCAAGCTATAATTGTTAACAACCACAATCTCTTCTCCATTCATCATTGTGTTGCCAATTGGCTCAGTGGTAAGAATCTTTGTCTTCTTGGTGCCAAGCTTCAATCTATATTGAAGACTGAAGTCCTTGACTTTCTGCAGCAAGCACTCAGGTCCTCCGCAGTTTCAGCAAAAACATTTTAAGTTTACTGATAAAGCTCATACAGCTTAAAAATTTATGGGTTACACCTAAGATTCTTGTATAGAGGAAAATTAAGGACATTCATATTTAGAAAATAAACCCAAAACAGATTCCTGTTGATTTTGATTCATAGCAACCTTATGTTGTTGTTGTTACATGCTGTCAAGTACAATATGACTCATAGCAACCCTATGAACAACTGACCTGAACCCTGTCTATCCTGTGCCATCCTCATCATCTCCGAAACACTGGAGCCCATTGTTAAAGTCATGTCACTCTCTCTCAGTAGGGGTCTTCCTCTCCTTTGCTGACCCTCCACGTTTCCAAGCATGATGTCCCTTCCCACAAATAGCCTCACCTAGTTACATGTCCAAGTATGAAAGATGAAGCTTCATCAACCTTGCTTACTACATTGCCCCAACATTATAGTATTAATTCCTATTCTTCTCAATAAAATTGTTTCTCACTTACTCACTCACTCATTACCATCAAGTCAGAACTGACCCATAGCTGACCCTCCAGCAGGTTTTCAGAGGCTAAAAATTGCACGGGAGGAGACTGCCCATCCTTCTTCCCTGAAGTAACTGGTGAATTTGAATCACCTGCCTTTGAATTGGCAGCTCAACCCTTCACCCACTAGTCCACTAGAGCTATGTGTATCCAGTTCTAGAGGACATTTGTCCTGGTTTTCCAGGACTGCCATTAAAAAAAATCACAAATGATTACTTAATTTTTCACAGTGTGATTTTCTGTTAATGAAGCAGAATTAATGGAAAGTATATCTTGAGTCAATTTATTTTGAGAAACAGGGTGAGGGAGGGTGGGGAAGGGATGGTAAGGCACATGAAGAGAGTCTAAAAGCAGAAGTTTAAAAAGACAAGAGAGCAAAACAACTATGAGATATCATCTCACCCCAGTCAGAATAGCAAAATTAAGCAAGCAACAAATGCTGGCGAGGTTGTGGAGAAACTGGAATCCTTATTCACTGTTGGTGGGAGTGTGAAACGGTGCAACCCCTGTGGAAAGCGGTATGGCGCTTTCTCAAAAAGTTGCAAATAGACATATCATTTGACCCAGCAAGTCCACTACTGGGAATATACCCCAAAGAGACCATAACTGACATCCAAGCAGATATATGCACACCCATGTTTATTGTGTCTTTGTTAACAATACCAAGGAGTTGGAAGCAACCTAAGTGCCCATCAACAAACAAATGGATAGAGAAGCTGTGGTATATTCACACAATGGAATACTATGCTGCCTTGAAAAACAAGGAACTCATGTAATATTATTCAAAATGGGTGAGCCTGGAGGACATTATGCTGAGTGAAATATCTCAGTCACAAAAGGACAAATATTGCATGGTGCCACTGCTGTAAAATGGGACAGATATCAGGGTTGGGGTGAGACTGAGAAAAACTGGATACATTGTGTATACTGCACTGAAACAGATGAGGGAGAGAATAATTTAAAAGCGATGTATGATAGGGTATTATGGTTATCACAAGAGTCCACCATTAAGGTTGCATAGTGGAATGTACTTGGGGCGGTGGGAGGGGTGCAGGGGGATTGTGTAGCAGGGAGGGAATCTTTATTTTACTTTTCAAAGAGAGGAGCAAACTGGGGGGCGAGGGGGGACTGGGCGGGGAGAGAAGTACAGCAATGAATGAATGGAAATCCAAAACCTCTGTAAATGTTCATTAAAATTATTAATAAAAAAATTTAAAAATATTTTTAAAAAAAGACAAGAGAGAAAGAAAGCCTTCCCATACTGACTACATAACTTCCTAATGGGAGCTCTGATGGCTTAGTCGATCCAAAGGTCTGAGGTTCAAATCCACCAGCTGCTCCATGGAAGACAGATGGACAATCTCCTCTTGTGGGATTTGCTGTCTCTGAAAACCTACTGGAGAACTAGCTATGAGTCCATTTTTTACTTGATAGAATTAAAAAACAACAGAAGCTTCCTAAATCGTGAGAAGTAAATTTCTGTTTATTAAAGCCACTCACTTATTTTTGCTATTGCGGTGCTTGATAGAACACTAGATTAAAGCCTCATATGTTCTATTAAGTTTAATAGTCACTCTAAACTTACAATATTTGTGTTCATGTGTTTTCATAATCAAGAAATAAATTATAATATTTAAATGTAAAGGCATTTAGAAAACAAACCTGACATAAAATCACTTTCACGTTATTTTGTATGGGTATTATTTTAGTGTCTGTTCTAATTCTTACAAAGCTTACGGTTATTACTATAAATATACATAAAGTAGACTTGTAGGTTTTGGAGATTTCATATTCCAAGTTTTAAATATCTACATTATTCCTAAATTCTATAATTTGAACTATTATCTAATTGGCTAAAATATGAAGAATCAGGTTTCTGCCAGGTTGATGTGTGCAGGTCAGACACTTCATTACTAAGTAAGCCTAATTGCTTTCTGACCATGTGCATCAGTTTTCATTTGTGGGGTTTTTTCCCCCCTTGTTGTGTATTGTTAAATTGGATCCCGCTGGCACAGGAAGAGATTTCCCGCTCCAGCAGAGTATCTGGTGGATTCGAACCGTGTGCCTTCGGGATTGCAGTGCCACTAGGCCACCAGAGCTCCCTTGCATCAGTTTTATGTTTTTTATTATCAAGTCATAATACCAAGCATTTGATAAATTCTTTACTTTGTTCTAAAAATTTTATACATACTAATTAGTGAACTTTTCCAAACAGTCCTTCCTCTGTTTATTATTATCCCCACTGAACAGTGGGTAAAGTGAGCTTCTGATATTTTAAATAACTTCCTATGATCACAACACTAAGAATGATGAAATAAAGTTGGTTCCAAACTACAAGTTCATTCTCATTATGTTATATTACCTCTCAAATATATTTTCATTCTCATGGAACAACAAAAAAATTCTTTTTGAAAAATGTCCCTAACAATATTACATAAACTTCATAACCATAAACCAACACCATGAGGGAATTAAGTTACTACTAATCTTGGGGCTTCAGAACCATAGTCTTAGGTGACATCAAAGTCAACTGGAATATCCGTAAGGATAATGTTCTACACTCTACTCAGAGATGCCAAAGCTTTCAAGTGGCCATCTAAACTGCAAGCATTGGTCGTTCCCTATCTGAAATGCTTGGAGTGAAGAAATTAAAAGGCACATGAGAACAGAAGAAACAGCGCACAGCCAACACTGCTAGCCACTCTGAAAGGAATTACAACAGAGGTTTCTAGATAGAGAGGGAAATAAATGTTCAAGAAAACTCAAAGTCACAATAATGGCCAGGCTGACTAGTACCACACAGACTAACAGAACCCCTAAGACTATGGTCCTTAGTGACAGATTTGTGCCTGGAACTGAACTCAACTTTGGAATAAAGTCTGCAGCCAAATGATAGACAGCAATATGAAGGTGAACAAGGAAACCGTGCAGGTAATAAGCACATGGAATAATTAAACGCATAGAATCACAAGAGCAGAATTTGCTAATGGATAAAATTCTCAGGCAGAAAGGAAATGATGGAGGCTCAAATGTAAACAAGAACCACAGAAATGTAATGGGGAAATGATACAATATGTGGATTGCAAACAATGTCAGGAAACAAATTTGTATGAATGGCTGAATGGAATACCAATCTGTTCTGTAAACTTTGACTCAAATAATTTCTTTAAAAAGAAAATAAAAATGTCCCCAAAAGAAAAAGTTATACATGAAATAGGTATGAATGTTAAGATTTTTCAAAGACCTAGAGTCATTTATCCTATTAAGTAGTGGTGGTTATTATTAGGTGTCATCAAGTAGAGCAAAACTCATAATGACCCTGGAACAATAAATTGAAACCCTGCTCACAACCTCCACATACTCAAAAGCCCACTGCTGCAGTCACTGTCAGTCTCTTTATGAGGGTGTTCCTTTCTTTCAATGACACTAACTTTTCGAAGCATGATGGTTTTTTCCAAAGCCTCATAACAACGTAGTGAAAGTACGTCAGACCAAGTTTCACCATTTTCACCTTCAAGGACCACCATGGTTGCATTTCCTCCAAGACATATTTGTTCTCTTGACAGTCCATAATATATCCAATAGTCATCACCAACATGATGATTAAAAGGAACCAATTTTTCTTTGGTCTTCATTTATTGTACAGCTTTAACAATCCTACCAAGTTACTGAAAATACCATGGATCAGAAACACCTTAGTCTTTAAACTGGTATCTTTGCTCTTTAACATTTTAAAGAAGTCCTTGATAGTATATTTGCCCAGTGTAATATATCTTTTTATTTCCTAATTGCTGCTACCATGGGTGTTGATTAAGAATCCAAGAAAAGTCACCACCACAAGATAAAAGTAAATAACCCAATTGAGAAATGGGCACAGGATATGAACAGACCTTCACCAAAGAAGACATTCAGATGACAAACAAACACATGAAGAAATGTTCAAAATCCCCAGCTCTAAGAGAGATGCAAATCAAAGCAACTATGAGATATCATCTCACCCCAGTAAGAATAGCAAAATTTAACAGAACAGCAAACATCAAATGCTGGCAAGGTTGTGGAGAAACTGGAACCCTTATTCACTGTTAGTGAGAGTGTAAAATGGTGCAACTTCTATGGAAGGCTGTATGGCACTTTCACAAAAAGTTGCAAATAGAGATACCATTTGATCCAGCAATTCCACTACTGGGAATATACCCTAAAGAAACCAGAACTGCCACCCAAGCAGATATATGTATGCCCAGATTTATTGCGGCTTTGTTTGCAATAGCAAAGAGCTGGAAACAACCCAAGTGCCCATCAACAAACGAATTGATAGAGAAGCTGTGGTATATTCCCACAATGGAATACTATGCAGCATTGAAAAACAAGGAACTCATGAAACATTATGCAAAATTACTTACCCTGGAGGACATTATGCTAAGTGAAATATCTCAGTCACAAAAGGACAAATATTGCATAGGGCCACTGTTGTAAAACAGAACTGACACGGAGCTCTGGTGGCCTAGTGGCAAGACGCTGCACTGCAATCCCAGAGGGACACAGTTCAAATCCACCAGATGCTCTGCTGGAGAAGGAGGGGGCAATCTCCTCCTGTACTAGTCAGATCTGATTTGACGGTGTTGTTGTTGTTGTTATGTGCCATCGAGTCATTTTCGACTCATAGCGACCCTATGCACAACAGCCCTAA
>NW_006399859.1:6173205-6174357 GCF_000299155.1 Elephantulus edwardii
TCAATCTGGAAGCTCCTCCAAACACTGTCCATGATGGGCAGTCATTATGGTATTTGACACTCTGGCACAGTGTTCAGCATCACAGTAACTCCAAACTATTCCATACAACAAATAAGACAAATGGATGCTGTACCACTTAAAAGAATGTTCATGGAAACATTAATCAATTTGGTCTCCCTATGAAACTTTTAAGACACGCCTAGCAAATGCTATTGACTATGATAAACCCAGTAGACCCTCCTTGGTCCTTGCTTGCTAAAAACTGGCAAAAGTCCAGCTGGCTGACACTCACTTGTGGAGGGGGGGGGAAACCAATAACACAATCCAAACATAAAACAACACAAACCAAAACTTTCCTTAGGTGACCCCCATCAAGAAACCAACTTCTAGAGTGGAACCACTGCACAGAAGCCTCCAGGCCAGCCACAGACAAAGATTAATCACATAAATTTTATTTGTAAAATCTATTCTTAGGACTTACTAGGAAATTATTAAGAATTTTTAAAACTTTTTAAAAAGTAATTAAGTATTGTTACCTTTCAACAACTTGTCTATGGACATTCTTCCACTGTTCTTTGTCTGAATCACTTCCTAAGTTAGGGTTCAGGCTTTTCAGAGGAACACCAGCAACGTTCACCCCACTCCATAAAGGAACTAAAAAAGAAATATATATCAGAATCAATTATTCATTCTAGTATCCCAGCAGTTATTTTAGTTAAGTGATCTCTTTTGTAAATCTAGGTTACACCATACATAAAATTAAGTTTCAAATACACAAAAGAGGGAAATATAAGCAATAAAATTATAAAGTGCTAGAAACATATAAAGTAGGATGTATTTATAACTATGTGGTTAAAAAGGCAACTTTTTAGTACTGAAAATTATTTATTAATGTAAAAAACTAACTCATGATGGAATTGCTATAGAAGAACCTCTATTTTTAAATTTTTTCTTTTTTGATTTATTTGCATACAATAATTCATTCACATTGTATTTCATTCATGTACATTTTGCTTTATACAATCCTTCATTTATATTATGTTTTATACACTCATTCATATACATTGTATTACACAGAATTAATTACTACTGATCGGTGCCTATTTCTTTTTACTTTTTTAATCTATGCCTATATTTTTAAAATTAAAATTT
>NW_006399859.1:6177986-6180372 GCF_000299155.1 Elephantulus edwardii
TGAAACACTTGCCACAGAAAATCCAAGACTACAGGCTTCAATATAGATTACATATCAACATGAAGAAGAAAAATCTTTACACTACTGGAACAATAAGCAGCATCATAAAAGATGGAGAAAAGACTGAGAACTTTATCAACAATTTTATCTCACTTAGATCCACAATCCACACCCTTGGTATACTGACAGACAGGAGATGTAGTTCATTGGGAAAAGTCCACTATCAGAGACTTCTCGAAATTATTGAGGAGCAATGCTGTCAGTTGGAAGACTAAGGTGCACCTATTTCAGGCCACGATCTTTTCAGTCACTTGCTATGCAACTCAAAGGTAAGAGGTTTGAGTACATCAGCTGTTCTATGTGAGATGGACAATCTCCTCCCATACAATTAAGTGCCTCTAAAAACCAAATGGATGGTCAGCTATGGGTTGGCTTCAACTCAACAGCACTCAACAACCATATACTAAAAGCAAAATGTCATTACAAAAACAGAGAAGAGAAAAAAGTTCAAAATGGTTATCAGAGGAGACTCTGAATATTGTACTAGAATGCCAAGAAGCCAAAAGAAATAAAAGAAACAACAAAATTAGAGAACTGAACAAACGATTTCAAAGGGCAGCTCACAAAGACAAAGCAAAGTAACAAAATGTGCAAAGAGCTGGAGTCAGGAAAAAAGGGAAGAACATGTTTAGCATTTCTCAAGCTGAGAGAATTTAAGATCAAATTCAAGCCTCGAGTTGCAGTACTGGAAGATTTGCTTTGGGTAGAATCTTGAATGATCCAAGAAGCATCATAATGTATACATACAAACGTTGTAATTTAAAAAAATATTCCCAAGTTTTCTTCAAACAAAAACCAATACAACAAGATGGAAAGAATACTCACCTTCCTTTATTATCATTGGTTCTTGATCAGATGTTACTTCATAAAATGGTTCAGATCTTTTGCTCATATGGTTGCTATGAGTCATACTCTACTCAACGGCACCTAACAACCACTTAGGGAGTAACATGTAAACAATCTGTACAAGTTATGGTTCTGGTTTCTTTAGGATATAGCTGTGGTTCTGGAGAAGAGTACTGAGGGTACAATGGACTGCTAGAAAAACAAACAGATTCATCCTAGAAAGGGTCAAACTGGGCGGCTCCTTGGAGGCAAGGATTCTGAGGCTCCATCTATCATACTTTGGACATGTTGTAAGGAGGACCGATCCTTGGAGAGGGACATCATGCTTGGTAGGGTGGAGGGACAGTGCAGGAGGGGAAGGCCCTCTATGAGGTGGATTGATTCCGTGACTGGGGTAATCGGGATGGGTGTATCGGAGACGGTGCGACTGGCACAGGACAGAGCAGAGTTCAGGGCTGTTGTACACAGGGTGGCTATGAGTCGCAAGCGACTCGATGGCACATAACAACAACAACAAATATATATACACACAAACACACATACCCGTGTTTTTTACTGTGGTATTCACAATAGCAAAGAAATTGAAGCAACCCAAGTGCCCATTAACAAACAAATGGAGTAAAAAAAAAAACAACAACTATGGGACACTTACACAATTGAATACTATGCAGCACTGAAAAACAATGAACTTGTAAAACATTATACAATATGGGAGAGACTGAAGGACATTATGCTGAGTAAAATACCTCAGTCACAAAGGACAAATACTGCATAACACCTCTCTTATGAAATAGCACAGATATGTGGGGGGAGAGAATGGGGAAAGAATGGATAATGAGCACTGCATTAGAACAAATGAGGTGAAGAATTGTCTGAACGGAATACCTGACAATGCATTATATTTATGAGAGCAATCTGGAACAAGGTGTGTGTTGCAAAGTGGCTGGGGGAGAAGGGGAAGAAGATGTGCAACAATGAATTAAAAAATAGTAAATTTTTTTAAATAATAAATTTTTTAAAATCTTCATAACTAGATCAACAAGCAACTACATGATAAATGGAGAAAAACTTATCAAGGATTTCTTTTTTTTTCTACCTGGTTTCACAATCAGCATGCATGGAGCAGCAGTTAAGAAATCAAATGACATGTTGTATTAGGGAAATACTATGTTCAAAAGCAAAGATGTCTCTTTTGAAGACTTAAGATGTATCTGATTCAATCCATATTTCCTATTACTTCATATGAAAATGAAAGGCAGACAGTGAATTAGGAAGATGGGAGAAGAATTAATATCTTTGAAATATATGTTGCATTAGTGAAGAATGTTAAAAACACTAAGAAATGCCAGAAGAATGGACAAATTGGTCTAGGAAGTAGCACAGCCAGAACAGAATGCTCCTTAGAAGTGAGAACAATAAGACTTTGTTTTACATAGTTTGACATGTTATCAGGATAGACTAATCCCTGGAGAAGATACCA
>NW_006399859.1:6180472-6183144 GCF_000299155.1 Elephantulus edwardii
CAGAGCATGAAGTAGAGTCTGGGTTTCCACCCACCCCCCCCCAGGTGCCTGTCGGGGCCTGGGTTTCAGCTGTCCACACCACAGCAGTGGGCAACGAGCTTAAAGCCCCTGATGGCTCTGGGCGCTGACTCTCACCATAAAATTTTTATTTTATACTGGATTACTTACGAAGTTTGTATACATTACTTTTCCATACTGGATCTTTCCCATTTCCTTTACCCACCCCTCCATCCACTCATAAAATTGTGCAACCCTATGATTAACCCCCCTACTCCCCACACCCTCACCCCTCTGCTCCTACCCTGCCACGTTGGATACTCATACACACAATACAATAATGGTCTTACACAGTATTTGCCCTTATGGGACTTAGTTCATTTAGCATAATGCTCTCTAGTCCCTCCAATGTTAGGTAATGATTTACAAAATCATTGCTCCTGCATGTTGCATAGTATTTCATCATGTGAATGTACCATATTGTCTCAAAAAAAGACATTTTTAAGGATGATATAAAATGTTGATGTTGTTGTTAAGTGGCATCATGTCACCTGCAACTCAAAGCGACCATAGTAAAACTCATAGCGATCGTAGTACAGCAGCCCTAAATCCTGATCTATCCTGTACCAATCTTATTGTCTCCGACACACTTACTCCTGTTACCCCAGGCACTGAATCAATCCATCTCATCGACAGTCTTCCTCTTTTTCACAAATGAAAAGATCAATAAACAAGGATAAAATATTATAAGCAACTAGACAGTAAAGAACAACAAATTAATGCCATAATTCTCAACAGTAACAAAGTGCTGAGGAAGAATAATTTGTCAATTTAGAACATTGTATTTCATTAAACTGTCATCAAAGAATAAGATTAACATTAAAAAATTGTTAAAATAAAAACATCTGACAACCACTAATTTGTCATACTATGATGGTTTGAACGTTGCTTTAATACTAGAAGTTATGTTACCAATATTTCAAATACCAATATTTCAAATATTTTTTTAAGAAGGCAAGGGGTCAACTGTGAAACAGAGCTTCAAATGTTGATATACAAGTTTCAGTTGAGGCCAAAAAATTATTAAAGAAAGACAAAAGGACCTGAAGCGTTTGCTGAAGAAGGTCAAGCACTACAGTCTTCAGTATGGATTGAAGCTCAAAATCAAGAAGACAAAGATTCTCACCACTAGGCCAATTGGAAGCACCATGATAGATGGAGAAGAGATTGAGGTTGTTAACAATTTCAGTTTGCTCAGCTCTACAATCAACACTCTTAGCACCAGTAAATCAAGAAATCAAAAGACAAATTGCATTGGTCAAGTCTGCTGTCAGAGACTTTTCAAAAGTGCTGAAGAGCAACGATGTCAGTCTGGAAACTAAGGAACACTTGATTCAGGCTATAGTCTTCACAATTACTTTGCTATGCATCAGAGAGTTAGATAATGACCAAAGGTTACAGAAGTAAAATGGATGATTTTGAATTGTGGTGCTGGAAAAGAATATTGAACATACATCATGGGCTGCCAAGAAACTAAACAGGTCTATCCTGGAGAAGGTGAAACCAGACTGCTCTTCGGAGGCAAGGATTTTGAAGTTCCAGCTCAAATAATTTGGGCACATGGCCAGGAGGGACCAGTCCCCAGAAAAGGACATCACACTTGGAAGGGTGGAAGGACAGTGCAGGAAAAGAAGACCCCGATGAGACAGATTGACACAGGAACTGGGATAATGGGGGTGGGGGTAGGTGTGTTGGAAACAGTGAGACTAACTCAGGATAGAGCAGAGTTAAGACCTATTCTACATAGGTTCATTATGAGTCACAGGCAACAAAAACAATACATTCCCTCTGAATTTAGAAACAACCTCAAGGACAGATTTAATTCACTGAATACTAATGGCCAAAGATCAGATGAGTTATAAGATTACATCAAGGACATAGTGTACAAAGGGGGGGAGGGAATTAAGTAGACATGAGGGAGGGGATTAAGTAGACATGAGGGAGGGGGAGACCAAAACTATGTCAGAGAAGACCTTAAGCTTGGTTAAATGTACAAAAGCAAATAAAAAGTGATGGTGTGAGACTTGAGGGAAGAAGCTGAAGTTGCACTGAAGGTACTGGGAAAAAGAAAAAGGCCTCTGGAATCAATGAGATATCAATTGACTAGTTTCAACTTGCAGCCCTAGTCATCCTTTATACCAGGAAATTTGGGAGACAGCTGCTTGGTTGACTGATTGGAATATATCCATATTTGTCCCCATTCCCAATAAGGGTAATCCAACAGAATGTGGACATTATCAAACAGTATCATTAGTATCACATGCAAAAAAATATTGCTGAAGATTATCCAAAAACTACTAGAATAGTACACTGATAGAGAACTGTCAGAAACTAAAACTGGGTTTAGAAGAGACTGTGGCACCAGGGATATCATTGCTATTGTGAGACAGACCTTAATTGAAAGTAGACAATATCAGAAGAATGTCTATTTGTGGGTTTTGACTATGCAAAAATATATGACTGTGTGGATCATAACAAACTGTTTAACACTGAGAAGAGTGGGAATCTCAGAACATTTAATTGTGCTTATATGAAAGCTCCATCTAGACCATGAATATGTTGTCCAAACAGAGCAAGGGAACACTGTTGTTGCTGTTGTTGTTGTTGTTGTTGTT
>NW_006399859.1:6186909-6191637 GCF_000299155.1 Elephantulus edwardii
AAACTGGGAGGAGGGTAGAGAGAATAGTGCAACAATGAATGAATGGAAACCCAAAATCTCTGTAAATGTTTATGAAAATTAATAAAATATAATTATAGGGAAAAAAAGAAAAGTAAAAGATAAAGTAGGTCATTGTAAAAGAAGATCCTCAATGAGAAGGATTTACATGTTATTATATGCCATGAAGTCACCTGCAACTCACAGTGACCCCTCTGTACAATAACTCTGAAGTTTGCCCTATGCTGAGCCAGTCTCACTGACTCCAACACGCATACCCCCATTATCCCAATAACTGTGTCAATCTATCTCATCTTTCTCTCTTGTGCTGTCCCTCCACCCTTCCAAGTATGTTGTCCTTGAACACAGCAATGATAATGACGATGGTACTGGACCATATTGTATTGACCAATTAAAATAAAAATGATACTGTGGCCCTTGAAGGGTTTAGAAATGAGATGGGCTCAGGAAACACTTTTTTGAGGGCAAAGAGTAATGATAGATTTATTAGAAAGTTACATCCCCAAAGAGATGGACCTCCCCCACTTGAGAAGAAATATAGAGGGGAAGCCCTCAATAAACTTTTTTTTGTAAGTTCGTTCTTTTTTTATTTTTTTAAAAATAATTTTGATTAGCATTTACAGAGATTCTGGATTTCCATTCAATCATTACTGCACTTCTCTCTCCAACCAGCCTTCACACACACCCCCACCCCCGCCCAGTTCGCTCCTCTCTTTCAAAAGTAAAAGAAACACTCCTTCCTTGGTACACAATCCCCCCCGCACCCCTCCCACCGCCCCAAGTACATTCCACTATGCAACCTTAATTTTGGACTCTTGTGATAACCATAATACCCTATCATACATCGCTTTTAAATTATTCACTCCCTCATATGTTTCAGTACAGTATACATAATTTATCCAGTTTTTCTCAGTCTTACCCCAACCCTGATATCAATCCCTTTTTACAACAGTGGCACCATGCAATATTTGTCCTTTTGCAACTGAGATATTTCACTCAGCATAATGTCCTCCAGGCTCACCCATTTTGAATAATATTGCATGAGTTTCTTGTTTTTCAATGCAGCGTAGTATTCCATTGTGTGACTATACCACCGCTTCTCTATTCATTCGTTTGTTGATGGGCACCTGGGTTGTTTCCAACTCCTTGCTATTGTGAACAGAGCTGCGATAAATATGGGTGTGCATATATCTGCTTGGATGTCAGTTATGGTCTCTTCGGGGTATATTCCCAGTAGTGGAATTGCTGGGTCAAATGGTATCTCTATTTGCAACTTTTTGAGAAAGCGCCATACCACCTTCCACACTCAATAAACATTTTTAATAAGTGAATTAATACTTTAATAAATGAGCAAAGTGTCCTACTCTCTGGGATGGCAGTGCAGGTTCTTGACACTAGGCTACCAGAGCTTCCTAGAGTGTCCTACTCTCAATTGGTTTATTAGCACTATGGAAATAACATTTATGCATATGACACTATGCATAACTTAACACTATAAGAAAAACCTTAAAGGAGATGGATAGACACAGTGACTGCACCAGGGGGCTTTCACAGCAGAAATTATGAGGATGGCACAGAATTGAACAGGAGGGTTCCATTCTGTTGTACATGGGGGCCAACTTAGCAGCACCTAAAACAACATGGGTATAAAGCCCTAACCATGGCATAGAGAGAAAACATAAAGTTTAGAAATGGAACAGGTTGAAAAAGCGTAGGTCTTCACACATAGTTTGTGATTTCATTTATATCAAAAGTCTAGAGCAGACAAACATGTAGAAACATAAAAGTGGACTAGTAGTTGCCTGGGGTTCGAACAAGGTTTGAACAGAAAGGATGGGCAACTGCTGATAACAATGGGTGATGTACACACCATTCAATCAGACTTCTGTGATGACTGTACGCTCTGTGAAAATACTAAACATCAATGAATGAAATAACTTTTAATGAGTGAGCTTTATGGTATGTGAACTACTTATCAAAAAAACTTCATAAATAATCAAAACTACTATAAGTGTTCCAGATTAGAAAAGAAATATTCAGACTGAGTTCTAAAAGAGTTATTCCATCTGTAGTATTTTATAAGATAGCTTAAGCAATGATAAAAAAAAAAAGGCTGAAAGTAATGCAACAGAAACCTAAACTTTAGGGAAATACCTAGAACGTGAAAGCTGTTGCAGAAAATAAGCATTATTAGGGATATGAAAGATGACTACATAACTTATACTTACCACTAGAATCTCCATGTTCTCCTACAACCCAGCCATGACAGCTTGTAGGATGAACACCTAACTTCTCCCCAACCAGATAACGGAAACGAGCAGAGTCTAGATTACAGCCACTTCCAATTACACGAGTGGCAGGCAAGCCACTTATCTTCCAGACCACATATGTCAAAATATCCACTGGAAGAAAATATTCTAGTTAGAAAAATTTGCAGTAACTTAAACAATTTTCTTTACTGTTGTTGTTGTTGAAGAGATTGTTTAACTTTTTTCCTGTAGAGGAGCTGGTACATTCTAACTGTGTGCCTATGGGTTGGCAGTGCAACTCCGGACCCAAAGTTCAATCCTAAGATATAAACATAAATTCATAATTAAATCAGTAAAGACATAGATAATCTCTCTTCTGCAGTTTGTTAAAAATGTTAAGCTATTCACTATCAGAAAACTCTGGTGGTTTAGTGATAAGAAGCTGAACTGCCAACCCAAAAGCAAACAGTTCACATTTACCAGCTACTCCATGTGAAAAAGATAAGGAAACTACTGTGTGTGTGACTTACAGCCCCTGAAAACCTGCTGGAGGTTTAGTTATGAGTTGGTTTCAACGCAACAGTATTTAACAATAACATTCAGTATCACAATTTTTAAATAAATGATATTTTTACTGTTTCAGGTACTATTTTTTAAATTTTCTAATTTTATTTCATTATTTTTTGTGTGTACCATCAAGTCAGATCTGACTGGTACAGGAGGAGATTTTTCCTCCTTTTCCAGCAGAGCATCTGGTGGATTTGAACCATGCACCTCTGAGATTGCAGTGCAGCCTCTTGCCACTAGGCCACCAGAGCTTGCAGTATCACAATTTTTAAAAGAAAGCATAATCCTCTTCTGAGATGCTCTCTCTGTGTGTACATGTGTGTGTCAGGCAATTCTACCCCCTTAATATCTTCTAAGTTTATCTCCTCTCCTCACCACACAGTTTATCACTACTCCTCACCACTCCTCTAAGCCATCAGCATCTCCTACCTACAATAATGTAATAAACTTAAATGTTTTCTGTGTACTCACTGTTGATGAGTTCCAGTCATTCTCTTTATCCAAAGATGTGTTACTACAAGGTGCCGTTATTGAGTCACTTACAACACATAACAATCTGTGCACATCAGAATGAAAACACTGCTTGGCCCTGTGCAATCTTTCAAAGGTAATAGTTGTGTTCCATATCTTGATTATTATGGTATTTTTACTTGATAATTATATTTCTAAAATTTTACTGGGTTATATATTTGAAATAGTGTCATTGACTGTACACAAATGATATCTTAATAGAGTTGGTCGTGTGTTTTGGTGGTTTTTTTTTTAAGTGTAGTTCAGAAAGATCATCCTTATGCAGTAAAAGGGAGAAGAGTAAGCTCACCTGGATTTGAAACAACAAGTATTTTACAGTCAGGACTATGACGAACTATAGCAGGAATGATTGTTTTCATAATATTCACATTACGCTGGACTAGGGAAAGGCGACTTTCTCCCGCCTGCTGCCGTGCACCTGCTGTGACAATAACTAGTTTGGAGTTTGCAGATATACTGTAATCTAAGAAGGAAACAAAGAAAAATTTGTATCAAGTTTGATCTAATCACTGTGTCTCAACTCTTCACAAAAGTTCACAGTATTCAAAACTCTTTTTTCCCCTCCCCCCTTTTTTGGCAAAGCAACAGACTTTCTATGTAGTAGTATTCTTTTTTTATAACTTGAAGATTTGTCATCATGACTTGGCAATTTTCACACAGGTATTTCCTGTCTCATAGTTTGGAAGGCTAGAAGTTCAAATTCTAGAGAAAGCGATCTGTGTTGTTTCTAGAGGAAGTCCTTTGTCTTCTTTGGCAGCGTTAGGTCCAAAGTTCCATGGAGATCTCCATCCTTTTGACATAGGTCTTCCTGTGTCAAGGAGCTTCACAGAACAGGGACCTATGTCCAAGGGATGCACTCCACTCCTGAAGATTCTTTCATGATCAAACTAAGGTCCCCTTCTCTGCCTGTTTGCTCTATTTCTTAAGAGATAAATGGTGTTACAGGTCACACTCCAGGTAAACTCCCCTTTCATCAGTTTGAAGTTATGACCTAATTGAGGGTGCTGCGTCTACTCAAATCTTTCAATGACTATTTGATCGTGTCTCTAATTACACCATGAGGAAAGACTATATTAACACGTAACTGCCTGTAATCAACACATATGATAATTATAGTGAAAATATGGCCTCACCAGGTTGACATATAGTTTAGGGGACACAATTCAATCTGTAATACTCCCTTTAGAATTCTCTAATTTCATAAAATATGTCCAAGTGGAGATTCGTAATTTATCCTTCTTGAGATTATTTGGTTTCTTGTATGTGGATTGTTTCTAATTTTTCAAAAAACATCATATTATCTTCAAATAATTCCGCAGCTATTGATTTTTCATTACATCTTAATACTCCCTCTGCTATTACT
>NW_006399859.1:6191862-6195288 GCF_000299155.1 Elephantulus edwardii
TAAAACTTTTCATGCTTCAAAAGATATAATAATTATGTTGTTGCTGTTCTTGTTAGATGCCATTAAGTTGAGTAAGACCCATAGCAACCTTATGAACAACAGATCTGAACCATGTCCTATCATGTGCCATCCTTACACTTTGTGACACACTAGAGCCTGCTATGGCAGTCACTGTGTCAATCCTCTCAGCGGAGGGTCTTCTATTCTTTCACCAACTCTTTGCCTTTCTGAGCATTATGTCCCTCTGCAAGAAATAGCCTCTCCTAGCAACATGGCCAAAGTATGTGAAGCTTTATCATCTTTGCCTTCAAAGAGCTTTCTGGGTGCACTTTCTTCAAGACATACCTATTTGTTCTTTTGCCAGTCCATGGGATGTTCAATATTCTTCTCAAACACCAGTGCAAAAATCTTCTGATTTCATGATTGCTGATGCCAAGAATGTTCATTGTGGATCCAAGTAAAATTAAGTTGTTGACAAGTTCAATCTTTTCTCCATCTATCATGATAATTCCTATCAGTCAAATGGTAAGAATCTTTGTTTTCTTGACATTGAGATGCAATCCATTTTGAAGGCTTTATTCTTTCATCTTCTGCAACAAGTGTTTCTCTTTCAGCAAGCAAAGCTGTGTCATCTGCACAACACAGGTTACTGATGAGTCGTCCCCCACTCCTGATGTCACATTTTTCTTCCCAGAGTCCAGTTTCTCGAAAAATTTGCTCAGCAGTATAGGGTGAATAGGTCTGGAGAAAGAATATAAACCTGAAGCACTCCCTTCTTAATTTTAAACTATGTAATTATGTTGTTATTGTTGTTATTGTGTACCATTGAGTTGAAGTCGACTCATAACTGACCCTCCCAGAGGTTTTCAGTAGCAGTTAATTTCACAGGAGGAGATTTTCTATCTTTCTCCCATGGAGAAGTTCATGGATTCAAATTGCATGCCTTTGGAATTGGAGCATAGATATTATATAGATATTAATGAAAAATCAATATGATTTGTAAATTTTTCACTCAAACTTAAAAAAATAAGCAAGACACCTATAATCAACTGACTTAACATAGTCACAAAGATGTTGACAATAATTATTGTCTTTTGTAGCATGAAAGTTTTTTTAACTTAGAAGACATCAAGTATTAGAACAGGTTAAAAGTAAAAAAAAAAAAAAATCCTCACCTTTGGACCAATAAGCAACATCATGATAGACGAAGAAAAGATTAAGACTGTCAATTACTTCCCCTTACTTGGATCCACAATTAATATACCTGATATCAACAGTCAAGAGATCAGGAAATTTATTGATTGGGAAAACCTGTAGTCAAAGATCTCTCCAAATTATTGAGGAGTAATGATGTCAGTTTGAGGACTAACATGCATCTTATTCAGTCCGTGGTCTTTTCAGTCACTTGCTATGTATCTGACAGCTGGACAATGAATAAGGATGACAGAATTGAGCTGTGATATTAGAGAAGTGTACCGAATATCCCACAGAATGCCAAAATAGAGGAATGAAGATCTTTGTCTTCTTGATGTTGAGATGTAATCCATACTGAAAGCTATAGTTCTTGATCTTTTGCAGTAAGCATTTCATATCCTCCTCACATTCAGTAACAGGGTTGTGTCATCACATAATGCAGATTGTTGCTGAGTCTTCTTCCAATCTGATGCCACACTCCTCTTCTTAGAGTCCTGCTTCACAAATTATTTCCTCAGCATACAGATTGCATAAGTATAGAGAAAGGCTACAACCCTGATTCACACCGTTTCTGATCTTAAACCATGCAGTGTTCTTTCTGTTCCCACAACAGCTTTTTGGTTAATGTATAGATTCCAAAAGAGCACAATTAAGTGTCTGGGATTCCCATTCTTCTCAATGTTAGTCATAATTTTTTTATGATCCGCACATTCAAATGCCTTTTCATAGTCAGTAAAATACAAATAGGCATTCTTCTGGTAATCTTTGCATTTAGCCCTGGCTCAAATATCAAATATCCATTTGATATCAGCAATGATATCCCTGGTGCTGCAGCCTCTTCTAAAACCATTTTGTACTTCTGGTAGTTCATTGTCAAAGCACTCTTCCAGTTGCATTTGAATGATCTTCAAAAACATTTCATTTTAAAGATATATTAATGATATTGCTCGATAGTTTCCACATTCTGTTCAATCACCTTGTTTGGGAATGAGACAAATAGGATCTCTCCCAGTCAGTTGACCAGGTAGTTGTCCTTCAAATTTCCTGACATAAACTGGGGAGCACATCCAGATCTGCATATGTTAGTTAGTTCAAAGATGTCAGATGGTGGTCCATCAATTCCTGGGGCCTAATTTTTTCCCAATGTCTTCAGTGCTGCTTGAACTTCATCTTTCCTCACCATAGGCTCTTTTTCATATGGTATTTCCTGAAATTTTTCTGTGTCAATCAATTATTTTTGGCATAGTGGTTCTGTGTATTTTCCAGCTTTTTTTTTTATATTTGTCTCTTTAAAAATTTGTATACATTGTATTTTCTACAATCTTTCCCATGCATTATATTTTACAAAATTAATCATCATTGGATCTTTCCCATCATTACCCTGCCTTTTCAGATCCCCACCAAATCCTTCCCATTTGCTTCACTATCTTCCTCCACCCACCAAACTGTGCAACCTTGTGGTTTTGCCCCTACCCATCCTCATCCCTCTGCTTCTAACCTCTTCCCCCCTTGGGTGCCCATATATGCTTTACTAGTTATCCTCCTATGTTTATAATAATGGTCTTATGCAGTATTTGTCCTTATGAAATGTAGTTAGTTCACTCAGCATAATTCTCTCCAGTCTCTCCCAAGTTATGTAGTATTTTTCTAAATTGTTGCTCTTGAGTGCTACATACTATTCCACTGTGTGGATGTACATTTCTCAATCCATTTGTTTGTAGCCAGACTTTTGGGCTCCTTCCATGTTCTTGTGATAGTGAGTAACATTGCTATGAACACTGGTGTACAGATCTCCATTTGTCTCAGTTCTAATTTCCTTGGGGTATATTCTTAGTGGTGGAATAGATGGATCATACAGAGCTTCTATCTCCTTTAGATGCTTCCTGGATCATTCAAGATTGTGCTCATGGAATTCAGTATTGCAACTCGAGGCTTGAATTTGTTTTTCAGTTCTTTCAGCTTGACAAATGCTATGTAAGCTTTTCACTTTTTATTTTCTGACATCAGCTCTTTGCACATTTCATTATAATATTTTGCTTTATCCGCTCAAGCTGCCCTTTTCAAGCTTCTATTTAGCTTTTTACTTTGTCATCTCTTCCTTTGTTTTGACATCTCTATGCTCTAATGAATTTTTTTCCTTCTTTTTTTAAATTTATTATTAATTTCAATGAATTTACAAAGACTTTGGGTTTCCATTCATTCATTGTTGCACTTTTCTCTCCTCCCAACCCT
>NW_006399859.1:6196062-6197875 GCF_000299155.1 Elephantulus edwardii
CATTTCTTCATGTGCTTGTTAGCCATCTGAATGTCTTCTTTGGTGAAGTGTCTGTTCATATCCTGTGCCTCTTTTTCTATTGGATTATTTACCTTTATCTTGTTGTGGTGCTCAAGTATTTTATAAATTCTGGATGTAAGTCCCTTACCTGATATGTCATTACCAAATACTTTTTCCCAGTCTGTGGCTTCCCTTTTTACCCTGTTGGAGAAGTTTTTGGATGTGTAGCTGTAATGCAATTTCACAGTCTATTTTGATATTCTGACATTTTGGTTTGTTTTTCTTTCTCCTTCTTTTTAATGATCTTTTGCTCTCTTCATGGATGATATCTTTTATATCCTCCTACATTCCTCTGGTCTTCAATCACTAGTGGTTTCCAATTCTTCAAATCTGTTCTTGAAATGATTCTTAAATTCAGCTGGGTTAGATAAGGTCATATTCTGGCTCCTGTGGAGTAGTTTTCATTTTCTTCAGCTTCAATTTGAACTTTCACAGAAGTAACTGATAGTCTGCTCAGCATTGGAAAACCTTAAGAACAGAGAAACTTGCATAGACCTACAGCCCAGATATGAAGTCATTCAAAATGAGCAAAAACAGCTTCAAACATCCATTAATAACTGGAACATAGAATATACAAAGTATGAATGTAGGAAAAATGGAAGTTGTCAAAAATTAAATGGACTACATGAAGATTTACATCCTAGGTATCAGTGAACTGAGATGGATAAGCATGGACCACTTTGAATCAGACAATCACATGATCTACTATACTGGGAATGAAAAACTGAGGTAGAATGGTGTTGCTTTCATAGTTAAAAAGGCAATTTGAAGATCCATTCTGAAATACAATGCTATGAGTAACAATATACTATCCATACACATACTAGGAAGACCTATTAATACAGCATTATTCAAATATATATATTCAAACAAGTAAAGCCAAAGAACAGGAGATTGATAATTTCTACCAACTTTTGCTGTTCAAAATTGACCAAACATGCAATCAAGACACATTAATTATTATTGGGGACTAAAATACAAAAGTTAGAAACAATGAGGAAGAAATATAGTCAGAAGGTATGGATTTGGTGATAGAAATGAGGCTGGAGATAGAATGATTGTGTTTTGTGCAGTCAATGATTTATTCATAGCAAATACCTTTGATTATATTTGCAGAAAAAAAATTGTTGGAGAAGCACAATATCTACAATCAAAACTAGATCAGGTGTCAATCAGAAAGGGATACAGCAACGTTTAAAATCAGGGGAGGTATGGTCAGGCTTGCATTTTCTTATCATATTTATTCAATTTGTATGCTGAGCAAATAATCTGAGAAGCTGGATAATCCGAAGAAGAATGTAGCATCAGAATTGGAGGAAGACTTGGCAGCAACCTGTAATACTCAGATGACACAAACTTGCTCGCAAAAAATTTAAAAACCCTGAAGCACTTACTGATGAAGCCCAAAGACTGTAGCTTTCTATTGGTAATTATACCTCAATACAAAGAAAACAAAAATTCTCACTATCAGATTTATAGGAAACATGGTGACAAAGATTGAAATTGTCACAACTTCATTTTACTTGGATCCATAAACAACACCTATGGTAGCAACAGTCAAAATATCAAAAGACATGTTACATTAGGAAAATCTCCTGTCAAGGATTCCTCCAAAGTGCTAAAGAGCAAATGATTCCACTTTCAAAATAAGGTATGTATGAATATACCATAGTTTTTCTATCCATTCGTTTGTTGATGGGAATCTGAGTTGTTTCCATCTCTTTGCTTTTGGATGGCAATTCTGATTTCTTTA
>NW_006399859.1:6198450-6201163 GCF_000299155.1 Elephantulus edwardii
TCTAGAGTTCTTCCAAGCTTTTCTCCAATGAAGTTTATAGTGTTTGGTTTTACTCCAGGGTCTTTGATCCACTTTGAATTGGTTTTTGTATATGGTGTGAGGTGAGGGTGTTGCTTGAGTTTTCTACATATGATTTTCCAAAGGCTGTCGTTTCCTCACTTAACTGATTTCATCTCCTTGTCAAAAATCAATTGAGGATAGGTAGATGATTTCTGGGTTCTCAATTCTATTCCACTGATCTATTTGTCTGTAACTGTACCAGTACTACACTGTTTTGACCGCCACAGCTGTGTAGTGGGATTTGATCAGGGAGTAAGATGTTTCTACCTTATTTTTCTTTTTTAGGAGTGCTTCACTTATTTTTGTGTCTCTCTACATTCCAAACAAAATTGGAAATTGCTTTTCCATCTCATTGAAAAATTGGTATCTGCATTGAACTTACAGATTGCTTTTGGTAGGATAGTCATTTTCACAATATTGAATCTTCCTATCCATAAGCATGGTATATTCTTCCATTTCTTCAGGTCTCTTTTTGTTTCTTGTAGTAATGCTTTGTAATTTTCTTTGCATAGGTCTTTTGTCTTTCTAGTTAGATTTGCTCTCAAGTATTTAATCCTGTGATTACTACTATGATGGGTATTGTTTTTCATAGCTTCTTTTCTGTATTCTTTTTGTCATTGTAGAGAAATCCAATTGGTTTTTATATGGTAAAAAAAAAAAGTTAAAAACCACCATAGTTTTCTCGCTGAATACCTGGGGTTTTCCAAGTATACTATCATCTCCTCTGCATATAAAGTGAGTTTTACCTCGTCTTTGTCAACTCGGATATCTCTTATTTCCTTCTCTTATCTTACTGCTCTCGCTAAGACTTCCAATACTTCCAATACTGAATAGGAGAAGTGATAATGGGCATCTTTGGAAAGCCGTAGTTTTTCACCTTCTGAAGCAAACACTTCAAGATAGGCTGGACCAATAGTCATAAGAAGCCACAGCACCCAGACACAAACCAGGGAGCCTGGAGACCAGGAGGCCCATCTTAGCTAAGGAGCACATAGATTGTCGTAAACCATGACAGGAGCCTGTTGTTGTTGTTGTTTAATGCCGTCGAGTCGTAGACGACTCATAGTGACCCTATGAACAAACAGCCTGAGCACTGTTCGTACATAGAGTTTCCGGAGGCAAGCCATTTTGGAAGTGGATGCCGCTCCTGCTTCCAGGCTTGATTTAGTTGGGAAGCTCCAGCCAACACTGTCCACCATGGGTGCCCATTACCACGATTGGCACATCACTGTCACAGGCTTCAGCATCACAGCAACCACGAGTTACCTCTGTACAGCAACGCACAGACCAGTGCTATACCACCTAGAAGAATGTTTGACAGGAAGACAATGTGAACCTGGCTGAGGGCCACAGATGACAATCACCCACCTTCGGCTTGGTAGCACAGCTTCCTTCCACTAGGCCAACGTAGCTCTCTCTTGGTCGTCGTCATTGTTATTGTTGTTTAATGCCGTCGAGTCATAGATGATTCATAGCGACCCTATGAACGAACAGCCTAAGCCATCTTATTATGGGCTAGTTAGAGGCCTCACAGTGGCTGGTAGGGGTGATGGGGAGGTGTGGAAGACCAGTGCAGAGTTGACAAATTTATCTGCCATTTTTTTACTGAGGAAGTGTCTTTGCATTGCTATTCTTCACAGGATAGATAGATAGATAGATAGATAGATAGATAGATAGATAGATATTTAAAGGGAGATAGATTTAAAGAGAGATATATTTGCTTATTTATCATTCTTTCCACAGATGTAAAAGAAAGAATAATAGATAAACAAATAGATATGTATCTAAACAATACTTAAGGATGCTTTGGGCAGAATATTAAATGATCCAGGATGCAGTAATAGAAGATAGAAAGAGTATATAGAGTCATTGTACCAAAAGGAATTGGTGGACACAGAAGAATTTCATGAAAAAATATATGAGCAAGAGTCAGTGGTGAAGAAGGAAGTTCAAGCTGCTCTGAAGGAATTGGCAGAAAATAAAGCCCCAGGAATAGATGGCATACCAATTGATATATTTCAACAAACAGACACTGCCCTGGATGTGCTCACCTAGTTGTGCCAAAAAATATGGAGGACTAGCACTTTGCCAACTCACTAGAAGAGATCTGTATTAGTTCCCATTCCAAAGAAAGATAACCCAACAGAGTGCAGAAATTATCAAACAGTATCATTGCTACCACATGCAAGCAAGATTCTGATGAAAGTTATCCAAAAACAACTGGAACAGCAGATCAACAAAGAGCTGCCTGAAGTGCAGGCTGAATTTAGAAAAGGCCATGACACTAGGGATATTATAGCTAATGTAGATGGATATTGGCTGAAGGCAGGGAGTACCAGAGGAATGTCTATCTGTGTTTCATTGACTATGCAAAGGTATTTGACTGTGTGGATCACAACAAATTATGGCTGACTCTGAGAAGAATGGGAATACCAGAACACTTGATTGTGCTTATGTGAAACCTATACTTGGACCAGGAGACAGTAGTCAGAACAGAGCATGGAAACACTGTATGGTTTAAAATTGGAAAAGGTGTATGCCAGGCATGTGTCTCATCTCCATGCCTTTTCAATCTATATGCAGAAAAGATAATCTGGGAGGCTGGGCTCTGTGAGGAGAAATGTGACATCAGGATTGGAGGAAGACTCATCAA
>NW_006399859.1:6201503-6209021 GCF_000299155.1 Elephantulus edwardii
TTTAGCCTAGAGAGGGTGAGACCAGGCTGCTCCTTGGAGGCAAAGATTCTGAAGCTTCATTTGACATATTTAGGACATGTTGCAAGGCGGGACAAGCCCTTGGAGAGGGACGTCATGCTTTGGAGAGTGGAAGGACAGCATAAGACAGGAAGACCTTAATGAGATGGATGGATTCAGTGACTGGGATAATAGAGGTAGGTGTGTCAGAGACAGTAAGATTGGCATAGGCTAGAGCAGGGTTTAGGGCTGTTGTACATAGGGTCACTATGGGTCACAGGCAACTCCATGGCACATAACTACAGCAATAACAATCTATCATTAGCAATTTCGGGTACAGTGCGTGTCTATCAGAGGCTATACTAAAGCAGAGCTCCCAAATTAAGTCAGACTAGGAAGGAGGACTGGCCATCCACTTCTGAAATATCAGACCTTTGAAAACTCTATAAAGTAATTCTGTCTTCTGAGATTTCTAAGTTGGTCAACACATGATGCTAACTAAAGACAATGGGGCCATGCTCTCCATTGCCTCTATTGCATGGCCTCACACTATATGCCCTGAATGACAGGGTTTGTTTTCTTTTTTTTTCATCCCTGGGTGGGCATGAGAATCACAGCTTTTTATACACACCAAAAAAAAAAAGAAAGAGAAGGATTAATACATCAGTCTTACTATAAAAGCTCCTTAACTTCTTCATTTCTTCCCTTTGCTTTGGCTTCTCAGCTCTCTCGTACAATATTCAGAGTCTCTTCTGACATCCACCTCGGTTTTTCTTTCCTCCTCTGTCTTTACAATGATGTTTTTTATTCTTCATGGATAATATTCCTGATATTACTCCAGAGTTCATCTGCTCTTTGTTCATTAGCGTTCAAGGCCACAAACTTGTTCTTGAGATGATTTTTAAATTCAGGTGGGATAGACTCAAGGTCAAATTTTGCTTTTTATTAATCTGATTTTCTTTTATGGAGCTTCAGTTTGAAACTGCATGAGTAGTTAATGGTCTGTTCCACATTCAGCACCTGGCCTAGTTTTCACAGCTGACATTGAGCTTCTCCATCAATTCATTCCACAATCTGATTCTTGTGTAGACCATCAGGTGAGGTCCTTGGGTACAGTTTTCATCTGTGTTTCTTATAAAAGAAAGGGAAGGAATGAGGAAGTTAAGCAGCTTAATAGAAGATTTCAAAGGGCAGCTTGGGAAAACAAAGCAAAGTGTTATAATGAAATATGCAAAGAGGTCAGAAAAATAAAAAGGGATGAACTTGATCAGCATTTCTTAAGCTCAAGGAATGAAAGAAAAAATTCAAGCCTCAAGTTGCAATACTTAAAGATGCTTTGGGATCTTTTCTCTCTCTTTTTCTGCTGGCAGCACACTATAAGATTTGGGTTCACCCCCATCTTTCCAGAGGGTTCTTCCCTCTTTTTACTTTTTACTTCTTCTTTTCACGTTAACTCTTTTGCATGGCCTATTTTTCACTAGCTATGCCTCTGTATTATTCTTCTAATAAATCTTTTTCAGTCATTTTGCTAAAAAAATGCTATGGGTAGAATACTGGATGATCAAGGTAGCACGAAAAGAAAATGGAGGTAGTACACAGAGACACTGTACCAAAAAGAATTGGCTGACACAGAAGAATTAATGAAACAACAGATGACCAAGAGGCAATTGTGATGGAGGAAGTTCAAGTTGCTCTGAATGAGTTGGCAAAAAGCAAGGTCCCAGGAACTGACAGCACACCAGTTAACATATTTCAGCAAACAGATTCTGCCTGGATATGCTCACCAGATTCTGCCAAGAAATCTGTAGGAAAACTATCCAGCCAACATACAGGAAGAGATCCATACTTACGCTAATTCCCAAAAAAGTTATCCAACAGGTGTGGAAATTATCAAATAGTATCACTAATATCACATGCAAGCAAACTCTTGCTGAAGATTATTCAAAAACAACTGGAACAGTACACTGAGAACTACCAGAAATACAAGCTGGGTTTAGAAGAGGCCATAGCACTAGGGACACATCATTGCTAATGTCAGATGGATAATGCTGAAGACAAAGAGTACCGGAGGGAATGTCTATTTGTGTTTCATTAACTATGCAAAGGCATTTTACTGTGAGGGTCACAACAAATTATGGCTAACCTTAAGAAGAATGGGAATCCCAGAACACTTGATTGTGCTCATGAGAAACCTATACTTAAAATAGGAAGCAGTCATTAGAACAGAGCAAGGAAACACTGCATGGTTCAAAATCAGGAAAGAAGTAAGTCAGGGATGCATCCTGTCTCCATACCTTTTCAATCTATATGTCGAACAGATCATTTGGGAGGCTGGTCTTTATGAGAAGGAATCTGGAATCAGAATTGGATAAAGGCTCAACAACAACACTTGCGTTATGCAGATGACACAACCTGGAAAAGGTCAAGGACTGCAGTCTTCAAAATGGATTGAAGCTCAACATCAAGAAAACAAAGATTCTCACCCCTGGGCCAATTGGCAGCACCATGATAGATGGAGAAGAGATTGAGATTGTTAACAATTTCAGCTTGCTTAGATCTACAATCAACACTCTTGACACCAGCAACCAAAATCAAAAGACAAATAGGATTAGGAAAGTCTAGACCTCTCCAGAGTGCTAAAGAGCAAAGATATCAGTCTAGACTAGGTGTGCCTGATCCAGGCCATGGTCTGCAATTACTTGCTATGCATCTGAGAGTTGGACAATGACTAAGCGTGAAAGAAGAATTGATGCCTTTGAGTTCTGGTTCTGGAGAAGAGCACTGAACATACCATGGACTGACAAGAGAACAGGTCTGTCCTGGAAAGGGTGAACCAAGTCGCTCTCTGTAGACAAGGATTTTGAAGCTCCATGTTGCCTGGTGGGATCAGTCCTTGGAGAAGGACATCATGACTGGCAGGGTGGAGAGATGACACAGAAGAGGAAGATCTTGGGTAAGATGGATAGACACAGTGACTGGGGTAACAGGAGTAAGTGTGTTGGAGACAGTGAGATTGGCTCAGGATAGGATAGGGTTCAGAGCTACTGTGCATAGGGTTGCTATGAGTCTCAGGCAACTGAAGAGCACGTAACAACATTATAAAAACTATTCAAAACTGCTTATCTTTAGAAAATATATAAAGCAGAAAGAAAAGTTTTTAAAGAACATAAAACTATATATATGTTGTTATAGTTAGGTGTTGTTGAGTGGAGTATGACTAATACCAAGTCCATGAACAACAGATCTGAACCCTGTCCTATCCTGTTTCATCCTTGCAGTCTCTGTCATCCATGAGTTCACTGTTACAGTCACTGTGTCAATCCACCTGGTCAATCCACCTGGTTGATGGTCATCCTCTCTTTTTCTAACCCTTTTCTTTTTCACCTTTCCAAGCATGATATCCCTCTCCAAGGACCAGCCTCTCCTAACATGTCCAAAGTTTGTGAGGACAAAGTTTGTTGGTTTTGCCTCCAAGAAGCACTCTGGTTGCACCTTCTCCAAGACCTATCTTTTCATTCTGGTAGTCTATGGGATACTCTGTACTCTTTTCCAAATCCAAAGTTGAAATGCCATCAATTCTTCTTCTGTTATCCTTTATTCACTGTCCAGCTCTCAGAAGCATAGCAAGTGATTGAAAAGACTATGGCCTGTATCAGGCTCACCTTATCCTCAATAATTTGGAGAGGTATTTGACTGCAGACTTTACCAAATCAATAGGTCTCCTGATTTTCTGGCTGCTAGTACCAATGGTGTTGACTATGGATTCAAGTAAGATGAAGTCATTGACAGTTTCAATCTTTTCTCCATGTATTATGATGCTGCCTAGTGGTGAGAATGTTTATTTTGTTGACGTCGTAGACGTAGATCTTATGGTCTTAGAGAAACCAAGGACTGGCAAAGGAAGGAAGTATCTTCTATATCCTGTGCCCTTCTCCATAAAAAAAAGATATATAAAATGTCAGTTATATGGTAAATGCATATAGAGAGGGTAAGAAATAAATATACTAAACCACCAATGGAAAAAATTTAAATTTTACTTTATACTTTCAAATTTTTTTCCAATAAAACATTTTAAACTATCTTTACAGTTATTTTTAAATTAACATTTATATCCATTTAATAAAATCATTACTTTTTTAAAGCTCTGAAAAGAACTCTATAAAACTAAAATTAACCTTGTCCAGACACAATCTTTGACGTATTAAAGAAAAGGCTGCCATGCTGAAGATCCATCGTTTCTCCCCTCAATTTGTCTGCTTCAACATCAACAAGGGCAAGTTCATCAGCCAAATCCTAAAATACATGAAAGTTCTGAATAAATGTCCTGAAGAATGCTCTTGAGTTTTAGGACAATGAGAAGAAAGTTTGTGTTTCTATTTTATAATAGCTAATTATTTGTAATCTCTCTCTTATTGCCATCAAGTTGGAATCGATTCACAACTGACTCTCCGTTGGGTTTCTGAGATTGTAAACAGCACAGGAGATTGTCCATCATTTTCTCAAGGAGAGGCTGATGGACTCAAGCCACCAGAGGCTCAGCCTTTCAGTTAGCTGAACAACTCCCTACAGACTATGCCACTGAGTTCCTCATTATTTATAATAGAAAATTTAAATAAAAATACTAGTTTGTTAACGCATTGAGGATGACCATAAGAAGTTTTGGTGGCACAGTGGTTAAGCATTCAACTGCTAATCAAAGAGCTGGCAGCTTGTATCCACCAGCTTCTCCATGGCAGAAAAGGGGGATAGTCAGCTTCGATAAAGACTTGCAACCTTGAAATCTCTATGGGCTGTCCTATTCACTCCTATATATAAGAGAGCTAAGAATTGGAATTAACTTGACAGCAACAGGCCTGGCTTTGATTTAGAGTGATCAGAAATCTAGCCAAATAATATTGTTGCTCTTGTTAGTTGCCACTGAGACAACCACAACTTATGAACAATGGATTTTAACTTTGCCCTATCCTGTACTGTCCTCATAATCTCTGATACCATCTTTTATATACTTAAGCCCACTTTGTTACAGTCACTGTGCAAATCCATCTCACTGAGAGTTTTTCCTCTCTTTCCCTGACCCTTCACCTTCCCAAGTATGATGTCCTTTTCCAAGGACCAGTCTCTCCTAAAAACACACCCTAAATATGTGAGATGAAGCTTAAATATCCTTGCCTCCAAAGATACCCTGGCTGCACTTTCTCTAAGATATATTTGTTTGTTCTTTTGGAAGTATATAGGATATTCAATACACTTCACCACCACCACAATTCAAAGGCATCGATTCTTCTTTTGTCATCCTTAGTCACTGTCAAACTTTCAGATCCATAAGTAACTGAAAATAGCTTGAATGAGATACACAATAGCATTTATCAACTAGAAACCATTTTGCTTTTACAGATTAGCTACAATTTTGATAACTACACTTTTCCCTTAAAAGAACATTTTAAATCAACAAAAAGCAATGAAATTCTTTCAAATAATTTCACGATATTTAACGTTTATTAAATTTTATTAATTTTAATATGATTTGGCTATAAATGCTTTTAACTACACATCCTCATGATCAGTAAGCACAGAAAGGTACCTACCCATTGTTGTTTCTGTTATGTGTCTTTCAATCAGCTCCAACATTCAGTAGCTCTGTACAACAGGATGAAACCCTGTTCAACCCTGTGTTGCCCACACAATCATTGTTATGCTTGAGCACATTGTTGCAGCAGTTGGATCAATCCATCCAGCATCTTCGATTTTTCACTGATCCTCTATTATACCAAGTACAATGTGATTCTACTAACACCCAAAGTATACGAAACAATGTCTTGTGGCCCATGCCTCCAACAATCATTATGGCTACCCTTCTTCCAAGGTAGTTTTGCTGGTTCTTTGGAAGACTACAGAATATTCTATATTATTCCCCAAAACATACCTGAAAACCAACAGTAACTCTTCTGTCTTTCTTACTCATTATTCAAATTTCACGTACATCTGAGACAGTTGAAAAGGGTAGGGTCAAGCACATCAAATGGCAACCTGTCCTGTGAACACTAAATCTGCTGCCAAAGACATCATTTGATTTTTGGACTGCTGCTTCAATGGATGATGGTTGTGAAGTGAAATGAAATACTGGAAAATTTTAATCTTTTCTCTATTTGTCATGATGTTGTTTATCAGTCCAATTGTGAGAAATTTTATGTTGAGGTGTAATCAGCCCTGAAGGAGCTATATAGAGACAGATGTAGTCTTTGATCTTCATCAGTAAGTGCTTTAAATCCTCTTCACTTTCAGCAAGCACAATTGTGCCACATGCATAATGCCAATTGTGACTGAGTCTTCCTCTAATCCTGATGAGTATTCTGCTTCATCTAGTCCAGCTTCTTGGATTATTTACTCATCATGCAAGTTTTTTAAAGTATAGTCAAAGTATGGAACCCTGACATACACCTTTCTTGATTTTAAACCAGGCAATATGCCATTGTTCTATTAAAATGACAGGTTCTTGGTTTATGTACATGTTCTACATGAGAACATATAAGTGTTATGAAATTCCATTCTTTACTATGTTAAGTCATAATTAGTTTTGATCTACATAGGTAAAAATCTTCATTAGTCTGTACTTTTAGCCGAGATCCATCCAAAGTCAACAATGATATCCCTCATTATATATCCTCTTTTGAATCCAGTTTGTATTTATAGTTTCTTGTGGATGTACTGCTCACAGTAGTTTTTAAATTATCGTTGTTGTTGTTAAGTGTGATATTAGTGACATTTCTACAACATGTTTCAAGACGCTTCTTTGGAATGGGCACACACATGAATCTCTTCAGTTTTCCAGGTAGCTGTTTTTCAAATTTCTTATCATAGATGAGTGAATACATCAAGTGTTGCAACCATTTGCTAAAACAGCTCAATGACTATTCTGCTTCTGAAAGTAAGTTGTCCTGCAACCCAACTTCAAGAACTTGATTCAACCATCAGTGAGATATGCAAAGAAACAGTTCGCATTAGAGCCCACAGGTTGCTTCAAGTCAATAAATTATATGAGTTATATTGTATTATTCCTCTTCACTTTCTATTTATGCCACAATCACATCAACATGACCTGAAACAAGGTCCCTCTGCTTCACTTGACTATCTACCAGAGTACAGTGGATTCTAGGAGGAAAAAAACCCACAAGTACTTGCTGTTGAGTGGATTACAGCTCATTGTTCCTCCACAGAACAATTTCTAGAGTTTACAGAACAATTTACAGATTTGTGATGGAAATGATCCTTCAGAAGTGTATCACTGTGCCTTTATTCTGAGAAGACTGAGCAGATTCAAACCACTAGCCTTCTATTTAGCATCAGACAACTGACCCATCAACCACTCCACTTGGATTCTTAAAAGTAAATGGCTTCCAACTACTGGCTTTCTCCCTTATAGTTAGTTATATGATGTTGTTGTTGTTGTTGTTGCTATGTGCCATCGAGTCGCCTGTGACTCATAGTGACGCTATGTACAACAGCCCTAAACTCCGCTCTGTC
>NW_006399859.1:6212271-6218388 GCF_000299155.1 Elephantulus edwardii
ATGGCTTCTGTGATTTCAAACACATCAGCTGATGGTAGTTCCTTATGTTGGGATCAGTGTCTCTGAAGTTTAGTCGTAATGTTTCCCGATCAAAGGTGATGCATCCTGTAGAACTGGTGTGTGGATAGGCTTTTCTTGGCCCAAGGGCTGCAGGACATCCATCTGGCAGGAAGCTCAGAGGAGGGGTTAGGCATCTGACTAGCTGAAGTTGGGCACCTCAGAGGACAGCCATCAGACCCTGCAGACCCATCCCATCTTCCCAGGTAATCGAAGACGCCAAAAGCCCGCGAGTTATATGATATATATGATAATATATATATATGATATGTCATAATATAACTTGGATTCCAGCACAGGTTCCTGCCTCTAGGCCACCCTGTGGGACTTAACATAACTGGGAGTAGGCCTTTTTCATTCACTGTACTAAGTAATCAATGAGTCCTTCATACCAGATAACTTATGACCTTCAGTTTTAGAATTTTTGCTTTATTTGGCAAATAATCTTCTTCTCTCATTTCTTACTAAAGCATCAGTTAGGAGGTAAATGGACATCCTGATTCATCTTCTAATAACGTTTCTTTGCTCTCCTATATTCCACTTCAGTCTGAAAGTTTGTCTTCTAATAACTCTGTGAGTAAGGAAGTCCACGTGTTCAACATGTAGACTTTCACTTAATAGTACTGCGTTTAGTAAGATTTCTATGCTCCAAAGAATAAACTCCTCCCCAGTACCTGCTAGGATGTAAAAAAGCAAGCTGCTTTTCTTTCCTAATTGTTTTCCTATTCAATAGAGGACCCTGATGGTTTTCCTTTTCCTCATACAAACTTCCAACCAGTCCTCCTTTTTATCCCCTTCATCCTTAACTAGTGTCTACCTTTTAAACCATCTGGCATTCCAATCCTTGAGACTCTTTGAGGTTTTTGAACTGCACTAATTTTAATTCTTGTCATATCAGTGTTTTAAAAAAATTATCTAAAGGGGAGCTCTGGTGGCCTAGTGGCAAGAAGCTGCACTGCAATCCCAGAGGTGCGTGGTTTGAATCACAAGATGCTCGGCTGGAAAAGGAGGGACAATTTCCTCCTGTACCAGTCAGATCTGATTTGACAGTACACACACACACAAAAAAGAATAAAATAAAATTTAAAAAATTATCTAAATAATATAGTAAAGCACTTAGGGCAGGAGTTTTGGCACAAAGTGTTGATGTTTTAATCTTGACCCCTCTACTTACTAACCATTTGACCACAGGGAAGCTATTTAACATCAGTTCTTTGACATGCTCATTTATAAAAGACAATTAACAATAGAATCTACTATTTAAGGTTGTTATGAAGATTAAATAATATCACTAAAACATTCAGAATGGTTCTTTTCTCTTTCAACATATCTATGGGATTTTAAATATTTGTTTTTATAGGTTTAATTTTCAAGTTCTCTTCTTAGTAATTTTAAGTTTAAAAAAATAGTATGTATTAGTTTTATGGCTACAACACATTGGCTTAATCCTCTAAGAATATAACTTTTTTCTTTCAAATATAACTTTTTTCTTAAGGATAGTTAGTTTCTTAAGTTTTCCCTCATCGTCCTCCATTTTCTGTTTCGTAAGTCCCTTTATCTATGTTCCTTTTAGTCTCTGTCTTTCATCTTAGAGGATTTTCTCAAATGTCCAGCAATCTTCAGTTACTCTTTCATATTTAAGAATGAAAACTTAACCTGCTGATGGTTTGTGCATATATAGGCATGATTTGCTGAAGGGCAGACACTGTGGTATTTTAAAAGATCGCTGTCTTTTTGCTATGGAAATTTCAAGCTTAACACCTAATCTCTTGCTAGCACTATGAGACTCATTATTAGCATTCTGAGAGCTAAGCAGGAAAAGTGAGGAGAGCTGTGTACTAAATATCCTTGTTCTTAGGGAACTCTTAGGGAGCTCTGGGGAGCTCTGGGGGTCTGGTGTATAAAGAGTTGTGCTGCAAAGCCCAAAGGGTGAAGCTCTCTGGGGATTCAAATCTACCAGGCACTTGCTGGGAGAAAAGATGGGCAGTCAGTCTCCTTTGCGTGATTTACAGCTTCAAAAATATAACAGAGGTTCAGCTATGAATTGGTTCTGACTCAATGGCAATAAATTTTTCCAGAATAAGAATCATTTGTCTAAATGGAAAAGGAGTCTTTCAGAGGAAATATGTTCTCTTTTGTGGACACTTAGGTTTGAGCTTTATTGGTTTTCATAAATTGATTACACTTGGCAATCAGATTTCCATCATTCAAAATTGTAGTGCTGTCTCTGAAATTGTTGTTTCCTTTCCGATTTCTTTTATTTGTAGGTTTACAGAGTTCCCTTTCCTTCTTTTTTCTTGCATAACAGATTTTGTCACATTTTTACAGATAAAAAATCTTAAGTATAAACCAAAATGTTAACAAAATCTACTTGTTATTTAACCCAACTGGTTATTTTACTTCCACAATGAACATGTACTAATTTTCAAAGCTTTAAAGTTTGTATTTTAAAAGTTAAATAATTATCATCTTAATTTTCAGAAAGGCAAGATTATTTGCCTTAATCATTTCCATAGATGTATAATATTAAAATATCTTTAAATCTACTTATATTAATAAAATATTCTAGCAAAGCCTGACACACAGCAAGTTGTGTCAAAGTCATGTAAGAAGAAACTTGTTTGCTATGTCAAGGCACTAACCCTACAACCCTGAACCAACTGACATCTATAAAACCTATGTGTTTGACTTGCAGCTACAGGATAGGCTTATCACTTACCTTCAATAAAATGCTAATAGCGCAGGCCATGCCTACAGCACCTGCTCCAACTATGGTGACTTTATGCTGAGAGATCTTATCTTCTGCAGTTAGATTCTCTATAAGCTGTTCCTTGACAGTTGACATTTTGAGAACCTAGTAGGATAATTCCATTTTAGTGAATTCAAACTCTAAATTAATTGTTCTCACAGTTACCGATTTAGAACCACACCTCAGATTGAAGGAACTATCTCTTGGGTGTGCAAAAAGTTAGGATGGGGGTGGGAAAACCAAAGGGAATTTCCTGATCAAGTGGGATGGGCAGTAAAGCAAGGATCAATCTTTCACTGATAGGGTTTGAGCATCAACAGCCTTTTTGACTTCTTCTGGTCCCCAGTCAACATTTGCACCCCAGTGCCTCTTAGCAAACTTCAATACTGACCGTCTAATGCACAAAGCACTGCCTCAAGGAAGGCCGAAACGTGACAGGAGAAACAGCCAGTAACAGCAGGTGGAGCCCTAAGCCCAGAGACGGTTAACTCTTGCGACCGCGGTGCACGTACAAACGTACGCACGCACGCACGCACGTAGGCACGCACGCCCTCCAACTGCACACAAGACCCGCTGGCCCGGGCGCGGGTGCAGTAGCAAATGCTTAACCACCTCCTGTCCTGCAGCTGAGGTCAGGTGTCACTATCGTTTATATGAATAATTTTAAGCCTGCTTAAATTTTAAATCTGCAAGAGAGGGATGTTGACTGTTTTGTTTCCCTCAGTATACCTGGTTTCTTTGATTACATCAGGGGTACCCAATTACTTAGCTGGCTGGACCAAGTCTATAGCTCTGGTGGGAAATAACTCCTGAGCTTGCTTCCCTCCAAAGCGACAATAGCTAATTTAACCAGAATCTCATTTTGTCCTGCCTGAATTCAAGCTGGAGAATGACCTATCCAAGGTTAACATTCTTTTTTTTTTTTAATTTAGTTTATTTTTCATTTCAATGAACATCTACAGAGATCTTGGAATTCCATTCATTCATTGTTGCACCCTTCTCCCCGGGTTAACATTCTTTTTGATGTACTTGTCATATCATCATTGCCATACATATACTTGCAGTTGTTTGTAATTATTAAACTCCATAACCTCTGGATCATTGATTGCCAGCCATTGTCTACCTAACCCATACCTGACCTTCCACTGGGTTTTCAAAGGCAGTAACTGCAGGGGAGATTGCCTGTCCTCCCTGAGAGCAACTGTTAAGATTTGAACCCATTACTTTTGAGATTGTAATTGTTTCTTCCCACTAGGCCAACGGAACTCCCACCTCCGGATTTAGTCCTAAAATAAGTTACTGAGGTAACAGTAGTAGTGAAAAGGAGAGGCCAAGTCTAGTTTACTAACCAACATCTCCCGTCCCCTAAAAAGAAAACCTAGGTGTGGTGGATTCCTAACATAATGCTTTGAGATAATTTTCAGAGGCAGTAAATCCCATGGGAGATTGCTCGTTTCTCCCATGGAGCAGGTGGTGGATTTGAACCACATACCTTTGTATTGGCAACTCAGTTACACGAAAACACAAGAGCTCAACTAATTTTTTCCACCTAAAAGTTCAAAATATCTCTTACCCCACCAACCTCATCTAAAGCTACTGTCCCTTGTCACTAAACTGTCTTCAGAATAGCTCTGGATAGTTTTTATGGAGCTCAGAACCTTCTACTGTTTCCTAATCTTAAAATAAGGCTGAGGAATGTTAAAAAAAAAAACACAAAAAAACAAAACAGTTCAACTATTATCTAAGAAGCTGTACTGCAAACCCAAATGGTTCAAATCCACCATCTTGTTACGTGCCGTCGAGTCGCTATGTAGCGACCCTATGTACAACAACCCTAAACTCTGCTCTGTCCTGTGCCAATCGCACTGACATTCCCATCCCAATTACCCCAGTTGCCGTGAATCAATCCAACTCATAGAGGGCCTTCCCCTCCTGCGGTATCCCTCCACCCTACCAACCATGAAGTCCCTCTCCAAGGACCAGTCCCTCCTTAACAAAATGTCCAAAGTATGTTAGACTGAGCCTCTTCGGAATCCTTGCCTCCAAGGAGCCACCTGGTTTAACCCTTTCCAGGATGTTTATTTTCCTAGCAGTCCATGATATCCTCAATACTCTTCTCCAGCACCACAGCTCAAAGGCATCCTTCCATCCTCCTTAGTCATTGTCCAACTCTCTGATGTATAACAAGTGTTAGCCAAGACCATAGCCTGTATCAGACACACCCTAGACTCCAGAGAGACTCCATTCCAGGAATCTACTGAAGGATAAAGATGGGCCGCCTTCTGTGAATTAGTCTCTGAAAACCCACAGGTGGGTCAGCCATGAGTGACGTTCCAACTCATCAAGGAGGAATTAAAGGTTGATATTCAAGTTCAACCAGTTAAAGCGAGGTGATCATGTCCAAAAAAATTAGCCATTGATAACTTTGAAGCAGTTTGACTTCAGCAAAAGTTAGAATCAGCTTAATGGAAACTGTTTAGTACTGAAAAGGTTAATAGTTAAAACTCCAGAAGGCTTTCAGGCCTACATCAGAGTTTTGAAAAGTGTAATAAACACTAGGTTTGGTCTAAAATTGGTTGGGTTTTTTTTATAAATTATACACTTCTTATTTATTATATTTTGAGTGTATACGGTCAAATCAGATCAGATCTGACAGGTACAGGAGGAAATTACCCCTCCTACTTCAGCAGAGCATCTGGTGGATTCGGACCATGCCCTCTGGAATTGCAGTGCAGCTTCTTGCCACTAGGCCACCAGAGCTCCCTCTAAAATTGTTAAGTACTGTAACAGTATAGACTTTCAGAGGGCAGAGTTCATTACTATGTTCAGTTGAGGGGGGGGAACACCAAAACCACAAACCTTTCTTACATTTGTATGTAGAATATTCCATATTGTACCTTTGAATCAGAAGTAATTCATAACTGACCCTCCAGTGAATTTCTAAAGGCAGAAAATCACATAGGAGACTGCCCATCTTTCTTTCATGGAGCAGCTAAAGATTCAAACTGGATACCATCAGGCTAGTAGTGCAATTCCTTACCACTAAGATAAAAGAATTCCCTAGGTTACAGGGCACCAGTTATATAGTGGCTACAACAATGGGCTCAAGCAGAGGAGCAAATGTGAAGATCAGGCCGTGGTCAGTATACCCAGGGTCACTGTGAAGTAGAGCTGGCTCATTAATACCTCACATCATACTAAAAATGAATAAACAGCATTGTATTTGTGCCTTTATATTGTAAAATAATAAATTCAGAATTGTCACTGTTCATGGTTTATTTGGTGTTTTAGTTGGTATGATACTGTTGCAA
>NW_006399859.1:6218908-6247148 GCF_000299155.1 Elephantulus edwardii
ATTCTGCCCCAAGATGCAAGGAACACTAAGGAAGACATCATCTTTAATTCCATAAAGACCCTGAGGGGGAAAAATGAGAGTTTACCACTTTGTCTTATCCTCCCTAATATGAAGCTTATTTAATACAATTTAGTAAGCAGAAATTCTCCAGATTTTCAGTTAAGAAACAGTATAAAAGAAAGCTATTAACTAGCAACAATAATTCCATTCTAAAAGGAAACATGAGTTACAATTATTCCTACCTACAGTACCTTCCACCTTTTACTGTGTAACACTTTAATAACTCTAACATTGTGCTTTATTCTCTTTTGTACTCTTCCACCCACCTCAATATTAATTAAATGAGGAAATTTTTGGCAATGTTATCATTTAGGTGCTGAACATTAACCCTGAGTTCAGTCATTTTTTTCCTTAACCAAAAGTATACATGCATGAATTAGTTTCACTAACTATATCAATAATTGATATTTAATCTAATTTCTTTCTCAGAAGAACCTGTAACAAAAATGATATTCAAATATAAAGCATATAATAACATAAACCCCAAGCCACACATTGTTGTAAGATAATAATGATTAATAGGGATTCTACAGAACAAGATACAAAAGCCTCCTAGTGTTTCCAAGGCTGTAAACAATCATGGAAGCATAATTCCCCATCTTTCTGCTACAGAATGACTAGTGGATTCAAATCACTGATCTTTTCTTTAGCAAAATACACCACCTATAAACACTCAGTAAACGTAAACCTACCTTAATCATGGTGGAAATTGGATGTACCCGCCTAAGATTCTTCATTATACTTTCTGCCAGATCTGCCACAGACAGTCCAATGGCCCAGGAGGTATAGCCTTTCAGTTTGATCACCTCATAGGCACTATAGAGATCGGCAGTGTATGGCAAGAAAGAAGCAGGGAGAAAGAAAAACAAAGCATTTAGTGAATGTACTATATATAATTGCTACAATGCCAAAAAAGACTGCTTACATAAATACAATACACTCGTATACTTGTGTAAGGAAAAAAATCTGGCAGTAAGCTCTGTACCCTCCAACAGAAAAACTGTGGTTATGTTTTTACAATGAACTATTACATAGCTGTCAAAACAGGTGCACTGTAACTACATGAACCAAAAAAGAAAATATTCTCCATTCTCAGATATTTACCGGTAATGAGAATGGAAGGAAAGAGTAATAATTAACAAACATTTATTAAAATGAGTGAAAGGAAAGGTAATATTTACATTCATTAATTATAATTAGTGTTATATGACAAAATGTTTATGAATGTTTGCATTTAAAAAAACAGTATGATTTGTAAAGTTATACTCAAATCACAATAAAAATAAATTTTGAAAAGTATGATTCTAGCCACCAGATGGTCTGCTGGAGAAGGAGGGGCAATCTCCTTCCAATCTCAGATCCAATTTGATGGTACACACACAATAACTAATAAAATTTTAAAATTTAACTGTTTTCAATGTTTGTAAATTTTATTAAAGTTTTTAATCTTACTAGAATTTCCAGAACAGTACTGAATGGTAATAGCAGGCATGTTTTTCCTCACTTTAATTATACTACTCCTAAATTTTCTGTATTAACTATTTGTATATTTGTAACTTGACCTTCATTTCTTTCTAATCACCAGCAAAATAATCCTAAGCAGACAAATTCTATTCATTTGTTGACAAGACACTGTCAAGTGTTGCAGTTCTTGGTTAGGATCACAGGTTCCATTATCTTAAAAATCACTTGGAGAAATACAACAAAAGGGCTTTGCATAGATCAATCACAAAAATATGTCATTACCCAAGAATTATGATTCATTATTCAGTTTTCTAAATAAATGATCTGAAGTCCACACACATGGTTTATACAGTTAATTTCATAAAGTTCAAAGCTTCTCTATTTCAACAATTTCTCACATTTATGAACTATTTATATTTTTAGTATCACCATGAATGCTTAAAACTTTATAACCTAAATGATAAGAACCTGTGTTTCTATTCAGACTACAACAGGCACTTAGATATTCTCAACTGACTCTTACATGCTGAAGACTGACTTACTTAGCCTATACCTCGTTTTATCATCATAGTTTACACTAAACATAGATTTAGCAGAATACAAATTAAGAATTATGTGCCAAAGTGACAGACTGAAGGCTAACTAATATCTTTAATTTTCTGTTTGTTTCACAGTATGCTCTTTAACAACAAAGCTTAAGAAACCATTTTCTAACAAGCTAGTCATGTATAAACTATATTAACATTTTTCTTGTAAATGAAAATAATTTTATTGAGTATCTTGTGAGATCAATTACCTGTCAACCACCTGCTTGTGAACCTCTTTCCACTGTTCCTTATCTGAATCAGTACCTAATTCAGGATGCAGATTTTTCAGAGAGACACCAGCCACATTCACTCCACTCCATACAGGCACTACAAAAAAAACAGGGCAGAACACACTTACTTCCACATATCAGACTAGTCCTTTCTCCCCATCTTTTTAAAATTCTGGGCCATTTTTCAACCTCTCCTTTATTATTATTTGGGAAGCTTACCCATTTAATAGAGCATCAAGGCTACCACAGTCCTTAAAAATTTTCACTTTTAGATTAGATTCTTTTGTTTAAGGAATATAAAACTAAGCATTTTCTATCTTAACCTGTTTTCCTAGATCTAATGGCTATTTCATTTCTATATTAGTGAAATATAAAGATTAGAGCATGATTAAAGATAGCATGAGATCACACGGAGGATTTTCTAGGACTATCATTCAGCTGTGACAGAACAGGCTTTTCTTGACAGGTTACATCTACTCCATTTGGGTTAGCTATGGCTAGCCTTCAAGACCAGGTAGTTCAAATCAGTTGAACTACATGACTCAAGTCATCTTAAGTACTATAGTCTTCTCCAATATAATGGTAACTAGTAAAATATGGTAAAAAGTAAAAAATTTCATTCTCCATTTCTCCTACATGAAATGTCATACAAAATAGCACAAGTATTAATAGTTTTCATAGTATACTATTTAATTCTACTAAAAAGATGCATTTCTATAAATCATCTTCTGTCAATTTCTACCAGAATCTTTAAAAAACAAAATGTCTCCATACCACTAGAGTCTCCATGCTCTCCAAGGACCCAGCCATGACAGCTCAATGCGTGAACTCCCAGCCTCTCCCCCATTAGGTAACGGAACCTCGCTGAATCCAGATTGCATCCACTGCCAATAACACGGTTTTTGGGAAAGCCACTGATCTTCCAAGCCACATAGGTAAGGATATCCACTGTAAAAGAAATATTTAGGCAAAGATAGTTAAGTCAATCATTATCTGGCTAACAAGATACATGGTTATGCAGGAATCTTACTAATTAATGATATGACTAATCAGTATTTGTTGGCTTTTAAAACCTCTATATTATGTATAATATAGAAAATTCATTAAGTATTTCAGAAACATAATTTTCTGAAAATACACTGCATCAGTTTTGAGAATACATTATCCACAAACTCACTCCATTCCAAAAATTTTCTTTAGACAAACAACTAATTTTAAGTTCCAACTGTCCCCTTTACTGTTTTCAATCAATTCCCAGGAGAGAAATCAAGTATATAAATAATGTACTTAAAACAGAATATTTGGGAGCTCTGGTGGTATAGTTTATAGGGAGTTGTGCTGTTACCCAAAGGCCACACCTTCACTCTTGCACAAGCTAAGCCTTGAAAACCCAAGCTCAGAGTAGGTTCCAAATCAAAAGCAATGAGATACAGAATATAATATGTATTTTCAGTTTTATTCTAACAATTTAATCCTCACCTGGATTAGAAACAACAAGCAGCTTGCAGTTTGGGCTGTACTTGACAACATTAGGAATGATGAATTTAAAGATGTTCACATTACGCTGGACCAAATTGAGACGGCTTTCCCCCTCCTGCTGACGTGCTCCCGCTGTGATAATAACCAGCTTGGAATTTGCAGTTACGTTGTAGTCTAGAGGGGGAAAAAAAATTAAAAATACCACATTAAGGCCTTCATGCAAAGTCTTTACCTAACTATAAAAAGCCCCCTGTTCCTTAAGATTCTTAGATCATTTTCATCAATGTATTGTGCAAGTAGTAGCTAAGTATCCCCACTGTCTCCCGCATATATCTTCTTTATTAATGTGGCCGGTTAAACAGGTAGAGTATGTCAACAACTTCTAGGCACTTTAGTTTTAGTGACATTAAATGGTGTGACTTTAACTACAAGTGGAGGGGAACTGGAATCAATTCCTATATATTCTCATGGTGGTTTGGTTTCTGTCCTACCTGGACTCAAAGTTTATACTCTTACAGGTGCCTATTTCTACTGAACCATGTAACTATTTTCACAGTAGCTCAGGCACAGGCTTATTTAAAAAAAAAAGTTAATAGGAACCTTTATTCTTAACGACCATGTTTTTGTTTCTACCTACTCTGTGGCACTGGATGGCTAACCCAGAATGATGGGAGTTTTCCTGTATATTAACAGGCCAGAGATATTCAAATATCATAATATATTATGGAGGCTGGATGAGCCCTTGAAACTGCTGCCCTAAGGTAATTTTTTACACTGTAAACCAAAAAGATCTCCTAAAGTTTCTTCAAATCACAGCTGAGCTTAATTAGAGAAAAAACATCTACAATAAGCATTCATCTCTTTTTCAGAACTATATGCATAGAAATGAAAGTAACAACTAAAAACAAACAAAAAAAACCTGAAGGGACAGTGAATTAATGAGGAACAACTTGGAAAAGGAGGGTGAGAAATGGACACACAACTTAAAGAATGTAATCAATGACACTATATTTATACAAACTGTTGAATTCATATTTGCATGGGTATAGTCTCAATGAAATAGGTAAAATTTAGAAATTTTTTTAAAAACCTAACAACCCAACAGACCTTATTTGGGTCCATTTATAGGGTTCTTAGATTTTCAGTATGAAAGATTTAAATCAAGAATATCTGTTAAAAAAAAAAAAAAAAGCTAATTGACCTAGAACTCAATCTTGAGTTACTGTATAAAAAGAAGTGGAGGTACAAGGCATTTATGTATTTGAAGCAATGCAGTTAAAGATGGACAAGAAGGTTGGGAACTTTATTAATTACATTCTGTTGCAGATGCTTTCCATATGCCTGAGACTTCCTACACAAAAAAGAAAATCTTTAAAGCGCTAGCTAGTATTGCCATCTGATGAAATAAATCTAAGAAAGGCTATAGGAGAATCTTATTGTCACCAACCTTTGCCAGACACAATTTTTGGTGTTCTAAGGAAAAGGCTGCCATGTTGGAGATCCATCATCTCTCCCTTTAATTTGTCTTCCATGACATCAACAAGTGCAAGTTCATCTGCCAAGTCCTGAAAGACATACAACGTTTATTTAAATGGGAATTTTCTACTTTGAAATATTTGGACCTGTAAAATTTCTGTATTTCTAGCATAGGAGAATTCTACTGCTTTATTATGTTAAGGATATACTTCAGTAGAGCAAGGGCCATATGTAACATGTTGGCGGCAAATGACGGCTATAGCCATCCTGCACATGTTTCTAAGCACGGTCATCAATTTTTTAAAGTGTGCAACATCTTAAAGATGACCCATGGGCAAGTTCTGGTGGCCTAGTGGCAAGAAGCTGCACTGCAATTCCAGAGGCACACGGTTCAAATCCACCAGATGCTCTGCCAGGAAAGGAGGGACAATCTCCTCCTTTACCAGTCAGATCCGATTTGACGGTACACACGCACGCGCAAACACACACACACTCTCACACGAAATAATAAATGATAAAATTTTAAAGAGAAAAAAAAAAGATGACCCACACAAGGGTAACATAACTGACTACAGGAGCTTTACAATTACTGCTATGTAAGCAGAACACTGAATTGGTACAAGTTAAAATAACTTCTAATTAGGTAGGATTTTTCTGTTTACACTGTCAAACTCAGTTTGACTAAGAGTTTAGTTTGCTATTCATTAAGCAGGTGATAATGACTAGAACCAAGATTTAGCATTAACAAATGATCTTTAGGATCATTCCTTTATATATTATTTATTTTCCAAAGAGAAACCCTTACTGTTTTACATAGATATATTAAAAAATCCTACTATTGAACCTTTGCTAAATTCATAGGTTTATCTCAGACAGGTACACCAACAACAGATTTAATAAAAATGAGATGTGGGTTGTCACCACAGACTATAATGGCTGCATATTTATCTCCAAACTAGCATCAATGAGTAGTCTAGCAGTTAATTTTTTTTTAATGGAGATTTTTGCCTTCTAATTTTTTTTTCTCTTGTTGTGTACCATTGAATCAGATCTGACTGGCCCAGGAGGAGATTGCCCCTCCATCCCCAGTGGAGCATCAGGTAAATCTGAACCATGCCTTTGGGATTGCAGCGCAGCTTCTCACTAGGCCACCTAGCAGTTACCTTTTCTTAATCCCATCTGAGTCAGGGGCCATTGCAGAAAAAGACCATAGGGTTTTTATAAGAGTGGAGAACAGCACTTAATAAAGAAAAGTGATGCCTTCCATATATGATCCAATCCAATCTCACGGGCACTGAGTTGATGATTCAGACTAATGATGATGACCCTCTGTTGGTGTTCCAAGACTGTGAATATGAATAGTGGCTGGAGGATGCTACCTTCTGGTTAGCAGACCAACACATAAAAAACACTGTGCCCCCAGGGCTGTTTGTGCATGATCCAGTAATAACAACTGCTGCATTATGTGGCTGCTTGTAAGAATGGTATAAGACTAACTGATGCTACCTACCCATTTCTGCCTTCAAGTCCTGCTTATTTAAATTTAAATTTAGACCAAAATACATCATTTCACTATTACTGTTGCTTTTAAGTGCCATTGTGTCAATACCAACTCACAGAAACCCTGAACAATAGACTGCAACACCCCTCAGGCCTTCACTATCTTCACAAATGTGCCATGTTTGAAAACATTATTAGGAACTCTGAGTTTAAAATTGTGTAATATAGTAATATTAAACGGCCTCAATTTCTTTTTTAATATGACTACTACAAAAAATGTTCTTAATTCACATGTTTTAAATTTTATAACTGGGACGAAAAGAAAAAAAGTGCTATCCAAAGATGGGCACAATAAGGTTTAAGGATAGAAAACCTGACATTTCCCATTATATGATTTTAATTTTACAATATGTATGTATCAAGTTAAAAATTACTTTGAGTTTTAGTTTTCAAGTTACTTTAAAAGAATTTTAGTTTTCAAGTTAGAAATAACAAGAATTTAGGGAGCTCTGGTGGCAAGAAGTTGTGCTTCAGTCCCAAAGGCCTTCAGTTTGAATCCACCTGAATTTCCACTGGAAAAGGCGGGGCAATCTCCTCCTGTACCAGTCGGATCTGATTCGATGGTACACAAACAAATAATTAAAAAAATGTTTTAATTAAAAGACTTGAGAAGATGTGAATTCTCAAAAGAATTTAAAAAAAAAAATCAGTGTGGGTTCTTTCTTTGCACTACTCCACACATGTGTTAGTACAGCATAGGGAATTCAAGGAATTGGGCCTCCAGAAAAATAACTTTTCATACTTTTTAGTTCCAGTATCTTTCAGTGCAGCATCCTATTTCAAAATTTAGGTTCACATATAGATTTTTAAGTGGGTACAGATTAATCTTTTTCTCTACAGCGTGGTGATATATTCTGGGTGATGGTGTGTGGGGGGGGAGATATCAAGCAGTCTTTAGCTTCCAGAGTGATGGGCTCTCACTTACCTTCATTAAAATACTGATGGCACAGGCCATGCCAACAGCACCAACCCCAACAACCGTAATCTTATTCTGGGGGGTCTGTTCTTCCTTAAGAAGATTCTGAATCAGCTGATCCTTGAGAGTAGCCATACTGGATTTGGATGAGGAAGGTACCTGTAAGGGGAAAACGTGTATTATCACTGCACCCTCTTTAAGAATTTATTAACCAACAGCAAGCAGTTCTGGAAAAGTTTTCATTCCTTCTGGGGGATTTACCAATAAATCCCACAGAATGGTTTTACAAAGGAATTATAACATGGCGTTCTAAGGAGAGAGTTCAAAGGTTTAATACTAGGGCATGAGCTGGCCAGGATCTTGGTTTAGAGAACCTCACCTTGGCGTGGAAAAACAGTATAGAAGTTTGCGTGTACGTATAGCCTCCCGAAGACGCATTCATCTTGGCTTATTAACCCCAAGTGGGGCTGGCCTATCCTCAGACAAAAGGACTGGGCACTGTTCTCTCAACTCTAGTTTACAGGGCTCCTCATACACTCTAAGTCCCTTGAGTAAGGACCAGAAGAAGACACGTGTAAACGCCCTTAACGGCTGCACAGGGAGTGCTAAACGCATGTTCTGCGCCTGCGTGCTCACTTCCTCTCCCCTCCCCCGCTGCCTGAAGACTGAAGACAGGGCGGAGAGCAGACCAGCGATCTCTAGGCTCAGCCCGCGGGTTGTCCCGCTCGGCCATGGTCCAGGAGATAGGCGCCCCGGGGAAACCTATGCGCACGCGCAGGACAGGAGCGGGGGGAGCCTGCACGGCATACAGGCTACCAAGAGGTCGGCACAGTGCCGGGCGCGGGAGCAGAGGCCACCAGGAACTCTCCTGCTCTGAGTCAGCGGGAGGACACTCAGGAGCCAGACTTTAGACTGAACCAATGGACAGGAGCAGACACGAGCAACGTGACTGAAGCCTGGCCTGGCGCAGGGCCAGTGCCAGACTTTAAATCGCAACACCAGAAGCCAGGGGCTTATTAACCAACTGGGAGGGAGGCGTCTCTTGTGGCTTCTACCCTAATCCCTGTTGCAAAGTCATGAAGGCCGGAATGAGGAAATTTTTTAAGCACAGGAAATGCCGAAAGAGTTGCAGATCTTAAATTTAACAACTACCTGGTGGAACCCTAGTTTACCAGTAGGGGGCTGGGGTTTTTTTTTATTTCTGCTAATCCCACCCAATTTTGTATTACATTCACTGGAGAAACGTTACAGGTTGCAACCAGAAAGAACTACATTTTGACACCATCCCAAAGGGCAAAAATAGCCCGAAGACCTCCAGGCAAGCAGCCCGGATTAACCAAACTAGAATCGGGTCTCTCCTTACAAATCACTGCTATTTCTAGACAGCCCAGGAAGGTTTCTGCAGCCAAGTGGGGGAAGGGAGGTTTTCTTCTAGCAGAAATCTCCTGGCTTCACCAGGTGGTGGCCTCCAGGACAACACACCCCCACCCGCCTCAGTGTAGAGGCGGAGTAGCACCAAAATTTGGAGGAGGGGGCGTCCAATAGGGTGAGCCCTGCAAAAGGGAGTCTGCTCTTCAACTGTACCACCTCGAGCTGTGACTTTACGTGTATGTACGCCTAAACCTTTCTGAGCTTTACCAACTACCAAGAGAGGAGAGTAGGGGATGAGCCTACTCTCAAGATGATCTGAGGTGCCAATGGGTTGGAATCCTGTTTCATCTTTGCATGCCTCGCGCCTAGCACAGACCTGAATACACCAGCAATTGCTTAAAAAATGTCATCTGCGTAAAGAGCTCCCTATAATCTGCAGGCAGTGGCCGCCCCCATGGAGCCAACTACTAGAACATTCCAAGGCAAAATGGGACCACGAGGCGTCCAGTGGCTTTTCAGCTTCCAGAAACTGGCCCCGACTGGGGCTCTTCCGGCTCCCTGGACCTCGAGTTCAGCCTGTGTACTGATTTCCCCACCCTTCACAACTCTCGGAGGAGCTCTGCCACCTCCTAGTCCTTCCACATCCACCAGGCTTTCCACCCGAAGCGGGTGCGGCCACTTCCTCGGCGCATGGCGTGAGCCACCACCCAGGTCCCCATAAGCGGTACCCACGAGGGGCCGCGGGCGCCCGGCGAGCAGAGCTCCAGGCAGCCCGCTCTCCCGCCCCGACCGTAGTGACTGTACCGGGAATGCACGTCGGGCGGGCTTCGGTGGCGCGAGGCGGCGAAATCCTGACTTTGCAGCTGCAGCTCCGGGACTCGCAGCCGCGCCGGGGAGGGGCCTTAAATGGCACGGCGAGGCTGACGTCAGGGGGGAGCCAGGCGGACGTGCGGGAACCCACGTGTGCGTGCTGAGTTGGGGGCGGGCGCGGAGCCGGGCGGGGCGGTGGAGAGAGCCGGTGGCGCGCGCAGGCGGGCGATGGTCAGGCGGGTGAACCCGCGTGCGTCCGGGCGTCTAATCCGCTGCCCTGCACCATGTTGCCCTCCCGCAGCCCCAACGGCCCTGGCCGGACTCAGACTAGCCCTCAGTTTCCTTTTTTCTTACTAGTGGTGGGAACGCTCAAGGAAGATTTGACTTAAATATTTACCTCTGTTTCCCACTGCTCGCCACAGCCCCTGGCACTCAAATATTCGACAAATATTTGTTGAAAGAAAGAAACCCGAGTCATCTCCAGAACTTGACTCTCTGCCCCGAGGCGGGGGGGGGGCTAAATTTCCAAGTTCCAGAACTGATAGGCATACACCTCTCTGAGGCTCAGGTGTAACTGACCTCTCCGCACTCCATACTACTCAGCATCCTGGGGGTTCAACCACATCTCAAACCTTTTAGGTTTCGCTTTATCATACATCATTATTTTTAACTCTGGGCCTTTACGTATATTGGCTCATTGCCTGACCCATCTTCCCCTCAAGCCTCCATCTCTGCTCCTTTAAGTAGTAATCTCCCTACACACCCCTCCTTTCTGCTTCCACCATGCAGCTTTGTGCATCCTTGAAATCCACATGCATCAAAGGTGTACGGCTTTGTTCCCTTCCAAACAGGGAGTTTGAGCCGGTTTCCTCCTGGTACCATTCAAACCTATCCGTAACTGGATTTCATGGCGTTAAAGGGTGTCTCTTCCCTGACAGTTTTCCCTTTACTCTAGGGAGCCCAGAAACCTAAGCCTTCAGCCTCCAACACATTAGTGTAGGGACTGATGGGACCATAGGTTCTCCAGCTTCCTGGGCAGATTGCAACAGTAACTTCCGTTGCTAAGTCCTCGCAACAATGTCCCCAGTCAGTCAGGACTGGGCTTGTGCCGGCTTGTCAGATTCCACCACAAATGTAAACTGCTCAGAGAGAAGCAGAGGACAGAGAGTGAAAGCTTGGAGAGACTTAGGTTAGGTTGATAATTCCCCAAAGAAAGGCTTGGGGTTGGTCAGCTTAACAATGACGCATGGTGATAGTCCAAGCAGAATGTCTCCCATCCTTTTAAAACATTTAACAACTGCTCACTCCAAGAATAGCTTCCCCTTTTTTATGTAGAACAACCATCTGTATTTGACTCCACCAATACGGAAAAGAGTAGCTTTTACTAAGCACCTACTACATGACAGGCAGCAACTAGGCAATCTCCATACTCATCCCCATTTTAACGGTTTGTTTGTTGTTATTGTTAAGAACAAGTCAGAACAGACTCATAACTGACCCTCAGACACAGTAAATTGCATGAGAGGAGACCGTCCATCTTTCTCCTGCAGAGCAGCTGGTGGATTTGAACTGTGTGTCTTTGTATTGGCCGTACAACTTGCCACTAAATCACCAGCGCCCCCTTTAATGTTTTGGAATAAGCTTAATCATCCCATTTTTCAGATAGGGAAACTAAGACTCCCTAACTGCAATTTTAGCCTAGTAATGACTGACTTTAAAGCCTTTGCTAGTTTGTATTTAAAATACTGTCCCCTGAGAAGGATGGTTACCTAAGAAGGGCACAGAAAGTTCAAATTTTAGTGAGAAACAGGAGTGTTTGTCAGTCCGAACAGTAGAGTTTTTGTGCTAAAGCCCAAACAGAATGTGTGCCCAATAGAATGGGTCTGAGAACACTTTCAGAGAGCAGGGCAGACTTCTGGAGTCCAACCAAGTGTTCTTTGGGTGTATTGTCTTTAAAAGGGAAAATCCTGCGAAAAGATGGCTTGCACAGGCTAGGTGTGCTCAGCACCAACTAAAGATTTTCCTACAGTGGCCCAGGCTATAGAGTGGTGTCTGTGCAAAAGATAACGTTGAGCTATTCCTACCCTTCATTTAGTGTTTGTTTTACCCCTCCTCAGGAACTTACAGTAACTCCTCGTTGCCTCCAGGATAAAATCCAGACTCCTTGGAAAGACACAGTGCTCTGTGACCCAGTGTTCCTATCACCTCTCTGCCCTTACTTACCTTCATGTTTCCTACATATCAGCCCCCACGGTGACTCACTGCCTTCTGCAAATATTCTATGCACTGTCTCACCTCCTTCCTTCCTTCAACTTGAATACCCTCTCCTTTGCACAACACTCCCATCACTCTCATCTAAACCCTCCATATGATAGATCTTATGCTGTTAATTAGACTTGATATTAAATTAGTTCTTATTGCAATACATCTTTTATCTCTCCAGACTATAAGCCCCTAGCAGACAGCCACATTCTTACTCCTCTCTGTAACCCCAGCACATAAATTTATCTGTTTAATAAAAAACCCTCTCAATCCTGTGGAGTCAGAGCTCATAGCTGACTCTCCAGTGTTTTTCCTATGGGTGTAAATTACATGGGAGGAGATTGACCATCTTTCTCCCAAGGAGTTACTACTGGCCAGTTTAAAGCTCCAGAGTGGAGCCCTTTTGGGTTAGACGTGCTACTCCATCCAGACTAAGGGCCACCAGAGATCTCAGGTTTAACAAATGTAGCTAATGCATTTTAATTTAAACGCCTGCCACTATACTAGCTGCTAGGCAACAAAAATGAGTAAGACAAATGTATAAGCCTTCAAAGACTTGACTGTTTAGTGTAGAACAACAATTATCTTTAAAAATATATATCCCCCTCAATAGTTAAAATGCAAGATAGAATGTAACATTACCACAGGAGATGTAGACAGAAGTGGTCTAGTGTCCAGAGGAGAGGTCATTTGGTGCAGATACCAGAGTAAGCTTCCTGTAAGAAGCAGGACCTGAGCAAGGACTAGAAAAAGATTTAAAGTGGTGAAGATCAGATATTGAAGAACAAAGAGCACAGCACTAGCAACTATAGAGGGAGGAAATTACAAGGCACGCCTGCTCACTCAAAGTGCCAGGCTTTTTTTCAAAAAAAGGAGAAACTTTTTGGTGGCCAAAGTCAAAGTTCTTAGAGGATGGAGGAAAGAGTGGAAGCAAGGTAGTTGAGAAGTCACAGAAAGGAGGACATTTGTATCGTTATGTAATGACACGAAGCTCTAGGGGAAAAATAAAAATACAGCTCAGCCAATTCTGAACAGAACATACACTTCTCTGTCACAACACCACACAGACCCTCTGCAAACTCACTGACAACCTGACTTGCGTCACCTTTTCCTTGGCTGTAAAGTTGATGACTTTTCTGAGTTGCAGGACCCAAGATGCGGACGACCTCATCAGTCTCCTGTCCCTGAGAGGCTTCCCTGCTGTGTACGTGACAAAGCAAAGGCTTCTGTGTCTGAAAAGAGAACAACCTTCTGCCTCTGAGAATGGCTTCTTCGCTTTGTTACCCTGACCCCAGGCATCTCTCAGGTGACGGGAAATGGGAGTTGGAAGACTCCACCCCCAATTCCTCAAGTTCTCCTGGGCAACATCACTTCTGGTACCCCATGCCCTTCTTCCTCAGTCTCCTCTCCACTGGGTTGGGTTTGCCCTCTAACTCTGGATCCCATTCTCTTCCTTTCTTCTTTAATGTTTGGACAGTCGTTCCCTCCAAAATCGATTCTTTACATCACATCCTAAAATAAATGCTACCTCAGAATCTCTAGGTTCCCTCTCACCCATTTCCTACCATTTTCTTACAAAAGAAATTAAAATTGTGCCTCTCTCTTTTCTTCCCTGTCCAGGAGTTAGGCCTCAAATTTTCCATCCCACTGATTCCAAAGTGAAGACAAGTCACTGGAAAATAAATTACTTCCCTCCTGACTGAGGGTCTCCAAAATTAGGGCTGTGGAGAGAATGTCAAGGCCCTTCCAAGGCACTCAATGTGGTTGCCCACAGGCTCTAAGTGTCCCTTGTCTATTCATGGAAAGGGAGGGTTGTGGGGTGCAGTGACTTCCTCTGACAGCAGAGGTGGCAAGGACAGTGATGGATGGGCTGGGTAGAGATGATTTGGGTAGCCTCACAGAGAGGAAGCGTACTGACCTAGGAACAAAGAACGTGGTTCTTGTCCACCTTTGTCATAGATCCCTAAGTGACATAGTGGCAATGTTTTCTCTGTAGCCTAAGTAACCTTGGCTGTAAATCTAGGAAGGTCTTTCTTATCTCATTCTAATAGCCAGAGAGACTGAGTCAGTGAGTCCAGTTTATACCTATGCATTCATTTTCCCAATTGCACAGGGCTCAGAGGCAGAGCTGTCTGCCACTTAGGGAAGGTATTAGAGCGGCTCTTAGGCCAGAGGAGGTTGTTCCAAGGACCTGGCCCCACCTGTGGAAATAGGAAATTCAGATCCAGCAGCCTCTTGTCCCTGATACTAGTTTTGAAACTGGATTCAAAATTCCCAAGACTTTGATATGGGTTGAACTTATTAATAAAAGCAGACTTAGTATTTTAAAAGTAGGTTACTGATAATACAAACCCATTTCTCAGAATCCTATGTAGCTCATCATTCTTTTAGGAAATCATATTTCTCAAGAAAGAAATAGTATTTCAAGTCTTAACTCTGAAAGCCACTATTCACCTGTCAATTTGTTATATTGTGGTGGCTTGTGCATTGCTTTCATGAAGTAGAAGCTTCACTACAGATATTTATATAAATGCTATGACTCAAAATGAGAAGGAACATTCATGAATAACTAGAAGTTTAAATGTATGAGGTATGAATCAGGCAAAGTTGTAAATCATTAAAAAAGAAATGGAGCATTTGAAGAGCTATATCGTAGGCATTGTAGTTTATTGTGGAGTTGGAAATGACACATACTTCGCCCGCTAGCAGGTTTCAGTGAGTAGTAAAGTGCATGAGAGGAGATTGCTCATCTTTCTCTCACAGAACAGTGGATAGATTTGAACTGCATACCTTTGGATTGGCAATGCAATTCCTTACCATTAGGCCACCAGAGCTCCCTTATCCTAGGCATTAGAGAGCTGAAATGAACAAGTAGGGGCCATTTAGAACTGGACAATTATATGGTCCACTATGCTAGGATTGTCAATCTGAAGAGGGAATTGAACACAAATTGTATTCATTTTATAATTTAGTTTTGTCAGTGATAGGATAATGTTCATTTTCCTACAAGGAAGAGCAGGTAATGTAATATAATAGTTATTCATATTCGTGTACCAACCACTAATGCCAAATTTAAAGAAGCTGAAAATTATTATAAGCTTTTGCAATGTGAAATGGACCAAATATATAAATAAGATGCATTAATAATGACTGGAAACAAAAAAGAAATATTGATAGTTGGAACTGTGGCTTTCATGGTAGACAATGCTGGAGATTATATAATGGAGTTTGTCAAGGCAATGACTTATTCATTGCAAATAACTTTTTTAAAGAATATAAATAGTGGTTATATACATGGACCTCATTGGATGAAATACACCAAAATCAAATTTGCTATGTCTGTAGAAACAGACAATGAAGAAGCTCAATATCCTCAGTCAGTATAAGGCCAGGAGCTAACTGTGAAACAGATCATCATGGTTCATATATAAAATTCAGTCAAAGTTCTAAAAGAAAATCCAAAAACTTAAATAACTTTGAAAGAACCAAAGCATAATCTTGACATATTTCACTTGAATTTAGAGACAGATCACCTGAAGAATAGACTTGATGCATTAAACACTAATGACAGAAGATCAGCTGACTTGTGGGATAAAGGACATCACACATGAAGAAAGTAAAAGACAATAAAGAAATAGAGAAACGAAGGAAGAAAAAGGAGCCAAATGGATGTCAGAAGAGGTTATGAACTTGCTTTTGAATGCAGAGTATATAAAGCAAATAGAAGAAGTGATAAAAGAATTGAACAGGTTTCAAAGGACAGCTCGAGAAGTAAGGTATTAGGAAACATGGAGTTAGAAAACCAGACAGAAAAATGCAGTCAGTATTCCTCAAGCTGAAAGAACTAAAGAATAGTACTCAAGTCGCAAATTGCAGTATCACTATCAGTATTCTATCAGTAAAAATTAAATAAAGCACAAAGCATCAAAAGAAGATACAGAGTCACTGTACCAAAAAGATTTGGCCAATACACAGCTATTCCAAAAGCTAACATATGGTTTAAGAACACATGGTACTGAAGACAGAAGTCCAATTTGCACTGAGAGACTGCAAAAAACAAAGCCCCAGGAATTGATGTAATACAAACTGAGATGTTTCAACAACAAATGGATGCAACACTGAGCACACTCACTTGTCTATGCCAAGAATATGGAAGACAGCTACCTGGCTAGAAGAGATCCTTTGAAAGTGCCTATTTCAAATAAAAGTGATCTAATAGAAATTTTCAACATCATTAATGTAACACATAAGTACATTTTTGCTAAAGAGCATTAAAAAAGAGTTGCAACAATGTATCACCAAGGTACCGCCAGAAATTTAAGCCAGATTCAGAAGAGAATGTGGAACAAGGGACATCATTATTGATATCCTTTTAATTAGGATTGATAGCCCTGTTGATATATTAGGGCTATATCCTTTCACTATATTTATTCAATCTGAGTATTTTGCAAATAATTTGAGAAGCTGGGCTATATGGAGAAGAATGTGGCATCAAGCCTGGTGAAAGACTGTTTACAACTCACAATAAATAGATGACTCAACCTTGAAGCACTTACTGATAAAAAGCAAAGATTATAACATCCTTTAATAGGGAGTCCATCTCAATATAAAGAAAATAATGACAATTAAAAAAAATCTCACTTCATTGTAAAAATCATAACAAATGAGAAAATATTGAGGTTGACAAAGATTTTTTTTTATACCTGCATCCACAATCAATGCCTGTGTAAGTAGCAAACAAGAAATGAAAGAACATGGGGAGCTCTGATGGCACAAGCTGCACTGCAATCCCAGAGATATGCAGTTCGAATCCACCAGATGTTCTGCTGGAGAAGGGGGGGCAATCTCCTCCCGTATCAGTCAGATCTGATTTGACGGCACACACACAAAAAATAATAAATAAAATTAAAAAAAAAAAAAGAAATGAAAGAACATCTGGCATTGGGTAAATCTGATGCAAAAGACTTCTTTAACTGCAATCCCAGAAGTACACGGTTCAAATCCACCAGATGCTCTGCTGGAGAAGGAGGGGGCAATCTCCTCCTGTACCGGTCAGATCTGATTTGAAGGTACACGTAAAAATAATACAATAAAAATTTTTAAAAATTTTTTTTTAAAAAAAGACTTCTTTAAAGTATTGAAAATTGAAAAGTCAAGATATGGGGGACGGGAAGTCAAGATATCACTTTGAAGACTAAAGTGCACTTACCCAGACATAGTGTATGTGTATGTGGGGGGGGGTGTGCGCGCAGATACGACTCTCACAGGAGGAGACTGCTCATCTTTCTACAGTAGAGCAACCGGTAGATTCAAACCGTTTACTTTTGTGATTGCAACACAGCTTCTTACCACTAGGCTTCCAGAACTCCCTTAAGCCATAGTATTTTTCAGTTGCCTCATATGCATACAGAAGATTACCAACAATTAAGAAAGGTGGAACAAGAATGAATGCCTTTCAATTATGTTCTTAGTGGAAAAAACTACATTTACCACAAAACTGCCCAAAGAATATGCAAATCTGTGTTGAAAGAAATACAAGTCAGAATTTTCTTTTACATGGAGATTAAAGAGACTTCATCTCTCGTGCCTTAGACATGTCATCTCAGGAGGGACCACTCCCTAGAGAAGGACTTCACATTTGGTAAAGGATTAGTGAAAAAGAGGAAGACTCTTAACCAGATAGATTGACATAGAGCCTTGACAATGGACTCAAACACAGCAATGTGTTATACACAGGGCCTGTTATACACAGGGCCAGGCTGAGGCAGAGTCGACCTGACAGCACCTAGCAGCAGCTCTTAAAAGGACAGTTTTCTAAGAAGTCCCCAAAGGGTGAATGGTAATTGTAATTATAACCAGAAAAGTCTACTCATAATTTCCTCGGGCTTCCCTGTAGGAATAAGGGAAAGAGTTTCAGCTGCACAACTACTGAGCCCTGAGTTTTTCCTTAAAATGCTAAACACAGCCACTCACTCATTCCACCTCAGAAAGTAGGTTCAGCTGGAGGTGGCTCTTCACTCTCCTCTGTTGTTTGAGCTTCCTCAGAGACCCCTGCCCTGAAGAGGCAGCTCATTTCTTTCGGATATCAAAAGGGGTCTGGCTTCACTAAGAAGCCTCGGACTCTGCTAGAAGCAAAGGAATGCTCTCTCCATCCTAAGGAGACACCTGGCTCCCTCCATCCTAGGAGGGACCTGAAGGGCAGATGTAGAAGTTTCGTGGGCCCTTCAATGGGTTCATGGTTTAAGGTGGCTGGCCTATCCATTTTCTATGACAAGTGAGTAAAACAGAGTAGGTCTGTGAGTCAGAATCAATATAGATCTGGGTTGGGTTTGGTTTTCTGGTTTTACCAAACACCATAAAAATGTATTACCCAAGGCCACATGGTTGAAAAGCTTCCAGATGGATTTCAAACCCCTGGATCAGTTTTTCTCTCCCTACTCTTCTTTCCCCCCCCCTCTCTTTTCTGGAGTGCTGTGACAATCTAACTGGCCAATAGGAAAGCAGTTAGTTAGCCCTTTGGTCTTTGAATATCAAAGGGCAAATATGATAGCCTCTTCCACTCCAGCTTCAAGAAGAGCTGGGCAGCTCACCTGGCCCACAGGAGCGCAATGTGGCTCTGTCTAATCAGTCTCCTCTCTGTCACTCTTGGTCTTGTGCAGCCCACATGGTGCAGGGCCCAAACTCTGCCCTTTGCACAGACACACTTGCAGTGTCAGGCCCTCTGAAAGGCCATTTTAACTTAGCTCATGCTCCAGTTTTAGCTACAGCGGCAAAGAAAGCCTGGGGAGAGGTCCTCACTTCCTGGGCCCTCCTATATCCACTGAATCAGAGGGAGACCACCAGCCTGACACACCTGTCCCAGCTTTATTTACTCAGCCCGGCCTCCTAGTAACCCTATCTGACCCTTTAGGGCAAACATCATTTACACAGTGAGGAATTAGGGCTCAGAGAAGAGAAAAGGCGTGCTCTTGGCTCCACGTTTCCCCCCAGCCCATCTAGTGCTTTCTGCTTCAAGCCATGTACTTTTTTGACAAACCTGAGCCCTTCCTTAGCACTGTGGGCATGGCTCTCCCTCTGGTCTGTGACTCCTGGGGTTTTTCCATTCTCCCAGAGCTTCTTCTCACAGCCCTCACTTGGGATTGGCAGCTGAGCAGGGAGGCCTCACTCTGCAAGACGCCACACCCCAGCCATTAAAGCTACAGGACTGGCAGGAGGCCACCTCAGTAGAGTACTTTTGTCAGAGTTCCCAGCTTCAGCCTCCTGTCCAGCTCCTCAGCTCGTTTGCTCATAGTGTTACAGACCCTTCCTCTAAAGTGAGCTAGTTCTCAGTCACCAAATTCTTTAAGAAAACTGCTGGCCAACCACAGATGGACACAGGCTCTGCCAGCATCTCTATGGTAACCAAATGCCACACTTCCTCCATTGGGCAGTGGTACAGAGCCTGTATTGTTGGCAGGGTTCACTCACAGACCTCAGGAGAGAGCTGGAGGTCCACCACATTTTACTGTTATCACTGGATGTGAGAGGCCGCCCTGGGGACTCACTCGGCAAGATTCAGACCTAGCAGGAGTTCTTTGAGAACAGCCCTAAAAAGGATCCCCATTGGGAAGGTCTTTTGAGTTTGACCCCTGGCATCTTTCGAAACTGAGCAGGCTGTGGAGTTCTGATGCCAAATCCTATTCAAGGCAATAGGTTAAAGTTGAAAAGTCTAGTTTATTCAGACTTTGCTCACCCACAGGAAGAAGTGAAGGGGCAGGAGTTAGATGAAATTGATCCTGCAATAATCCCACTTCCTTGCTGCCTCCAACCCCCATAAAACAGTTCCTGTCCCCTCCCCGGTGGAAGCTGAGGAGTGGCTAGGTGTTTATCACCTTATTAGCCAAAGACTCCAGAGAAAGAGGGAGACCAACAAGAGGAGTCAGACAGAAAACTCTCCTGCTCCTTTGTTGATTCCTAAGAAGGAGAGAAAAATGGGGCACAGTCTGGCAAGGCACCTCAGGGACAGAGAACGGGGTGGGGGGTGGGGGGTATGATCTTGCTCCCCATCATCTTGAAGACTGAGGAAGCCTCTTCAGAGTGATACCATTCCAGGAGAAAACCAAATTCAAATGCAACCTGCCACCGCCTCTGGTTCTTTTTCTCACCTCTCTGTGCATCTCTGCTTCTGACAACAGCTCCGGGCTGAAGGCAGTACTGTGCCTGAGATTCAATTCTCAGATTCAATCCAGTTACACAGAGAATATGCCAACCCAGAGTTCACAGCTTTCCTGTTTTCAGGCTCTGCCTCCATTTCCAGTTCAACATCTTTCTCAATACCCTAAGAGGGGTTTCCTCCTTTGCTTAACCTTTGGTGATGGGATCGTAAATGGGTTTTGGAGAAGACAGTTTTCAGTGGTAGAAAGAAGGATTTGGTGGCTATAAATCTATGTGTTAAAGAGGAAATTTAGGAAGGAGTAGGGAGTAAAACCGTCCTAACTTTGAAGATGGTAATCAAAGTTGACTGGAGAGGAATGAGGATTCTTATTAAAATGTAGATATCTTTGGAATGTCTGCCATCCTTTGCTGGAGGGCAAGGCAAACACATGAGCAATTTTGAATTACTTCTGCTTGCTGCAGGATGTTTCTTTAGACCCACTCAGAGAGACCAAATGTTGTGGGGTCCGGATTTTGTAAGAATTGCAAAAAACTAGCACTCCCACTGTTACTGAATGCAAGGGGTTCTTTCTGTAGTCAATCGCTAATAAGACAAACAGATGGCAATATCCACAATCACTTTATTAGGCAAATCTGGGAGATGGCGAGTCACCTCCAAGACTGTCTCCCTGTCTGGGAGTGGTCATGGGCTTATATACCAGGGTGAAACTCACTTAACAATGAACTTTTGGTAGTAAAAAAAAAAAAAACCCAACCTATTTCTACATCTGAAAAGAATAGTTCATACTTAAGTACTAATAATTCAAGAAGGGCACTGTCCCCTATCTGGTAAACAGGCAGGTTAAGATGCAATTTACATATGACTGGAGAACCCGCCCCACCAGGATCTAGGATAGATGCTTTTCCTCTCCTGGTAAACAGATACATTAAACTAGTCTACATGACTAAAGAAAGGAAACAGAAATTGGAGGCTAAGCAACTAGTTTTGCAGGCTGAAGGAAACTGATGTTAGTTTTATAATAATATAACTATAGTTTTATAACTGATACATATATAGAGAATTCTGAGCTTATTAATACCACCCTATCAACACTGTATATCAACACTCCTGTTAAACACTTTAAGTGTACTTAACAATGGTGCCACCACTTTAAAGAAAGAGTAGCTGAGGCTTAGTGAAGTGAAGTGATCTGCCCAAGATCTGGTGCTGAAGCCAAACTTCAAAGACAGGCATCAAAATACAAGTGACATCTAGGCAGGGTCTCTGCCAGAGAGTAGAGGCAGCAATAGCCGGAGCAAAGGGGAATCTGAAGGAAGAATATGGCAGTTGCCCCACCACCCCCAAGCTTGATCACTTCCTGAGAGACTTGATAACACCTAAGCTGGTCATATCAAAGACCAGACCAGACAATGGATCCTGATAAGAGTTTGAGCTCGATTGAAAAAGCTAAAACCTAACTTAATTAACACGCCAAATTCTGAGAAGTATCCTCTTAGTCCACCCCAAGACCACTATAGAAAGGAAATCCCCCAAAATGCCCACATGCCATTTTGATCCACAATCTTTTTTTTTTTTTTTTATTTAACAGAATCCATCTCAGTAGACTGACTTTCCTCCTTCTTCCAAGTGCCCTGGCCGGCTCCCACGAAGAGGGCTCTCTGTGAGAGCCTTGGACTCTCACTAATCTAATGAAGCAGAAAATCAATGAGGGTTACATTAGCCATCACTGCATGGAGCCTGTTCCCTGAGCACTAGGAATGTACTGTCACATGACCACCCAGAGTAACTCCTGGCTGCCTGGCAGCCTATTCTGGGCCAATTTATCAAGTACTGAGGCTGGGGGTGGGGTGGGAAGGGAGGTGACACAGAACTCAGAGTGACCCTCTGTGAGGCGCCCCTAACTTCCAAACTTCCTCTTCAGGCCTTTCAAGATACAGCCACATCCCTCCTGCTCCTGCCACTTGAGGAAAAACTTCCCATCCCCCAAGGGGCAAAGAAAGCAGACAGCACAGCGGGCTCTTCAGCTGCAGGCCCTTCCTCTCCCCAGCACCAAGTCTTTTGTCTTTCAGAGAGTCCTAAGTGGTAATCACCCAGTGGGAACCTCGGGCTGGGAAGTCAGCCAGACCAGGGTTTAAATCCTGACTCTGCACCCACTGCACTCTCCGGGCAAGTCTCGCCTCCATGCAACAGGGAAAAATAATGCCGCTCCTCGTACAGACCTAATGTTAACACGCATGATGGGGGAGCATTAATAAGTCCAGAATTCTCCAAATATCTATCAGTTATAAAACTGTACTGTTATATATATAGTTACAAAACTGATAAGGGTTTTCTCCAGCATGCAAAACTAATTACTTCGCCTTCAAATCTTTTTTTTGCCTTTTCTTTAGTTATGTAAAGTACTTTTAACTGCCCATGTACCAGGAGAGGAAATGCATCTTTCCTAGAGTATCATTTACCTCTTTGAAGCTGCTTTTCTCAGTCATGATGGACTGCTATTAACAAATTCAGAATTCTCTAAATCTGTGTCAGTTATAAAACTACAGTTATATAGTTACAAAGCTGACAGCAGTTTTCTCCAGCCTGCAAAACTAATTACCTTGTCTTAGAATTCTTTGTTTCCTTTCTTTAGTCATGTAAGTACTTTAAACTGCCCCTTTACCAGGACAGGAAATTAATCTTTCCTGGATTAGCATTTACCTCTTTGAAACTGTTTTCTCAGTCCTAAGTAAATTGTATGTTAAACTGCCTATTTACCAGGAAGGGAAATGGCCTTTCCTGGATTACCATTTACCTTCTCAAATCTGTTTTTCTCTGTTATGTGTTAACTATTTTATAAATTGCCTGTTTGTTAGTAACTGTGTAGGAACTGTTCTTTTCAAATGAAGAAATTCTTTAACTTTAACAAAAGTCTAACCAAGTCTAAAAATCTAATGACCCGCTTTCAGGTGAGGAAGGATTTTTTGAGGAGAATCTCGCTGTCTGCCAGATCTGCAATAAAGTGCTATGGATATTGCAAGCCTTCATTCTTATTGGCAATTGACCCCTTTGCCCGTTCAGGAACATGCATACCAGGCACAGGGTGTGGCACATAGTGGTTGCTCAAGAAACCGTATTTCTATATCAGGAAATGAGCTGCAGAGAATATGCAAGCTGTGGTCACTGTTGTGGTGGTTTAAATGCTTCATCTGTTTTGGCCTGCAACTCCTTCTGGAAATTCTTTTTTGTCTAGCCCTGTCCTCAGGCTATGTTTGAATTCCACAGAACCTGTTTATCAAGCCTAAGTTATTGAGGCTTTTATTATTATTATTATTATTATTAATAATTATTATTGTTAAGAAATAAAAAGGACCTTATTAATTGTACTGAAGGCTTGGTTAGCCAGGGAGGAATTAACCTTTTACCAGTTTTTTTATGGTGTTTAGTACATAGGTGTTTCTAGTCACTCTGGGCTGGCCACTCTGCCTGCCTGCCTACTCTCACATACGTGGTCTCTGCCCCTTGCATGTTTCCTAAAAGGCGGCCCCTACCCAGAAGACCTTGTTCCCTCAGTCTTGTTTTTCTGACAAATTGGAAAAGTAGGTGGTCATGTAATATCTGGATAGCTGCAGACTGAGTCCCACCATGGCTCTTTGTTTGGCCTGACACTGACCTGGGCTTGAGCTCTGATTCTGCCACCCTGTAGCTATGAAGAACTTGGGCAAGTTACTTGATTACGTAGAGCCTCTGTTGAATGGAGATAATGTCATTGTCATGGATCGTTGTAAGGCTTATGAGCAAAACACTTGGAACCCTGAGGTGCTCAATAAGTCTTAATTCCCCTTTCTATCTCTTTTGGGGCCCCTTAGCATGTTGAATCGATGGCATTTTCCAGTAAGTTCCCAGAAGCCCAGTGTAAGTGGAGGATCCAGGAGTGATCTTTCTTTATAACACCACTTGCTTCTCAGTGGACTGCTGCTTTGTTCCGGATGCAATCACAGCAGGGGCAGCTCTGAGATAGCTGTTCTCTCAAAGACTAAAGAGTGGATACTTCAGACAATTAGCAATAACCAGCCCCTCTCGCCTCCCTGGTGGCACAGTGGTTAAGTACTGGACTAGAAATCATTATGGAAGCAGAAAGTCATAGTTTTCTCTTGTGAAGTGACTGGTGCCTTTGAATCACCAACTTTTTGGTTATCAGCTGAGCACTTAGCCACTGCACTCTTTTCTGTAAAGATTACAGGCTTGAAACCCTAGAGGGTCATTCTGCTCTGTCCTGCAGGGTTGCTATGAGTCAGAACTATCTAGTCCAATGTGATCTCATCTCTCCAGGCAGCATCACAGGATGTTGTTGTTGTTGTTAAGTGCCGTCGAGTCATAGAAGACTCATAGCTACCCTATGAACGAAAGATCTGAACACTTCTATAACTTTCATAGTTTCTTCAAGTTCATAGTTTCTAGAGGCAAGCTATTTCATAAGTGGATGCCACTCCTGCTTCCAAGCTTGTTTTAATCAGGGAGCTTCACCAAACACAGTCCACCATGGGTAACCATTAATACAGTTGACACATCAGTGTCACAGTGTTTAGCATCACAGCAATCACGAGTTACCTCTGTACAGCAAATGGACAGACCAGTGTTATACCACTGAGAAGAACAGCATCTCAGGATAGCAGGAGGAAAATGCAGAGAAGGGAGGGCCTTGCAGAACATAAGTGCAGCTCTAAGAGGGAGGTGGTTTACATGAGGCCTGCATTGACCTTTCCAGGCTGCTCTTTCTGCAGAGGACTATCTAGTTCAAACCAGGCTGAAGCATTGGCACATGGATTCCACAAAAACAAACAATGATTTTTGTGGGGAATGACAGCCCACATGAAGCAATCCACGGACATTCCGTCTCAGCACCTGGAGGCCAGAGAAGAGCACAGCAAGGGGCCAAGGGCAATTCTAGAAACAAATATGCTTCCTGCACTCTGAATCATGCAGCATTAGCGAGCTCAGCAGGCTAATATTTACTCAATGTCTGTCATTGTCACAATAGCTACCATTCCTGACAAGTACCTACGTTGCTGTTTATTTAAACTTTTTAAGTTGATGCATCTTTTTTTTTTTTTAATATAGACACTCGCCACTGGACCAATTGGCAGCGTCAGGATGGATGACGAAGAGATTGAGAGTGTTCACAGCTTCACTTTGCTTGGCTCCACAGTCAACACTCTTGGTACCAGCAGTCAGGAAATCAAAAAGCATATCACGATGGGAAAGTCTGCCGTTAGGGACCTCTCAAAGGTACTCAGGAGCAACAGTGTCTCTCTGGAGACTAAGGTGCGCCTGATACAGGTCATGGTATTTGCAATCGCTTGTTATGCATCAGAGAGTTGGACAATGACTAGGGAGGACAGAAGGAGAGTGGATGCTTTTGAGCTGTGGTGCTGGAGAAGGGTACTGAATGTGCCATGGACTGCCAGGAAAACAAACAGATTCATCTTGGAGAGGATTAAACCAAGCTGCTTCTTGTAGGCAAGGATTCTGGGGCTTCGTCTGACATACTTTGGACATGTTGCCAGGAGGGACGGGTCCTTGGAGAGGGACATCATGCTTGGGAGGGTGGAGGGACAGCGCAGGAGGGGAGGACCCTCAATGAGATGGATTGATTCGGTGACTGGGGTAATCGGGATGGGTGTGTCAGAGGCGGTGCGGTTGGCGCAGGATAGAGCAGGGTTTAGAGCTGTTGTGCATAGGGTCGCTATGAGTCGGAAACGACTCAATGGCACCTAACAACAACTCATTCTTAGTGAAATACAGTCTTGCTATACTGTGGTTAACTCTGAGAAGAATGGGAATCCTGGACCACTTGATTGTGTTTATGTGGAGACAAAGATTCTGAGGCTCCGTCTAACATAATTTGGACATGTTGTAAGGAAGGACTAGTCCTTGGAGAGGGACATCATGCTTGGTAGGGTGGAGGGACAGCGCAGGAGTGAAAGGCCCTCCATGAGGTGGATTGATTCAGTGACTGGGGTAATCGGGATGGGTGTATCGGAGACGGTGCGATTGGCACAGGACAGAGCAGAGTTTATGGCTGTTGTACATAGAGTTGCTATGAGTCACAAGCCACTCGACGGCACATAACAACAACAACAACATACTTGGACCAGGAGGCAGTCATCAGAACAGAGCATGGTTTAAAGTCGGGAAGAGTATATGCCAGGGATATGCCCTATCCCCATACCTTTTCAATTTATGTGTGGAACAGGTCATCCAGGAGGCTGGGCTCTGTAAGGTGTGTGGCATCAAGATTGGAGAAAGACTTATCAACAACTTGCATCATGCAGATGACACAACCTTGCTTGCTGAAACTGAGGAGGATCTGAAGCCCTTGCTGCAGAAGGTCAAAGACTGCAGCCTTCAATATGGATTGAAGCTCAGCATCAAGAAAACAAAGATTCTTACCACTAGGCTGATTGGCAAAATCATGATTATAGTGAAGAGATTTAGATTATTAACAGCTTTAGTTTGCTTGGCTCTACAATCAACACTCTTGCAACTAGCAGCCAGGAAATAAAAAGATAAATTGCATTGGGAAAGTCTGTTGTTGTCAGGGACATCCGCAGAGTACTGAAGAGCAATGATGTCAGTCTGGAGACTAAGGAGATCCATACCATGGTCTTTGCAATTATGTGCTATGCATCAGAAAGCTGGACAAATGACTAGGGATGATAGAAGGAGAATTGATGCCTTTGAGCTGTGATTTTGGAGACGAGTACTGAATATACCATGATTGCTAGGAGAACAAACAGGTTTGTCCTAGAGAGGATGAAATCAGGCTGCTTCTTAGAGGCAAGAATTCTGAAGCTTCATCTGATATACTTTGGACATGATGCAATGAGGGACCAGTCCTTGGAGAGGGATGCCATGTTTGGGAGGGATGGCACAAGAGAGAAAGACACTCAATGAGATAGATTAATTCAATGATTGGATAATGGGGGTGAGTGTGTCAGAGACAGTAAGATTAGCACAGGATAGAGCAGAGTTTAGGGCTGTTGTACAAAGGGTCCCTATGAGTCAAAGATGACTTAACAGCATGTAACAATATCAATTTTCACATGCATATGAAACAACTGAAAATATCACAGCTTGAGTCAGATGTACCTTAGTCTTTAAAATGACATCTTTAGCATTTTAATGAACATTTTTTTAAATTTTTGTGTGTGTGTGTGTGTGAGTGGACCGTCAAATCAGATCTGACTGGTACAGGAGGAGATTGTCCCTCCTTTTCCCAGCAGAGCATCTGGTGGATTCGAACTGTGTGCCTCTGGGATTGTAGTTGCAGCTCCTTGCCACTAGGCCACCAGAGCTCCCCTTTAATGAACATTTTAATAAGGTTCTTGACAGCAGATTTGCCCAATGTAAAATATTGTTTGATTTTTTTGACTGCTCTTTCCACTTATGTAGATTGTGGAACCAAGTGAAATCAAGTCCTTGACAATGTCAATCGTTATTCTGTTAATTATGATGTTTTCTATTCTTAGTTGCAAGGATTTTTTTTTCTTTACATTGAGGCATAAACATTGAAAACTCTGCATGAAGCAAATTTTTGCTCTGTAATTTGTTACTGATTGGAATTGACTTGACAGCAACTGATTTTGGTTTTGTTAAATAGGAAGGACCAGCTGAGAAGTTTTTTGTGGTTTTTTTTATTAAACTTTTTTTTAATAGGTCTCCAAATTCTGGAACAAATTTTTAATCAAGTTCTTTCCATGTAAAATGTACTGATTAAAAAAACAAACAAACTATGAATAATTTAAAACTGTCACACTAAAAGAAAATGGTCCACAAAAACATTCCTTTCATTCTGAAGGTTTTATGATGCTCTCTTATCATTAACCAG
>NW_006399859.1:6247485-6251288 GCF_000299155.1 Elephantulus edwardii
TAGGGATTTGAGTCTTAGAAGGTCCCATTCATCTATGTTATCTTCTCCTGGTTGTAGCTTTTCCAGGATACTGGGAAGACTGTTTACGAGCTCTGGTGGCCTAGTGGCAGGAAACTGCACTGCAATCCCAGTTGGTGGTTTCAAACTGCATATCTTTGAGTTGTAGTATAATTCCTTACAAGGGAGCCAGATGCACAGTAGGAGCTTAATATTTGTTAAATGAATTCTGAAGATCTATCTACCTACCTACCTACCTACTTACCTACCTATCATTTTTCTATATCTCATAATATGTATCTGCAAATAGACATAGTTGTTGTAGTTGATTGGTACCATCGAGTTGACTAGGACTCATAGCAACACTATGAGAGCAGATCTGAACCTTGCTTTATCCTGCTCCACTTTATAATCTCTGATACGCTTAAACCCATTGTTACAGTCACTGTGTCAATCTTGTTGAGGGTCTTCCTTTCTTTTTCTTTCTCTTCCTCTTCTTTTCCACCTTTCCTAGTATGATATCCTTTTCCAAGGACTGGACCCTCAGACAACATACCCAAAGTATCCTTTCTCCATCCTTGCCTTGAACAAGCTCCCTGGTTATACTTTTTCCAAGACAGACTTGTTTGTTCATTGGATATTCAGTTCTCTTGTCTGACACCACAACACAAAGACATCCATTCTTCTTCTGTCATCTTTATTGATTGTTCATCTTTCAGATGTATAGGAAGTAATGGTAAAGACCATGACTTTGAGCAGGCACACCTTAATCTTTAAACTGACATCATTGCTCATTTAAAACTTTGGATAGGTCGTTTCTTTTTTTTTTTTTTTTCCTTCTCCCTGCCTCTTTTTAAACAGTCCCTCTGAAAGGACTATCTACTTAGCTTTGTATCCAAAGACAAAATCTGTAGGTGAAAGGAGTTAGAAGTTAGCCTTCGTTACAGACTGGTTCATTTCAGGGTCGAAAATATGGAACGCTTCACGAATTTGCGTGTCATCCTTGCACAGGAGGCATGCTAATCTTCTCTGTACCGTTCCAATTTTAGTATATGTGCTGCCGAAGCGAGCACGATAGGTCGTTTCTTGACAGCAGATTTTTCCAGTGCAGCATGTCTTTTGATTTCCTGACCTCTGTTACAATGAGTGTTGATTGTGTATCCAAGTCAAAGGAAATAGTTGACAGTTTCAATCTTTTCTACATCTGTCATGTTGGTCCAGTGGTGAGGATTTTTATTTTCTTGAGGTTGAGATGTAATTCATATTGAAGGCTGCACTCTTCAGTCTTTGGTGTTCTGAAGTCCTCTTCACTTCAGCTAAATTGTGTCATCCGCTTATATAACATAGGTTAATAGAGGCTAGCTTTTTTCTTACACAGGCTGCAATAATGGACTCAAATGCAGCTGTGATTGTGAGGACGGCACTGGATCAGGCATTGCTTTGTTCTGTCATACACAGGGGCATCATGAGTCAGGGTCAACTCTGTGGCACCTACTCACAAGAGCTCCCAGTCTACGCTTTGAACTGAAGTTGTGTCAAGAAGCTTTGCACTAAATCCTGGCATCGAGGGTTGAGTTCTCTACAGGAGCAAAACCAGTGAAATGAATGAATGTATTTGAAGGAAATGGCTCATACAATTGTGGAGGCTGGGAAGTCCCAAAATCTATGGTTTAGGCAATAGATTGGAGGCTTCTCTTTAAATTCTCTTGACTCAAATGATTGCAAAGGCCAATGAACAACAAATCAAGTTAGATGACATGCAGAACTAGAATATCCATGTATATTGGATGCTGACTTCTCACACTAGATCATAAAGTGGAGGTTAACACAGTACCTGTGAAACCACTAGAAGCACGGCATAGTTAAATAACACATACCCCTAACCATCTATATATACTGTTGTTGTCTGTACCATGTTAAGAACACTATTTGTGCTAGGTATTTAGCAATTAGATCAGAAGCAGAGAGAAATCAGAACAAGCTAATTTATTCTTCTTTTATTCTTCCTCCTCCTCCTCTTCTTCTTCTTCTTGCAAGAAGCTGTACTGCAATCCCAGAGAGGAGTGGTTCAAATCCACCAGATGCTCTGCTGGAGGAGGGACAACCTCCTCCTGTACTAGTCAGATTTTATTTGACGGTACACACACACACAAAAAGAGAGAGAGAGAGAGAGAGAGAGAAAAAAAAAAAAAAAGAGAGAGAGAGAGAGAGAGAAAAAAAACAACAAAAAAATTCCACCTCTGGCCAATTTTATTGAAGAAAAATATTACATAATTTATTTTTCACCAGTCTGTTCTGGCATGCTTCTGATGATAGCAGAATGACCTGGATCAATGAGAGCCAATATGCAGACTGTAGTATTTTCCACACACTATGTCCAGTTCAATAGTATTGTCACTATACTGATGGACACCACTTTTGGCCAACAAGGCGTAGTACTCGATTTCAGATTTCCTCAAGGCTGGGCAGTTGTGGGCGAGGATGACCACCTTGGCTTTTCCTTACCTGATTGTCTGCTTATACCTAGCACATATTTCCCACTTTCCATAACAAGTGGGAGCCTAGAGTTGATCGACTCCAAGGGCTTTTTCGCAGCTCCCATCTTTCTTGCCTTAGCTGCCAGCCGGCTCTCCACCTACAGCGACCAGCGGCGGAGGGATGAAGTTTAATTACTTCTTACTCATTAATGCCATGTCAAGGGAGGGCAAGTCAGGTGAGGTGTAGATGGGTATGTTTGTGGTGATAAATAGTACATTGTTTGCCTTGTTTCTTAACCTAAAAATTTTGTCTCCAAAACACAGTCTAAAAGTGTTGTTTACATTTAATTTAGTTGCTAACATAATTGGATGAAGGCCAATCATGTTATGCTTATTCTTATGACCACAGAAAAGTATAATTTAAACTAGGATGTATTTTAGATTTCAACTTCAGTTTACTCCCAACAAATACAATGATTGCCTGATAGGCAGAGGTGGTCCTGATGCTGTGATAGGAGTCTCTGGACTGCACCTCTGTCAGTGTGAATCCACCAGGAGTTCCAAGGGAGAACAACAGGTCATCATCTCCTCCTGTGCAATTTAGTCTCTGAAAATCTGCTGGCGGATCAGCTGAGTTGGTTCCAGTTCAATTTGACAGCAATAGTATACTGTGTTCTACTAGGAGTTGGATCTGAAGGCCGACACATACTGAAATTCTGGTTTTGTTGTATATACTGTGAAAAGACAGTATGAAAATGGGGTTCTGTATTTATTAGATTTGAAAACCAACCATTAGACAAGATTTCCAAAGCTACTTTCTTCAACATACAAACAAGGATATGGATGATCATTCCTGAACCACGTTCTAGGCAATGTTCCAGTTCTGGACATTTTTAAGAGCTGAAAATAACCAAGACTCCCCTGGCCCCAGGACCCAGGAGAACAGCTGAATCTTGAAGGAGCTAATCTGGGAAAGGGCAGAGGTAATGCACTGAGAAAGCCAGGCTAGTATTGACACTGGAGACAGCAAATCTAAGTCTAAAATGGGCAGCTACCCACCTGAGGGTCTCTCACAGCTTTAGACAAAGGACAAATCACTACCTGGATTAAACTTTGTCTAGGCTTCCTATCTAGGTATATTGTTGTTGTGGACCAATGAACTGAAACCAACCCATAGCTGATCGTCTGAAAGTGTGTTTTCTGAGGCAGTAAATAGCCTGGGAGGAGAGAGTCTGTCTTATTCCCTCAGAGTAGTTGATGGATTTGAACTGTCTACATTTGGGCTGGCAGTTCAGCTCTTTACCAGAGTGCAGAGTGTATCTGTTGTTG
>NW_006399859.1:6251388-6259155 GCF_000299155.1 Elephantulus edwardii
TTTTTTATTTTATTTCATTATTTTTGTGTGTGTGTACCGTCAAATCAGATCTGACTCGTACAGGAGGAGATTGTTCCTCCTTCTCCAGCAGAGCATCTGGTGGATTCAAACTGCGCGCCTCTGAGATTGCAGTACAGCTTCTTGCCACTAGGCCACCAGAGCTCGCCCAGCTGAGAAGTTTTACAATCCTGTTAGAGATTTTTGGATACAGCAGCAGTCATCAAAAATAAACCCCCCTTTCTCTGGGGAAATAAACCTGCTCTGGGCTCTTTCTGACTCACTAAATAAATGAATGAATGAATGAATGAATGAATGAATAAATGAATAAATGAATGAATGAATGAATAAACAAACAAACAAACAAACAAACAAACAAACCCAAAAGTTCAAACTCGCTATCTTCTAGTTGATTCTGACTCTTAGCCACGCTCTGTGGAGCTTGTGAGGCTGTAAATCTTTTTTTATTTATTTATTTATTTATTTTTCCTGTTGTGTATCATCAAATCAGACCCTACTGGCACAGGAGGATATTGCTCCTCCTTGCCCAGTGGAGCATCTGGTGGATTCGAACCATGCGCCTTCGGGATTGCAGCACAGCTTCTTGCCACCAGGCTACCAGAGCTCCAAGGCTGTAAATCTTAATGGAAGAAGCCCGCCCATCTTTCCCCTTCTGAGTCACTGGTACATCCAAACCACTGGAGATGTGTGGCAGCACAAAAGCGATAGACTGTTCCACAAAAGCTTCCCCAAACTAGCCATAGGAACAAACAAAACCAAGAAATCAATAAGTACTCTCCCACATGGTTTCTCTACACTCTTTGCACACCTTTGTAAATGGTTTATTAAATGCTCCTCAAATTACCCAACTTGTTTCTTATTAGGACCTTGCCTGAAACAGTAAATAACATTGATACAAAGTATAAGCACTGATTATTGAAGATTAACTATATTGGCAGATTGGAGAAGGGGAAAGGAGAACAAGGGTGTAAGAACATTAAATCCTCCATTACTATAATGCAGGCATCTTCTTCACTATTGTTGTGCTGAAACCAACTCATAGCTGACCTTCCTTTTGGTTTCTGAGGTTGTAAATCAAACAGGAAGAGATTTCCTATGCTTCTCTCTCAAAGCTACTAGTAGATTTAAATTTCCACAGGGAACAAGTCTGGATTAGCAGCATAACTTCCAACTAAGAACACCTTCAGAGCTCCCTATAATGCAGGCATTGTTGTCCACCATTGGAACCAACTCATGGCTGACCCTCTAGCAGGTTTTCAAAGGTGATAAATCACATGGGAGGAGGGTGTCCGTCCTTCTCTGTAGGAGCAGCTGGTAGTTTGAATTGTACCTTTGGGACTGCAGTACACTTATTACCAGAGCTACCACCACCAACAACGTATCTAGGATGGAAATGCAAATTCTCTGCAGGCATACCTCAGTTATTGTGGGTTCCTTTTCAAACTACTGAAAGAAGGTGGATATAGCATTAAAGTGAATTAGACGCATTTACTTGCTTTCCCAGGGCACATAAAAGTTATGTTTATACTGTCTAAAAATTGTCTCTTAAAGTCACTGCTGAAAGTCATGTGTTTGAGAAACAACTTACAGTAACCTTCCACTGGATTTCCCAGGCAGTAGATTGCCCATTTTTCTCCCTCAGAGATCCTTGTAGATTTGAACTGTGGACTAGGCTTAAAGAGCTCATTGTAGTATATAAAATGTATATACTACAATGTATTAGAAAGCGAAAGTCGGGAGCTCTGGTGGCTTAGTGGAAAGAAACTACACTGTAATCCCAGAGGTGCACGGTTCAAATCCACCAGATGCTTTCCTGGAGAAGGAGGGACAATCTCCTCCTGTACCAGTCAGATCCAATTTGATGGTACACACACAAAATAATAAAATTAAATTAAATTAAAAGAAAAAAATTAAAAAATATTATAAAAAAAAGAAAGCAAAAGTCATCTGGAGAATAGCATTATTAAAAAGTTTAAAATGTTGTGAGAATTGCCAAAACAAGACATAGAGCCTTGCTGTGAGCATATGCTGTCAGAAAAATGGTGCCAATAGACTAGTGTGATGCAAAGTTGCCCAAAACCTTCAATTTGTAAGAAAATGTATTATCTGTGAGACACAATGAAAAGCAGTGCATTAGAATGAGGCGTGCCTGTACAGAGGGTGTTGCTGGTTGCTGCTGAGTCAATTCTGACTCAGGGATCACATGCGTACCTAGTAGAATTGTTCCATAGGAGTTTAAAAAATTTTTTTTTTGCGTGCACCATCAAATCAGATGTGACTGGTATAGGTGGAGATTGCTCCTCCTTCTCCAGCAGAGCTTCTGATTCCATAGGATATTTTAAGACTGTGACTTTTTGGGAGGAGATTATAATCTTGTTTTACAAGGTGCCACTGGTAGGTCTAAACTGTCCATCCTTTTCCTTCAGTAGCCAAGCACTTACCTGTCTGTGTCACCAGTGGCTAGAAAGTCAGCAGATAATAACAAAATAGGTAAATCAAGAAAAGAAAGGTTATGATACCAAAAGCTTGAGCAACAAAAGAAAAAAAAAGGTGAAGTTCAGTTTTATAAAAAGCAAACATAAACTTTTGTGCATCCAATGACATTATCAAAAAAGTGAAAAGACAATCCAGAGAGTGGTAAAAAAAGATTTGGAAACTGTATCTGATGTCAAATGAAATACAAGTCTACGCCTTGAAGCTGTTGTTGTTATGAGCCGTGGCGTTGACACCAACTTGTAGCTGACCCTCCAGCAGGTTTTCAATGGCAGCACAACCCCTAACCACTAAGCTACCAGAGATCTCGAAACTTGGAGAGGGAGAAGATTTATTCAGAAATAAAAGGAGGGAAGGACTATAGTAACTGTTGGAGGGGGAGACTACACAGCAATGGAATCCTCTGATATCTGATATACAGGTATCTCAAAGAGATAGGGCAAAATTCTTTTATAATGATGGAGTAAACAAGACTAGGGGGGAAAATACCCTCAACCAACCAAAATCCATCCAAAAATCCCAGGTGTGGGGAAATGGAACACAAGGCTGATGTCATTAGAGTATAAATCAAAACGTTTTATGGCCGGTTCAGTGTGTTTTCAGCAGAGGCCTTCAAAGAGGGGTAGCATATTGGCTTAATTAAAAGTGGGCAGAAGTTCAGGGACTTGTGGGAAGCTTAAACAAAGTTTAGTTAACAAACATTTTGTTTCTGATTAATAAGTGGGGACAAGCAATTCAGTTACTCATTTATAAGGCAAAGAGTGAGTAAACAAAAGGGCATCTGTCAGTCTTATTTAGATCATATAAGAAGAGCATTATTTGGAGTTAAGCCATTTCAGAAACAGTGAGGACATTTCTCTAAATATCATTGTTTTCTATTTCACAGGATTCTGGTAAAACTCAACATTAGCACTGAAACAGATTTAAAATTGATAAAGAAATACAACAGAATAACCGCCACAAGAAAACAAACAATCCAATTAAAAAATAGACAAAGGTTTTGAATATTATCAAAGATGTTCTACAAGCTGCAAATAAGAATGTGACAAGATGTTGAATATCACTAATCATTAGGGAAATGTAGTGGTGATGCAGTGACTTATCTGATGTGACTCTTCTGACCCCATTGTCTTTTTTTTCTTCTTTTTTAAAATTTATTATTAATTTCAATGAAAATTTACAGAGACTTTGGGTTTCCATTCATTCACTGTTGCACTTTTCTCCCCTCCCAACCCTCCCTCCTAGTACACTACCCTCTTGGAAAAGTAAAAGAAAAATTCTTTCATTGTTTTACAAACCCTCTCCCAGGTCCACTCCACTATGTAGCCTTCGCTCTGGACTCCTGTCATGACAAAAATACCTAATCACATATCCTTTTTAAACAGTTTTCTCCCTTATCTGTTTCAATGCAGTATACATTATTGAACCCATCTTTCTCAGTCTCCCCCCAATCCCAAGGTCAGTCCTGTTCTACAACAGTGGCACCATGCAATATTTGTCCTTTTGTGACTGAGATACTTCACTCAGCATAATGTTCTCCAGGGTGACCCCATTGTCTTTATATTCCTTATGAGTGGGACTATGGAAATATGAGGTGTTCGTATCATACCAAAGGGACTGGATTGCTTCCTAATAATGTAAATAAGGAAATAGACACCTTTCTTGTGGGCCCATGCAAACAGGATGTGCAGAAACTCATGCGGAAATTGGTTGGTTTGGTCATCCTGCCAGGCTTTAAAGGAGCCAAGCCACCCCTTAAAGTGAAAATGGGGTCTCACTACCATTAGAAGAAAAGGGCCAGAGAGTGCAAGTAGTCCCTTGGACTTAAGATCTCTGTGAGAATCAGAGACTGAACTGTGACATGAGAGAGACCATTCAAGACCACAAGATGATGGCAAAATGACATAAGACGAGATGGTGGCAGCACGAGAGGTGGCAATACCTAGCGACCAGGATGAGACAGAGCTGAGGGCTCCTGGTCCAAAGAGCAAGAAAGCAGAATGCTTGCTGGCAGAAGGTGTACCTTTGAGCATTTATTAGAGAGCTGGGTCTGCCAGTCCACAGAGTTAGAGCTGAGCATGTTTGGGCCTAGGCTAATTGGCAGAGTAGGGATGTGCCTGGACATGTAATTGGCCAAGCTATAAGAGCTCTGAGATATCACTGAGGGCCAGAGAGGGAGAAGATTGTCTTTTGGGGCTGCTGAGAAGAGGTTGTCCTGAGTGAAGAACTGAATCCTGAATATGTCCATTCCTAATCGTGACCTATTACCTCCATATTAAACTCCATAACTGGGAATATTTTCTGTGAGTCCTGTAAGGTCATTATAATGAATGAGCAAATCTAGTAAGACAAAGAGTGAGTGCTGCGAAAGGGACAGTTCATGTCCGAAGTGGTAGAAGAGGTTTTTAGAGCATGGAGTGTGGAGGCTCATCTATCTTACAGGTAATTGACTGTTGATGCTGTTGACTCTCCCCTTTGAGAAGTTAGTGGAGGTTCAGGTACTGGGGCCCTCACTCCCACACAGTTCATTACACAGTGCAGCAATTCAAAACTACAGTGAGATATCACGTCACATGGTTATTACCAAATAACAAGAACAACAATACTAGAAAATACCTAGTGTTGGTGAGGATGTGAAGTTTTCATCCATTGCTGGTGGGAATTGTTGAATCTGGCAATTCCTGAAAACAACAAATACAGAAGTAACATATGACCTCGTAATCTCATAGCTCACACTCCAGTGGGTTTTCAGTGTCATGGATGGAAATTGTCCATCCTCCTGTGGAGCGGGTGGTGGCCTTGAACCGTGTGCCTTCGGGATTGCAGCGCAGCTTCTTGCCACGAGGCCACCAGAGCTCCCTCCAGTTCTAAGTATATACTTAAAAAAAGGCAGAGGGGAACAAGCTCTCAGAGATACGTGTACGCCAATGTTTATTGCAGCATTATTCACACTAGCCAACAGAATAATTTAAAATGTCCATCAACAGATGATGACTGGGTAAGCAAAATGTGGTACATATGTACAATAGAATATTATTTAGTCATAAAGGAAAACCTATGAGGCAATCTACTTTTTCATGCAGAGTCACTATTTTGTTGCTATTATGTGCTGTCATGTTGGACTGTTCAGCGGTTCCAGCAAATTTTCAGCATCAGGAAAGTCTCACTGTTAGGAGGCTGCCTATCTTTCTCCTGTGGAGAAACTGGTGATTCAAACTGCCTGCCTTTGGGCTGGCAGTGGAAATCCTTATCACTAGGCTAGCAGAGCTCCCCAGGGTCACTATGAGTCACACAAATTTTATGAGGGCATATAATATAACAAACAATGCACAAGTTCCATGAAGACACAGACTGCCTGTGCTCATCATCTAGGACAGAATCATTTCAAAAACTAAGGCTTTAAAAAGGATGTGGGCTTGAGGGAGCTCTGTGGCAAAAAGCAAAAAGCTGCACTGCAATTCCGAAGGCATGTGGTTCAAATCCACCAGATGCTCCTCTGGAGAAGGAGGGGCAATCTCCTCTTGTGCGAGTCGGAATCAATTTGACAGTACAAAACAAGAGGAAAAACAAACAAACTAAAAAGGATCTGGCCTCTTTGCTTCTCACTGATTGGAAAATTGATCTCTTCTCTCCTGCAGCCTTAGCTGCATCCCTGAGACATGATGGTGAAGGTCGGAGTAAAGTGATTTGTCCACATTGGATGCCTCTCCACCAGGGCTGCTTTAACTCTGGCAAATTGGATGCTGTTGCCATCAATGACCCCTTTATCAACCTCAGCTATATGATTCCACCCATGGCAAGTTCAAGGCTGAGAATAGGAAGCTTGTCATCAATGGGAAAACCATCACTATCTTCCAGAAGCGAGATCCTGCCAACATCAAGTGGGGTGATGAAGGTACTGAGAATGTTGTGTAGTTCACTAGTGTCTTTACAACCTTGGAGAAGGCTGGGGCTCACTTGAGGGGTGGTGCAAAAGGGGAACTAATCTGTTCCTTCTGCAGATGGCCCCATGTTTGGGATGGTCATGAACCATGAGAAACAGGACAACTCTCTCAAGATTGTCAGCCAATGCCTCCTACACCACCAACTGCTCTGCCTCTCCATTGTAGAGGGACTCATGACCACAGTCCATGCCATCATTGCCACCCAGAAGACTGTGTATGGCATCTCTGGAAAGCTGTGGTGTGATGGCCATGGAGCTCCCTGGAACATCATCCCTGCATCTGGTGGCACTGCCAAGGCCATGGGCAAAGTCATTCTTGAGCTGATTGAGAAACTTACTGGCATGGCTTTCCATGCCCCCACCCCTAATCTATGAGTCATGAATCTGACCTGCTGTTTGGAGAAAGCTGCCAAATATGACATCAAGAAAGTAATAAGGCAGACATCATCAGCAGGGTGCCTTAAGGGCTTCCTGGGATACACTGAAGACTAGGTTGTCTCCTGTGACTTAAACAGTGACACCCATTCTTCCACCTTTGAAGTTGGGGCTGGCATTGCCCTGAATGACCACTTTGTTAAACTCATTTCCTGATATGACAGTGAATTTGGTTACAGCAACCAGGTGCTCGGCCTGATGGGTCACATTGCCTCCAAAGAATAAGAGCCCCTTGGACCACCAGCCCCAGCAACAGCACTAGAAGAGAGAGACACCCTTTGCTGCTGGGGAGTCCTTGCCACAACTTGATGCACACACACGCGCGCACACACACACACACACACACACACACACACACACACTGAGAATCTCACATCCTTGACACAGTTTCCACAGAAAGGGGAGGGGCTTAGAGAACCCATCTTGTCATGCACCATCAATAAACTATACTGCACTCGGCCAAAAGAAAAAAAAAAAAGCGGGGGCTGTAGACAGATGTTGCCAACCCCTAGCCAGATGCATTTTGTTCCTGTGTACCATCGAGTCAGAAATGATCCTCCAGCAAGTGGTGGTGGTTGGTTTTTCTTTCATTGTTGCACATTTTCTTCCCTCGCTCCTCCAGCCCTCCCTGTAATGCATCCCTTAATTCTATATGACTTTTGTCATATAGAGCAGGTTTTATTTTATTTCATTTTTTTATTATTTTTGTGTGCGTGTACCGTCAAATCAGATCTGACTGGTACAGGAGGAGATTGTCCCTCCTTCCCCAGCAGAGCATCTGGTGGATTCGAACCGTGCACCTCTGGGATTGTAGTTGCAGCTTTTTGCCACTAGACCACCAGAGCTCCCCTAAGAGCAGGTTTTCATAGGCAGTAAAT
>NW_006399859.1:6265810-6283654 GCF_000299155.1 Elephantulus edwardii
GATCTCTTCCAGTCAGTTGGCCAAGTGGTTGTTCTCCAGGTTTCTTGGCACAACTTGGTGAGCACGTCCAGGGCAGCATCTGTTAGCTGAAATATGTCAATTGGTATAGCATCTATTCTAGATATAGATAATATTCTTGTTTTCCAGACTGAAGTTGATATCCCAAAACAACCTCCTCATCTTGCAGGGTGTCTTTGTGCTGCTGTAACATAAATACCACAAATGGGATTGTTGGGTGCCATCTACTTGGGTCTGACTCCCATCAAGTCTACACACAAAGGGATGAAACAATGCCTGCTCTGTACTCACAATCACTTCATTGAGCCTGTCTGGCTGAGGGTCTTCAACAATAACAAAAATGTATCTTCTCAGTTATGTGCTGTCCAGTGGAATCCATTCAGAACTGACCCTCCAGAGGGTTTTCAGAGGTACTAGGTAAACAGCACAGGAGGAGATCGTACATCTTTTTCCCTCAGAGCAGTGGATTAGAAAGGCGCAGCTCCTTAATGGGGTGCAGACTCTAAGGTGTTGGTTGGAGAGACGGCAGGCTTTTATTCCTAGGTTTCTTGGTGGTATGTGGTATGGCACCCTTCCCCATCTCTGCTTGCTTGTTGTCTTGTTAAGAGAGAGAATCCATTTCTCAATAGGATTAGAATAAAAAATAAACTTCATTCTACCTCCCAGGATACAGCTGAACTAGGTTTCCAAGAGTGTAAATCTTCATGAAAATAGACTGCGGTATTTTTTTCCTGTAGAGCACCTGATGGATTAGGAATCCTGACCTATTTACATCAGCAGGACTACCAGGGGATTTAAAACCACAGATACAGAGGTTAGGATTCACAATATGCTTTTACGGAAGCAAGTTCAAAACTGCCTACTGATTCTGCCTTTATTTTTTTAAATTATTTTTGTGTGTGTACCGTCAAATTGGATCTGATTGATACAGGAGATTGTCCTTCCTCCTCCTGCAGAGTGTCTGTGATTCTGCTTTTTAGAAAATACTTGCATTCAATTTTATTTTGTAGTCCTGGGTTAGTGGAACCTAGTTGGCAGAATAATCCCATAAAGTGATTTGTCACAACACAGGAGTCAAGAGGCAAGAATGACAGCAAAGGAAAATCCAGGGCAAGTAACCACCTGCCGGAGAATAAATGCTTCCCCATTTCAGTCACTTCAGTAAAATAGCAGCTCTGCCATATACTGGCTGTGAGAATTTGGGCAAGTTACTTATTCTGTAAATCCATTTGCTGCTTATACAGTAACTCTGTAGCATCTACCTGCCTCATTAGTATCAAGATCAAAGTGAGATTAGTAAAGTGCACTGAGAAGCCTGGTTTAATAGCTGTCCTCCATCACCAGCCATTATTATTCTCCACAAGGAAAATGGAGCCACAGGAGGAAATTAGGGCTTGCATTATCTCATATGCAAGCTAGACAGAACAGTAAGAGCCATCTCTGGTGAGATGACCTTTTATTCTTTCACTTCTTGAGTCTTGGTTACACAATCAGTTTGAGGACATCTTCACTTCCTCCAACCTAACACATTCTTCTAGGTCCCTTACCACACTAGGGGTTTTCAAGCCCTCAAAGGGCTTCTGCTAAATTAGAAGGCTAAATTAGTTTCTTCCTTACTCCGTAAACTCCTATTCAACTCTTCAATTCTTAGATAAAAAAGTTATCTTCTTTAGAAGACTGCTCTAATTGTCTTCTTTGGGTGTCATTATATTTATCACTTTTTAAAAATATTTATCACTTTTGAACAACATTCAATAGACTATTTTATGCTTACATTTATCCTTCTTGACCCCTATACTCTTCCATATTTTTCTTTCTGCTCCATTGTGGAACAGAAAGAATTTATTTGTTGTGGTACTCATGAAAGAATGCATTTGATAACATTTTGTAAAATACGGTATGTAAATGAAATATACAAAGCCTTAGTAATTATGTACAATTATATTGAATTGAAGCAGCAGGAAAAGAATGAGGCTGAAATATAACCCCAAACCACCAAATCACTGTAACTGAGCCAATTCCAACTTAGAGTGATCCTACAGGACAGAGAAGTGCCTTAAAGGGTTTTGGAGGTTGTAAATATATGGGAGCGACTGCAATGGCTAGTGGGTCCAAATGGCTGACCTTCTGATTAGTAGTTAGTGCTTAACCCAGTGCGTCACCAGAGCTCCTCTGAAAGACAACCAACTTATAGTAATGGCTTTAAAAAAGAACTAGTAACCCACCCAAGTAAACACCACACATGAGAAACCACAAGATGTGTTAGTCAGAAAGGATATCTAAAAAAGTTTTACTTTTCTTTGTGTAATTTTTTTAATACATTTTAAGTCTTAGATAAAACAGTTAAATTGATACCATTAGGAACAAAATATGGCACAGAATCCAGAAAATATAGCATATATTTCTTTGTTTTGCATTTAGGCTTTTTAGTCACTATGCATTGATTATCGATTCGCCAAAGACAGTTAGTTAACAGAGACTGGAGAAGATATGACAAACATCTTTTATTTCATCTAAAGAGGTGAAAATAAGTAAGCTTTCTTATATTTCTCACTCATAAGATTTTTTAAACTCTTAAAAATGCATTTTCCTCTTTTCAAAGCACATGCCATCTTAAAAAAGTCTTAGCAATGTACATTTGCACTCAAACAAAAACATGCAGCGCCATTGTCTTCTGACAAAATTCTGCATAAAAAAAACTCACGCAGTTTTCTGCAAATATGTTCCCTCTTTGTCATATAGGGACCCTAAACCACAAACATTCAGTGCAATATTTTTTCTCTTATTTCCGTAGGAAACACAGGACCAATGATGTCTTCTGACTACAACAGTCTCCCTCTGCTTTGAAGTATTTAACTTGCTGATGTAAATACTACTAGAATTCTGTAAAACTTGAGGATCCAGATGGAAGATGAAGGAGAAATACTTAACAAGCTACCCTGTGCCATTAACTGAGGAAAAACATTTACACAGGAAAACAAAAGATAAAAACCTCAGATTTTATCAATGCACCCTTTATAAAAAGTGTGGGTTTTTTGTTTTAAATTTCTGAAAGCAGCTTAATGTGAATCAAAAGCAGTTCCTGAGTAACTGCAGTAAACAGTGTCTTTTTAAATATATATATTTTATATATATTTGCAACTTAGATCATTTTGGTTCTGTCTTAAGTTACCTCCCCGCTATTAGTTTAATCACAGCCCCTTTCTTCCTCTCACTTCACAATGTGCAAGTACAATATGCATCAGCTCCAAAAGTCCACATGATGCAGATGGTTCTGGTAACTTCTGTATGATGATCTGCACTTCTGTAGGTCAGGTGTCCAGAGTCACTGCAGATCGTTTTTCTCTGAATCTCATAAAACTGTGAGATCCATGGGTGCGCTTCACGTTTTCTTCAGCATGCGCCGTGACTGCCACGTGTGGAACTTGTTGTACGCTGTCTGGAGCATCTCTTCTATGTGACTTACCAACTGTAAAACACAGCAGGACAAGTAAGCAACAACTGGTGAAGACTGGAGAAGTTAATGCTTCTCATTAAAATCTGGCGCTCTTTCAAGAGTATACTTTCCAAGCTCATTTGCATTTCCTCAAAGAAGCAATATGCAAACCTTCTGAGAAGCACTATCAGACATGTGCTATATAGAAATGGGTGTTGGGGTGCTTTAGAGGCTGAATATGAACCTGTCCTGTGTGGTATGTAATATTTGTCTATTTATATGGACATCATAACTATGCTCTTAGGTCAGCAGTCTCTAGCTAAATGAAGGGGCTTAAGGAGACTGATGATTTCTAGATTTAAACATTAGTTGGCCAGTGTCATGTCAGACAGTGGCATCAATATTATGGCATCAATATTATCTATTAGAATGCTTGGAAAAAATGAGTCAGTCGCAGGTCTGGGGATGAGACCCGGAAATGTTCTGAAGCTCAAGCAGTTGATTATGATGCAGAGTCAATTTTGTGAAGCACTTTTAGATATTCTTTCTCTAGGAAATTTTCCAGCTCTAGTATTTTAGAATTTCAATTTAACTTGGTAAACTACAGAAAATCTAGATTATTCCAATGTGTGGCACAATTAGGCCAGAATTATAAAGCATTTGTGGAGAAGAATATTGCTTTCTCTTAGAAGTCAACAGAACTATGTGAACTGACAAAACTTTTTAAAAAATTTTATTTTATACTGGTTTCTATCTGACAAGACTCTTGATAAAGAAAGTTTCTAATTATATTTGCTTCTTTGGGGGGACGATGACAGTGTTTACATGGTAGGTAGGTGGGAAATGAAAGGACATCAGGGTAAGTTTTAGGATGTCAATGACTCAGGTTCAATTTGAAATACAAAATTATAATTAAAATCTGATTTATCATTTCTGTTTTTTCATAATTTTGATGCTATGTTAACTAGCAGCTATGGGAGGTTAGTGGTAAGTGGTGCTGCCAATCCAAAGGTTTTGAATCCACCAGCTACTCTGAGGGAGAAAGATGGGCAGTATCCTCCGGTGTGATTTACAGTCTTTGAAAAGGCACTAGAGGGTTAGTTATGACAAGATTCTGATTCAACACCACAAAACAACAATAACTTCACTTTGGAAATTATCAAATTTGTCTGATGGGCAAGGGTGGCTGTAGAAAAACATTAAAAAGAGATGAACATCATATCCTCCTGGTAGTTCAACCAAACGAGAAGATACATAAACTGAAACCTATCTGCCACCTTTACCCATCAGGAGGGAGACATTACAAGTAACTTTTTCTGACTGCAGCTAACACTAGGGAGTAAATACTTAGTGAAATTCTTACTGATGAAGAATTTTCATCTTTTAATCATAAAAATGTCTTTTCTTGCAATCTTATTATTAAAGCCATGTCTGGGAGAACTTGCTTAGTTGCTCTAGTCTTGCTTCAAAAACAATGTCAAAACAAAACAAAAAACAATGTAAAAAATCATGGGCCCATCTACAACCAGGAGAAGACAAAATAGACGAATGGGACCTTCTGAGAATCAAATCCCTATGCATATCCAAAAACTTCTCCAACAGGGTAAAAAGGGAAGCCACAGACTGTGAAATAATATTTGGTAATGACACGTCAGATAAGGGACTTACGCCGGCGAGGCTGTGGAGAAACTGAAACCCTTATTCACTGTTTGTGGAAGTGTAAAATGATGCAACCACTATGGAAGGCAGTATGGCACTTTCCCCAAAAGCTGCAAATAGAAATAACATTTGACCCAGCAATTCCACTGCTGGGAATATACCCTAGAAAAACTGTAACTGCCACCCAAGCAGATGTATGCACACCCATGTTCACTGCGGCTTTGTTCACAACAGCAAAGAGTTGGAAACAACCTAAGTGCCCATAAACAAACAAATGGATAGAGAAGCAGTGGTATACTGACATAATAGAGTACTATGCTGCACTGAAAAATAAGGAAGTAATGAAATATTATTCTAAATGGATGACCCTGAGGACATTATGCTGAGTGAAATATCTCAGTCACAAAGGGACAGATACTGCATAATGCCACTGTTGTAAAATGGGACTAACATCGGGGTTGGGGGGGGAGACTGAGAAAGAGGGATCACATATGTACACTGCACTGAAACAGAGGAGAGAGAGAACTGTTTAAAAGCGATATATAATTCGTTATTATTATCTTGACAGGAGTCCAGAATGAAGGCTGCATAGAGGAGTGAACCTGGGTCCAGGGATTGTATAACAATGAAAGAATTTTTCTTTTACTTTTCCAAGAGCGAATTGGGGGGAGGAGTGGGCAGGGAGACAAATACAATAATGAATGAATGGAAACCCAAAATCTCTATAAATGTTCATGAAAATTAATTAAAAAAGAAGTTTGTTTTTTTTTTTTAAAAAAAAAAGGGGAAAAAAGGTCATGGGCCCACGGTTTGGATCCACCAGACGCTCCGCTGGAGAAGGGAGCGGCAATCTCCTCCTGCACCAGTTGGATCAGATTTGGTGGTACACACACACACACACACAAAACTAATAAAAAAAAATCACGGGCCCAAAGCAACAGGGATCACACAGTAGTTTAACCACTGACTTCCCTACAGAAACCAATCAGGGAAATGGAAGTCAGATGAAAATCAAGAGATTGTTCAATTTAATGTACTAGACCAGAAAAACTGCTTTTTACTTACGCTGCTAGGCTTGTGCTTACTACTTAGATTTTAAACATAAATAACATATAGTTTAGAAATATATACATATATATGCAAAGATATTAAAAAAAATCATGGGAAATGGTTATCACTTGCAGCCCATGGAGAATGAAATTCGCAATCAGAAGGAGGCACTCGAGAATATCTATGGGTACAAGCACTGTTCTATTTCTTAGTTTGACTGGCAAGTACACAGGCATCACTTTAAAAAGTCACTTAAGGGCTCAATCACTGAGCTGCCGCCGAGGACTCAGCTGCCTTCCCCTCAAGCCCCTTTGCTTCCTGTCACTCTGACCGCCCACCGTCTTCTCCTAACATGGTCTTCCACAGGCTGTTTCCACTGAGGAAAAGGAATCCTATTATATGTCCATTATCCAGGACCTCCACTCTTGCTGGGACTGAGGATTATATCCATATAAGAATTCAACAGAGAAACAGCAGGAAGACCCTTAACAACTGTCCAAGGGATTGCTGATGAGTATGATAAAAAGAAACTAGTACTTAAGAAGTAGTTTGCCTGCAATGGTACTGTAAATGAGCATCCAGAATATGGAGAAGTAATTCAGCCACAGAGTGACCAGCACAAGAACATATGCCAGTTCCTTGTAGAGATTGGACTGGCTGAGGATGCCCAGCTGAAGGTTCATGGGTTTTAAGTGTTTGTGGCTCACTGAAGCTTAAGAGAGGATTTACTTGCACTGAGTAAAAAAATGTCCCTTTTGTCCCTTGTCCAAGTTTAAAAATTCACAGCTTGTATAATGTAACCAATTGGGGTCCACTTTTAGCTTGGACTAGTGTAATTCTTTCATACAATAAACTGAAAAGAGCCATGTTAAAAAAAAAAGTTATTTTTTATACACACACACACACACATACACACACACAAACACAAACACACCCCTATTTCATACACTTGTTCAAATGAGTATTTTACAGTTAAAAAACAGATTTCCTATCCATCTACACAAAAAGCAAAGTTAATGTCAGAATTTTACTATGCACAGAAAAAAACCCAGGCTGTGCCTTACATTTGTGCTTAAATACTGTCTCCTAATTTTTTCTTGGAATGGGCAGAGCTTCGTAACCTGGAATCGTTCCAAATTACTTTTCATCTTCACTACCTAAAAAAAGATGGCAGAAATATAGGTTATAAAGAAACTATACAAAGAAACTATCAAGACACTAAGACAAAAGCACTACCTTCTATAAAGGAAGATTAATCTAAAGAAAACATTAATTGGATTTACCAACACTAGAAACAAATACCTAGGAGATGTAAAAGTTTTCTTAAAAGCTAAAAATTTCAGGGGCAATCTCCTCCTGTACCAGTCAGATCCGATTCAATGGTGTACACACACACACACACATACACACACAAAAGAAAGCAAGCTAAAAATTTCCATGACAAAGAAAGATACTGTTAGTTGCTAAAGAAAAAAAAATTAAAATGAAATAAAATGTGTTATTTTAGCCTATCACTTAAAATTCATTGCTAACACTATAGTTTATAATTAATATTCTCCTGTGTTATTTTCTGTGTATGCATAAAATGTTAAGCCCTTATAAGAGAAATGTATTATGATAAAAAAAACCATATTAAACTTTTTTTTCCCATTTTTGTTTTTGGGTTTTTTTAAAATGTCATTATTTTTTTATGTATGTACCACATACCATCTGACTGGTACAGGAAATTGCCCCTCCTTTTCTAGCAGAGCATCTAGTGGATTCGAACTGTGTACCTCTGGGATTGCAATACAGCTTCTTGCCACTAGGTCACAGGAATGTGAGAATTTAAAGGAGTTGCAGTGGCCCAATGGCTAAAGCTCTCAGCTGCTAACAGAAAGGTCAATCATTTGAATCCATCAACCACTCAACAGAAGCCAAGATCTGGCAATCCATTTCTGTAAAGCGTGCAGCACAGAAAACTAACAGGCAGTTCTACTCTCTGACCTAGGTATGCTCAGAACTGGGACTAAATGCACACAGCAACAGTTTACACTACCCAAACAGGTGGCAGCCTGGAAAGGTTCTGACCTTTTCTTCTAGGAATGGTGTATTAACAGGAAAGCAGGACCAGAAGTCCCGTAAAAGTTCTCCAACAGCCACATATAGATGTTTCAATTCTGACTGAATGTCATTTGGCACCATCTCTGCAAAGGAAGAGGTCCATGAATTAAATGCTAATTTCATATACACAGTTTCTTGCAAACTGACCAACCAAGAAACTAAACTAGAACATGTACATTTTACTAACAGCAAATCAAGATATGCTAGCCTGAGATAAGTTATTGGCTCTATGGTTGAGAGATCACCATATTTACAATTACTTGGCACTTTTAAGGAACTTTCTAATTATAAAAGGCAGGGGAATAAAAACAAAAACAAAAAAAACCAACAACAAAAAAAACCAAACCCGCTATTACTGATATACCAGACTAACAATATTCTACTGCTTGTGACATTAAAACTTATGTTCTTGGGGAGCTCTGGTGGCCTAGTGGCAAGAAGCTGCACTGCAATCCCAGAGGAGCACAGTTCGAGTCCACCAGATGCTCTGCCGGAGAAGGAGGCGCAATATCCTCCTGTACCAGTCAGATCTGATTTGACGGTACAAGCACATAAAATAAAAAACAAAAAAAACCTTATGTTCTTATCTCATATATTTCAGTTATCTATAAAGAATAAAAAGGGAGCTCTGGTAGCACTGGCCATAGAGGTGCATGGCTACCCCAAAGACTGTGTTTTTTTGATGGTGTTAATTTTCCACTTGATCCAAGGGAGATAGGCAATGTGATTTATAGCCTTGGAAACTTCAAGGAGTGTTAAGTGTGAGTCAGCTCTGACTTGATGGAGTTTGAGATTCAAGATATGTATAAAAAACCCTATAAACAAAAAAACCCTTAAGACACATTCCAAAGAAAAACCAAAACCACGTCAGCAATCCTAACTGGCTCTTTAGAGCAGAGACAGTAGTTGAAGTGGCTCAGCACGTACGGTTTATGGCTTGCTGTGTCCCTCCCTGCATAAGTGCTCCTCCAGGCGACAGGGCTGTGATGGTACTACTGGCTGCACTACTTGAGAGAACCTGAAAGAAATTAAGACACAGAAATGGACTTTTCTCCTTTCCAGCATTATTTAGCATTTTTGTTTAAAAGTAAAATGTCTGTACAAATACATCACTTATAATGACTAGAATGAATCACTATGAGGCCAGAAACACAGAATCAGTAAAGAAAAAAAACCCAAAAAACAAAGCAGCAACTCTTTAGCCATCATTTACATGATGCCACTAAGTAGCTACTGCTCAGAGCTATCCTACAGGGTGGAGAACTGCTCCTTAGGGTTCCTAAGGAACCTATTATCTGTGTAGAAATAAACGGTCACATCTTCATCTTTCTTTTGCATTGACTAGGAGGGCTGGACCACCGATGATTCAGTTTGAGGCCAGGCACTTAACCAGGTGCCAGGTCGTTGGCAAATCCACACACATCAAAACATCTTTTGTCTAAGAAGTTCTTTAACAACAAGTGAATTTACTTTGGAACTCTTACCATTAAAAGTAAAATTAACTGTATAACTATACATACATATACCCTTGATAGGAACTGAAAAATCAAAATAGCAGAAATGTATTTACTTTTTCAAGCAAAAAGGCTCCCACTGGCCAAAGCTAGAGCAATGAGGCAGTGAGAATATTAAATCAACAATATGAACAACAATAACAAAAAAATTCCAGCAGTCACATACTGGGAAGTGTGAAGCGTTTTGTGGATACTCAGTTTTCTGGGTGATAGAAACTATTATCTTGACTAAGCTTGTGGTTATGTAGTTTTCAAAACTTAAAGAAGAGATAGGGCAATTTGTGTTTGTTTTTTTTTTTTAATTACTTTTCTGTGCGTGTACCGTCATATCAGATCTGACTGGTACAGGAGGAGATTGTCCCTCCTTCCCCGGCAGGAGGGCAATTTTTACAGTACATAATTACAACCAATTATAAGCTATAAACTCACATAAGAATCCATACTTATTTAAAAAAAAAGAAAAAAAGAATCCGTACTTATGTGAATAAACGATTGGAGAAGGGAAAGCCCCTTCTTTCAGCTGAATGTCTATTGACAAATGTAGAGAGGAAGAAAAAATAGAGAATCAGCATAATAAATGAGATGAGAATTACTCATGGGCGATAAATAATTAGTGCATGTAAGTTCGTGCCAAGAAATCTGGAGAACCACCACTTGGCCAACTGACTGGAAGAGATCGATATTTGTTCCCATCCCAAAGAACGGTGAACCAACAGAATGAAAACTATAGGACAATCTCACTGATTTCACATGCAAGCAAGATTCTACTGGAGATTATCCAAAAATGACTGGAACAGAACATCAGCAGAGAACTTCCAGAAGTCCAGGCTGGATTTAGAAGGGGTCATGGTACTAGGGATATTGCAGCTGATATTAGATGTATCTTAGCTGAAAGCAGGAAGTACCAGAGGAATGTCTGTGTTTCATTGACCAGCGCAGGTGTTTGACTGTGTGGATCATAACAAACTATGGCTGACTCTGAAAAGAATGGGAATCCCAGAACACTTGATTGTTCTAATGTGAAACCTATACTTGGACCAGGAGGCAGTCGTCAGAGTAGAGCAAGGGAACACTGCATGGTTCAAAATTGGGAAGGGCGTACGCCAGGGATGCATCCTATCTCCATAATTTCTCAACCTATATGTAGAACAGATTATCCGGGAGGCTGGGCTCTATGAGGAGAAATGTGTGGTCAAGATTGGTGGACGATTTATCAACAATCTGCGTTATGCAGATGACACAACCCTGCTTGTTGAAAATGAAGAGGACCTGAAGCACCTGTTGCAGAGGGTCAAGGACTGCAGCCTCCAATATGGATTGAGGCTCAATGTCAAGAAGACAAAGATTCTCACCACTGGACCAATTGGCAGCATCAGGATGGATGGTGAAGAGATTGAGATTTACACAGCTCAGCTTTAGTTTGCTTGGCTCCATAGTCAACAGTATTGGCACCAGCAGCCAGGAAATTAAAAGGCGCATTGCCATGGGAAAGTCTGCTGTTAGGGACCTCTCCAAAGTACTGAAGAGCAATGGTGTCTCTCTGGAGACTAAGGTGCGTCTGATACAAGCCATGGTCTTCGCAATCACTTGTTATGCATCAGAGAGTTGGACAATGACCAAGGAGGATAGAAGGAGAATTGATGCCTCTGAGCTGTGGTGCTGGAGAAGAGTATTGAGGGTACCATGGACTGCTAGGAAAACAAACAGATTCATCTTGCAAAGGGTTAAACTGGGTGGATCCTTGGAGGCAAGGATTCTGAGGCTCCATCTAACATACTTTGGACATGCTGTGAAGAAGAGACCGGTCCCTGGAGAAGGACATCATGCTTGGTAGGGTGGAGGGACAGTGCAGGAGGGGAAGGCCCTCTATGAGGTGGATTGATTCAGTGACTGGGATAATTGGGATGGGAGTGTCAGAGACCGCGTGACTGGCACAAGGCAGAGCAGAGTTTAGGGCTGTTGTACATAGGGTTGCTATCTCGACGGCACATAACAACAAGTTTGATGGGAAGTAGGAAATTGATATAATCTGAAAGTTACTAGTTACAAGCTATGATATTTACTAATTACAAAGAGAAAAATAGTAGTACTGAAACAAATTACATGCCATTTTAACCAAGTGATTCAAGTTAGATCACCAGTGAAGGGACAAAGAATATGCAATCCTGTACACTGCATAACACACTGAAGAAGGCACATCATTTCTTTCTCAATCACGTTAGAAAAAACCCAATTAAGGACATTAAAAAAGAAAATTGGTTTCCAAATGTCAAAGTTATGAAGGATAAAAACTGGAAAATTATACCATTTTAAAAGGAACTAACACGGTATGAAAGCAAAGTGTGGTGTGGGATCCTGGCTCAGCTGCTGAACAAAGAAAATTTTTCTTCTGCAATAAAGGTGACATTTGGGAAAGACTTGTCTGCAAGTACTAATACCTTAACAATGCTAATTTAGGAATTGTATTTTTATGAGGATTATTTGTTCTGGCATATGAAATATTTGGGAGTGAAAGGATTATCATGCTTGTATTTACTCTCAAAGTGGGTCAGAAAAAAAATTTTAAAAACATCTCAGATTTTAATAAATCAGAATTAAGAAATTCAGTCCTGGCTAAGCAGGGTTGGGCCTGGTTAGTACTTGGATGGGAAGAAATTATGTCCTGCTTTTTCTGACTCTGCTGTTGCCACAGCACCTGTGAAGAAGTGGTGGCAAAAGGAGGTGAAAAAAGAGAAGCAGGTTGTGAAGTTCACCCTTGACTGTACCCATCAGGTAAAAAATGGAATCATGGATGCTGCTAATTTTAATTTTGAGCTGTTTATTCAAGAAAGAATCATAATTGAAAAGTTAATTTCAGTGGAGGGGTTGTAACCATTGAAAGACATAAGAGCAAGATAACTGTAACCTCCAAGATGCCTTTTTCCAAAAGGTATATGAAGTATCTATCATACCAAAGAATATCTGAATAATCATCTACATGACTGGTTGCACACAGCTGTTAACAGCAAAAAAGTTATGAATTACATTATTTCCAGATTAAACAGGATGAAGATTAAGACTCATCCATCTCAAATATTGTGTTAGCCCTTGAATAAAACATAGAGGGGAAGAAATTAAGTCCTTAATGTGATAGACATGTCAATTTGGTTACAGATTTAAGTGTTTACGGGGATAAAAACCAAAAAAAAAAAAAAAAGAAAAACAACTAGTAACCAACGCCTCCCTGGACATGTTGAGGTTTGTAATAAAGAGGGTGAGCAATGAAGAATTAACTTAGGAGTAGTTCCTCCAGGGCAGAATTAAAGATAAGGGCAAAACGGAAGAATGAACAAAAGCACAGGATGTATGAAGGGGAGGTGATTATGTGTTAAGCTAATGTGTTAGGCTAGAATGGAGGAGGAGTATTGCTTGTGCGTGGAAGGGAAAGAGAAGAACTAAGACCAGAGAAGTGGGCAAGGTTCGGAGTGTAAAGAGTCTTACTTTTGACACTAACAGAAAGAATATAAACTACGACAATGACATTCTTCATGGATGGTATTTTTTATATCCTCCCACAGGTCATTTGGTCTACACTCATTGGTGCTCAAGGTCTCAAACCTGTTCCTGAGATGGTTTTGAAATTCGAGTGGGATAGACTTAAGGTCAAATCTTGGTTCCTGTGGATGTGATTTAATTTTCTTCAACTTCAGCTTGAACTTGCACGAGTGGTCTGTCCCACAGTCAGCACCTGGCCTGGTTTTCACCGCTGTCTTTCCACAAATGTAATCAATTTGATTCCTGTGCATACCATCCATGTGTATAGCCTACGTTTGTTTCTTATAAAAGGTATTTGCAATGAATAAATCATTAATGTGCAGAATTCTATCATTCTGTCTCCAGCCTCATTTCTGTCACCAAGCCCGTGTTTTCCAGCTACTGATCCTTCTTCTCTGTTCCCAACTTTTGCATTCCAGTTGCCCATTATTATCAATGCATCTTGTTTGCATCTTTGATTGATCTCTGACTGCAAAAGTTGGTAGATATCTCCCAATTCCTCTTCGGCTCTAGCTGTCGGTGCATATATTTAAATGATAGTGGTATTCACTGGACTTCCTTGTATGTGTATGGATATTATCCTATCACTCACCAAATTGTATTTCATGATGGATCTATTGTGGTTCTAGAAATGACTTTTTTAATTATGAAAACAACCCCTTTTTTTTTTTCACCTTTTCACCCCCACTTTAGTAGATCATATGATTATCAGATTCACAATGTCCCGGGCTAAGACATCTCATTTAGCCAATACCTTTTACATCAATATTTATGCGTTACATTTCTTTCTTAACAATGTCCAATTTTCCTGGACAGATGCTTTTCTGAGGGTATCTTTTCTGGGCATATTGTGAGGTTGCCAGAATTCAGCAACTAATGCTGTGGCAAGCTCCACACATAGAACCATGTGAGACTTAAGCTATGCATATTAGCAGCCAGCCTATGCAATTGCTGTATATCTTTTCAGGTACAAACAATGGGCAAACGGTGGCTTAAGAAGGGTCAAATGGGTGTATGAACATACATACAGAGCGAATTCAGAATTCCTCATGGGGAACCTCTATTAATTTCTGCCCAGCCTACTCCTAAACCACACTGAGCTCTAAGTTTGGAAACAGTGTGGATGGCCTTGACTTTGACAGGCTTAGGTCTGCAAGCCCCAAGACTAAGACTTCATGAAGATTCCTGCAACTGACATGTTTTAAAAACAAAATTTAAAAATCAAGTTTATAAAGCTAATATCAATTTAATAGAAACAGATGTTTAGACATGATTCCAACTGTATATAGTTCAATCTAGTTTTGTGGGAACTCTGATCTTCAAACATTACATGCCACGTACCTGAGTTAGTTTGGGTGTGTAAGCTTCCATTTCTTGTCTAATACTTTGAAAAGAGTTGATAATGTCCTGACTTGTTGCATACTGTAGTGACTGGATTGGAGTTGGACCATGATAATACCTGAAGGTCAGCACAGAAGATAGAAATGACTAATCAGAGTAAAGGTGCTCAACATTTGCCTTTCAGACATTTTAATGTTTACTACAAAACTCCCCCCAGGCAACAGAACAATTACTGTGGTTAAAATGAGTCAAATAAAATTATCCAATCCAGAAAAGAGCTGTTAAGGAGGCAATAACACAAAGATCTAAATGTTATCTTTTTTGGCTTTGATCATTTTAGATGATTGTCTAAGACACACTGTACATTTTTCTACAAGTAATTTTACGGTAACAGACCAATTAAAACACAAACGCTACACTTACAGAGTACAAACATTCTGCATGGAATTGTTAGATTAATTATTTTGCTTCAAGTTAACCCAAACTTACCTATCTGACTTCTTGAGGTTTAGTGCAATTGTTTTAATGGAATTATTTTTCCCCAAGTCTTCATATTCAATGGATTCTTGTAACTTTGCCTAAAGTAGTACCATAATACTTTTTGTTAGTAACTGTAACATACCAGTAATAAACATGAATGAAAAAAAAATATAGAAAGCTAGAACATCTTACATGAGCCTAACTTTCTAGAAATAATAGCCATATAGATATGCAATCTAATACATACTTTCATTACCACTTAGGAAGAATACTTGTTTTAAATTTCAATGAACTTTCAATTATTGTCAGTCTGGTAGGTGAAAATTTGTATGCCATTGTTTTACTTCATCTCACATACTTAAGGGGTCAGTCCATGAAAAAAAGGACATTATTACTGGGAAAGGTGGAAGTTCAGAGAAAGAGAGGAAGACCTCTAACAAGATGGACTAACATAATGACTGTAACTATGGATTTGACTATATCAGAGATGGTGAAGAAGGAACAGGCTAGGGAAACGTTCAGATCTGTTGTTCATAGGATTTGCTATGAGTCACAGTTGACTAGATGGCATGTAGGAACAAAGAGTGAATCTTCCTCATTCCTGGATGAGGAAAAAAAAGGGTAAAAGTGCTAAACAGAAGAATTCATAGGCAGATCAAAAAGACAAAGTATGTTAAAAGACTACGTAAAGAGCTAGAGTTGAAGAATAAAAAATAATGGAAGTACTTACTTGGTGTTACTCATGCTAAAAGAACTGAAAAACAAATTCAAGCCTCGAGTTGAGAAATGTTATGGACAAAATCTTGAATGATCCAGGAAGCACTGAAAAAATATGGAAGGAGAGAGCTCTGGTGGCCTCGTGGCAAGCAGCTATGCTGCAATCCCGAAGGTGTATGGCTCGAATCCACCAGATGCTCCACTGGAGGAGGGGCAATCTCCTCCTGTGCCAGTTGGATCAGATTCGACAGCATACAACAATAACAAGAAAAAATGGAAGGAATATACAGTCACTGTACAAAAAGGACTGGTTGTTTCCCTCTTGGGTCCTCAGGTGGAGGAATGGTGGTGGAATGGCAAAAAGAGAGGAAGATCCTCAATGAGATGGACTGACACAGTGACCTGCAGTAATGGGCTCAAGTATTTCAGACACGGTAAGGAAGGCACAAGATAGGACAGGGTTCAGATTTCTTGTTCATAGGGTCACTATGAGTTGTACTCAACTTGACGATATTTCTAATAACAACAATTTTTCCATGATGAGATACTCATTTCTTATTTTCTGCTATTTTAAAAATTGAGTATACCTTTTGATTTAATGGTGGTGGTAGGTTACGATGTTCTAAGGAATGTATTTATTATGTTTTATAAATATTTTATCTTCCAGATTAAAGTTTATAAAGTTTTTTATTATAATTTACTTATTTTTTTTACTTAAATTTTTGATCCACCTGTAATTATATAGATTAAGATAAGGAATTTGAGTGTCTTTAATTAAAGAATTAACTAGTTGTTCTTATTATTTTTGATAATAACCAGGCCATGCTTATTAACAATTTTTATGTGCTTGAATTTACTTCCAGACTCATTAGTACACCTGACTGCCTTTATTTAAAGACACTGGACGGCTCTCTTAATGTACAGGAAGAAATCTAATTTTCTTAGCACATTAAAATAACAACACATCAGTTTCATTTTATAAAAAAATCAGACACACACACACACACACACACACACACACACACACACACACACACAATGTATTCCCTCCTTCCCTTGATACACTTGGTCCGTGACTGCAATACTCATGTCAGAATTGCCTTTCCCCTATGTTATTCTCACTTCTAGTCTACTGTTTTCTTACTTAAACTGTTATCTTTACTCTCAAAATAATTTAAACCCTAAACGTTGGCCAAAACTGAATTATGTTACTTGACTTCCACACTTAATTAAAAGCTCCACGGATGTAGGGACTCTGTCACTATGACTTTAGAATGTAAATTTTATAAACTCCTCTGTAGAACACATAGTAGTCAAATGTTGAAGGAATATTTAGGGATAACATTTACTCTTAAGTACTGTGCAAATCTGCAGACAGAAATAATTAAGTAACTTTTACTATCAAGAATCAAAGGTACTTAGTCCAACATATTGAAAAGTCTTACTTCTTAAATTTCTCTTAAAAGATTCCTTGTTTACATCTGTTTGTAATTTAAATTTCAGTTTTATTTTTCATGCAAAACTTTCTTTTACTGCCTCTCCCATTTTTCTTCCTTGCAGGAGCTGGTAGATTTGAAACTCCTACCTGGGTTATCCGTGCAACTCTTTATAAACCAGGCCCTTTACCAGAAAATAATCTCTTAGCATTTTACTTGAAAGATCTTTTTAAATGCCTATTTTTCTTAATGTGTACAATTAAATCACACAGCATGTTTTGTGAACTTTTTGGTTCACTGTATCATCAATTTTTGTAAAGTCATTGAAGGCTGCATTAAACTCCAAAGAACATACTTTGGATATTAGGTTGTTTGCTATTTCTAATATCACAAAAAGGTTTATATAGGGAGCTCTGGTGGCCTAGTGGCAAGAAGCTGCACTGTAATCCCAGAGGCAGGCAGTTCAAATCCACCAGATACTCTGCTGGAGAAAGAGGGGCAATCTCCTCCTGTACCAGTCAGATCTGATTTGATGGTACACACACACACACACACA
>NW_006399859.1:6283754-6288646 GCF_000299155.1 Elephantulus edwardii
ACACACACACACACACACAATTTAAAAAAACCAAAACACCAAAACAAAAAATCCTCAACCAAAAAAGGTTTATATAAATCTTTGCACTCATTTTTAAATGTATAGAAAGGGAATACTGCTAGACTAAAAGGCAAGGTATTTATATTTTTGAGACATTGCCAAATTGCCTTTTAACACGATTTTAACATAATTTACTTGTACACAAACACAAAGAAATAACTTGGTAAAGTTGTAAGAAATAATATTCAAGTAGCTATCTGCTTCCATTTCCTCATTTGAAATTTTTTTTCTAATATTTAATGAGAGGGCTTTTTTCCTAGCTTTGAAATGTTAGGTTTAACATGGCGGACAAAGCATTATTTTTTAAAAATCATGCAAATGAAATGTCCTTCTATCATATTGCCAGAAAACAAAGCCATGTGCCAATTTGTGTGTATCTGTATATACGAAAGAGAAAGCACGCGCGCGCACACACACACACACACACACACACACAAATATAAAAAATAGCTAAGAGATTAAGTTGATTGGCAAGCCAAAGTTGAAAAGCACTCTTTTCTAATGATTTTACTCCAAGTACTTAGTATTGTGGTTATGAAAAACTGAGTCACCTGTAAAAAGAATTACTAGAAAGTACTAGGAGTTATGAACCGTTAATTGGAGCAACTGCAATCCCAAATGGAGTTGACTTTTGGCCCATACCCTTTTGACTGCTGGCTGAAAGCTGTCTGCATCTCTCAAATTCCCATCCACATTGCTGGGCTCATTGTTTTGTTCATTTTGTGCTTCTCGTTTCCTGAGGCCAGCTGCCAGGACCATGGCGCTGTGATGGTTAAATCTCTTGATGATGGCAGCATTACTATTTTCCTTTATAGATTTAGATGAGTTGGAAGCAGATGGTACAGAGGAAATGCCATAGCCCTATGAAAGAAAATTCAGATAAAAAAACCAAAATAAGGTTCTAATTTTGTCTAAGTCTGGTTGAAAGGCTTTGCTGCTTGAAATATTACTAAAGGCTTACAGGAATGTATTAAAAAATTAAGAGACATTTTACATATCAAGGAAATATCACTTCTTTTAGCATCATAAAACCATTAATATTAAATTGTACATTTTTCTTCTTATAAGTACTGGTTTATTGAGTAAAACATTAAGTGAAGTACAGTAATACAAACAAAAAAGCAAAAACAATCATGGACTATAGAGTCAGAAGATAGGGATTCACATTCTGGCTCTAACACACTAACACAAACTTGAAGTCAGTCCTGGTAACCCCATGTGTCACAGAGCACAAATGCTGTAAAGAATTTCTTCAGCTGTAGCAGGAACACAAAAATACAAGCAGGCCTGTTTTCTGGGGTACCACTGGGTAGGACTGAATTGCTATTAGGCTAGCAGGTGTACCACATAAGGACCTTACTATCAGTTTTATAAAATGGGATACTGAAGAATGAACTATTTTTAAAATAAGCACTGATGCACAGTATGCATTAGGCCCTAACATACAAAGCTGATGAACATCTTACACATAGAAACTTAAATTGTAATTACTGAGAAGCTAGGAAGTTAGAAGCTAGGAAGTTAGAGGTTTTATCCATGTGGTTCTACTTGAAAAGAGAAAGGTTAGGAAAACCTGTTTGAGTGCCATCGTATGGGGTTTGTCAGGCAGGCACAGTTCAGGGAGGGGGGACTGGTTAAGTATGGAAATACCCACTACAATCCCAGAGGTATGCGGTTCAAATCCACCAGATGCTCTGCTGGAGAAAGAGGGGGCAATCTCCTCCTGTACCAGTCAGATCTGATTTGACGGTACACATAAAAATAATACAATAAAAATTAAAAAAAAAAAAAAGTATGGAAATACCATGTATTATTGCCTCATAGCTTTTAATTTTAATACAGCTGAAATGAAAGGTGGGTCAAGGATAAGTGAGACAGGTATAAAAAAGATGATAAAAAGAACTCAAATGGTATTCGTTAGTTTACAGATATTAAATGTCTAACTTATGGCATGTGCTAGGAGTGTACCAATAAGAACAAAGTTTGCTTTATTAAACTTGGATTATACTGAGAGAATACTGATAATTATGGAATAATCAAAGACTCCCTTCTAAAACACATGAAGATGAGATGGTAAAAAAAAATTTAAATGGAAAGAGCAAGCAGACAGCTGGATTCAGGATTCTGGAGCTCTGGGGTTAAAATAAAAATGAAAACAAAAACCAAAACCACATACACCATCAAACTTGTTTTCAAGTGGCTTCTGACTTGTAACAGTGGATAGGGCAGAACTGCCTTGTGGCCCTTTCAATAGTGTAAACTGTCACGGAAGGAAATCTTTCTCTCTTGGGGCAGCTGGTAGGTTAAAACTAACCTTTTAGTACCTGGTTGCTTTAGGATTTGTAGCAATCCTATAAGATAATTCAGTGGTCAGGAAGTGTGAGGATGGCACAGGGTTCAGATCTGTTGTTCACAGGGTTGCTATGGATTATACTCTACTTGACAGCATTTAATTATATTGCTATTTTATATGTTAAATGAAATAGGTTATAGGTTAAATAAAAGGTGAAGAATTTAAGTCAGACAGCTTTTCTTCTTTGTATTTAAAAAATATAGACCAAAAGCACTGGGGGGAAAAAATTCTATGGTGATAAGTTTCATTTTCTTAGAATGATTTGGAAGATGTTTATAACGTGTTGAGGTTAATCAGAAGATATGACTAAACTCCATCAAGGAAATGATTCACCTGAGCACCAGGGATTATACTAGTTTTCTCAAGGGTGGGGAGAGAACAAGCATGATTACATAACCAGCAGCATAAAAGCCAAATGAAAGGTAAAAAAATGAACACATGAGAGTGAAGAAACAATGGACAATGGTAAATCCACAGCTAGGAGTTAAGATGCAGGAAGCTAATTAGCCTCACAAAGACCACTTCTTTCCCCTCTCCCCCATAAGTATCTGTAGGTCTATAGTATAGAATTTGTGGTGGCTCACATTTGATGGTCTAGCTGATGAAAAATAATGGAGTTAGCATGGAATAAGGGTCACCAAAATATGACAAAATAAAAGTTTCCCTTTCCTTTTTAACTGATACTTATTTATCTTTCATTAGATGAAATGTTAGCTAGAGGATCAAATTGGACTCATCACCAAGCTATTTTCATTATAATCTAAAGATGTGTTGATAAGAGAGGCAGTAAATTTACATTACAAAAACTTCAACTCATACTGTGCTCAGCCTGCAGTTGTGAGAATAATTAAGACTTGGAAGAATGTCCAGGATTTCCTCTGAAGGCACGTTTAATAGTAAATAATGCTGCTGAAAAGACTACAGATAAATGACTATCAATAGTATTCTGCTTGCTTTGCAATTTGACAAGTGTAACAGGTGGATGTATGTCAATTTTAAAATATAAATCTAGTGAAGATGAGAAATATTTCCTCTGACAAATACTTCTACTTACCTCATCTAATGGTTTATCTTCCAAAGCTGTCAAATCTAATAGTGGGTTTTTCACTCCCAATGAAACCATTGTTTTTAGTCCTAGAAAACCAAGAAAATAAAAAGGTGATTTAATTGTTCTTTCAGGAGTGGGGGGAAAACCCCAAACCCACATAAAAAAACCCCAACAAGATAAATAAACAACACACAAACAAAAATCAAACACAGTAGCAGCTCTGTGATGACAAAGTTTAAAGAGTGTACTAGGATAGAGAATTACCTTTTTCATCTATTTTGGCACATTCTGCAAAAAGGTCCTTTGACCCTGTATTCAGTCGATCTCTGTGAAAATAATGGGACTGGGAAAAACGTGTCCAGAATTCTTTTTCTGTCATATTGTGGGGAACATTTTCTGCATATTTCATTTTCACTATGGAGGAAAAAACCCCAAAGCCAAGAAAACACATTAGTCATATAATGAATATCACTTAAAACCCCTTAAATCAAACAACTAAAATACAGACCAACAGCTAAAACTAGATTATGAATCTGTACCACTTTACATATAGGATCATATAATTGGGTACTACTAATATAAACTGTAATGTGACAGATCATGCATGCATGATATACTGCCTCTATGAATCTTTAGAAATTAGAAAGAAAACTCTACATTGTATCAATTAAAAGTTTAGCAGAATTTTTAGTAGTTTATTACCATTTTTAATAGAAATAGCAAAAATCTGTGAGTCAGAAAGAGCTGATTTTGTGTATATGGTCATTTATGTACGTGATCTCTCAGGTCAAGGCACTCTGTCAGGTGCTGGAGGTATAAATATTATAATACTCAGGCCTGCTACCCAGAAACTTAAGTCTCCGGAGTATAGCTTAAAATGCCAAGTTTATGGAGCCAGAGTATCTGAGTTTAAAATTATAGTATGATCACTTACTATAGGTGTGACCTTGGGTACATTACTCTTTCCACCTTGATCAACTCATCTGTAAAACAAGGGTAGTAAGCATACCTCCTCTGCAGAGTTGTTATGAGGATTAAATGAATTAATAATGCACAAACCCCTTAGAATAGCATAGACAATCCACTGCCATAGCGCTGATTACAACTTATTAGTGACCCTTTATGGGGTTTCTGAAACAGTGGAAGGGGACTGACAATCTTTCTCCTATGAGTACACAGTAAACTGGAATTGTTGACCTTTCAGTTAGCAATAGACATATGCACTATGTCACCAGGGCTCTTTTTAAACATGTTGTGTATCACAGAGTTGGAAGTGACTCATAGCTGACCCTCCAGTGTGTTTTCAGAGGATATAAATAAGAAAGAAAGAGACTGTCCATCTTTCTCCCATGAAGCAGCCAGTGGCTTGAAATGTGTGCCTTAAAAGTTGGCAGTACGCGACTTGCAGCAATGAATCTGTTTTTTTTTTTA
>NW_006399859.1:6288746-6372098 GCF_000299155.1 Elephantulus edwardii
GAAACCAAGTTTCTCCTTGGAGGCTAGGATTCTGAAGCTCTGTCTCACATACTTTGGGCACATTGCCAGGAGAGATTGGTCCTTGGAGAAGGCCATCATGCTCAGAAGGCTGGAAGAACAGTGGAGGAGAGGAAAATCCCAGATGATATGAACTGATACAGTAACTGGGGTAATAGAGAAAGGTGTGTTGGAGTCAGTAAGACTGGCTCAGGACAGGGCAGGCTTCAGGACTGTTATACTTAGGGTCTCTTAAAGTCACAAGTGACTCAATGGCACATAACAACAACTTAAGTTTTCAATGAGAAAAGCCTATATTCTAGTTTGTCTGGAGACCATCTCAACATATATTTATCATTGAGCATGATAAATAATAACAATCTAACTTGGTTTTTTAAAATTTACATTTTACAGTAAATGCTGTGATGACTCTAGCCCATGGGGGAAGAAAGATGGGCAATCCTCTTCCACGAGATTGGGAAATAAGGCTTTGGAAGTCAACTTGGGGTCAGTAACTGTTAGTTCCGACTTGCAGCAATGAATCTGGGTTTTAAAAAAAATATAAATATTAATAAATTTCAATTCATAAAGGAATTTCAAAAAGAAGATTCCAGATTAAAAACTGATAGTCACATTTTCTACACCTTTTCCCCTTGAGAGTAAGAAATGGTATCTACTTATTTAAATGATGTGCAAATTTTTTCTGTGTAGATGAAACTTCATCTCACAATTTGGTGTTTCATTTCTCTGGTGTGTGATAGCCTATTACCACCTTTCTTCACAGTATCAGTACCACAACTGATTTTTTCTAATGTAATCCTTAGTATGCCATGTGCTAATGAAGGTGGTTCTAGCTTTCTTGACTTTCTTTTTTCTTCATAGCAGGTGTGACCATCAACGTATTCTCTATTACCTAGCCTTCTGACAATCCCTCCTATACAACTACTGTATTTTCCCGCATACCACTGTATTTCTCAATCTATGTAACTTTGTTTGGAAATGCCCATTGTATCTAGTGCTCTGTGGTGACCATTTCATGTATGTATGTATGGTGATGTCTAAATAACCTTCAAGAATGTTAGTGTAGCACCATCTTTGAAACATCCTTGATTAACTGCAACAATCATTCCTTCTAATTTTTCCTCTGAAAAAAAAATCTCAACTAGCTTCCAAACTATAGTTCTTGTACTATGTATGAGACATTGTGCTAGAGGCCAAGAATGGAACAGTTCCATACAACTAATTTTTTTTTTTTTACTTTAAAATTCTATATTTATTCTATTATCTAAGTATAGAGGCTATTAGACATCTTTAATGTAGTACTTGAATAATTAAATGCAATTTAAAAGTGCTAATGAAAAAAAAAAAAGTTGGCAGTACACCTTACCACTAAGGACACTAAAGTCTTTATAAACATAATAAATAGTATATGCTGTTGATGTGTCCCACTGACTTGATTCTGACTCTACTCACCCCATATGACAGAGTACAACTCTCCCACAGGGGATTCCTAATCTTTATGAGAACAGACCAAGAGAGTTTTATTCTTCCCAAAGAGATAGTGGGTTTAAACTGCCAACCTTTGGTTAACAGTCGATTACTTAGCCACCAAACCACTAACCTTCTTAAACACTACATTATTATCAGAGAGACATGGAAATAATTACAATACAATGTGAGAACTCACTGAGGCACATACAAGACACGATCTGCTTGAGAAAGTCAGAGTTTCAGAGACAGTAAATGAAAGGATGCTTGAGCTGAGTTCCAAGGAATAAACAATTTCACAAAGACCAAAAATGCAAGATGGAGTAAAGAATAAAAAAAGGAAAACAGCATATAGTTTATAAGAGAGTCCTGTATGGCGTAGTGCATAGGGAGTTGTGCTGGTGACCCAAAGACCATGTTTTTCTGCTGGTACAAATCTAGCAGCCCTGGCAAGCTCTGGTGACCTAGTGGCAAGAGGCTGCACTGTTTGAATCCACCAGATGGTCTACTGGAGAAGGAGGGATCATCTCCTCCTGTACCAGTCAGATCCGATTTGACGGTGTGTGTGTACACACACACACACACACACACATTATTTAAAAAAAAAAATTAAAAAATATCTAGCAGCCCTATGGGGGAAAAGTCGGACAAACTCCAGAAACCTCAGTGTAGTCAGCTATGAGTTGGATCTAACTCAACAGCAATGAGAGATAAAGAATATTGTCAGAAGGATCAAAGGAGGATTGCTTGATCATCTTAAAACATGAAGGCTGGGATCAAGGATCTATTCTTTTAGGATAGGTTTTGCTGGGAAATGATTTGTGGCTTTACCAGGTATTTCGGGGGCAGAATAAAGGATGGTCTGTGTTAGTGCTATTTTAAGACTCTACAGCATTTTACTGAGGTCTCTGGAGATGCCATCTTGCTTAGGTGTGTTGGAGACTAAAGAACCAACAGGGGAAAGACGAGCAGTCAACTTGCCAATGACATGTTGAGAAGACATTTATCTAGCGTCTACTACGCATAAGGCCCTGGTTAAAGTACTTTATATTATCATACCTAATGATGAGTAAAGAAAAAAGGGAAAAAGTCTATGACTAAAAGGCAGGCTTTTTATTTTTTCATGGATCCATCAGAACTCATCTAAACAAACAATTAACAATCTGATAAAAAGTATTCTTACCTGCGGGATAAGTCCTAAATATAGACTCAATAATATCAGAGGTTAAATTATATCTCAGACCATTACAGCCATCTGTTTGAGGTCGGACATCAGACTAGAATAAAGATCACAAACCAGTTAGAAGATTAGGGAAGACGCTTATGATCTGAAATACACACTGGTGAACTACACTTTCAATTTCCGGGACAGAATAAGTCCTTTACCTTTATTTCTCAGAGATAAGGCTAAACAAGGCTTGGCCTGTTTTCATAGTTTTTACTGACCAGCTCCCCGAGTAGAGTTAAAAAGGCATATTTCAGTGTGGTTAAAGGCAGCTAGCTAGTGTAGCTTAACATAAAACTTGTGTAGTTACCAACTGCACCATCAACTCTAGTTACTGAATAATTGTTGGCATTACCTAACCAAATGCTTTCTTCAGAAGATATTAATTTCATTTACTATGAAGCACCCAAAATGATAGCAAACACAAAATAAAATGCGTTATTGATTCTTTTAAGTGTAGCCTAATTAAATCCCACTTTTTAGTTCAACACGTTATAGTATTTCCAAATTTTCCACTTGCTATTTTTTATAAATCTTACATTTTCTACGAAGGTCATTTTATTTTTAAAGGAAATAGTACACACATATATATTTCTAAATATTCTTTTACTGTCAGTGAACATCTATGGAGATTTTGGAATTCCATTCATTCATTGCTGCACTTTTCTCCCAATACTACATATATTTTACAAGAATACAATGAACACTAAACTTTTAGCTAATACACTTTATGGAAATGCTAAAACTTTATAAACAGAACTGGCTCTGTTGACATATAAGTATCAGATTTAAAAAAATTTTTTTTCCCTTACAGAAATCTAAATGGGTTACATACCAGAAAAGCTGCAGAAATGCCAACATCTTGCTTATGATTGGAAGTGGAAGAATTATCTGCTGCATTCACATTTAAACGACTGGCCCAGAATTCCTCAGCACTGATCACTTGACTCACAACAAGGTCTTTATAAAGCTGAAACAAAACAGGATCTTCTTGCAGCATTCTGGTGATAGAATATATTAAATGTAATTTTAGAAGAAAACCCCATTCAAGAAACATTTTTAAAAGGAAGACTAATGATATGAAATATTTAAACACACGTCTATTTTGTTATGTTTGGACGAGACCAATTTAGTCCATTCTTTAGTAATTAAAGCAGAAACCATTTTTGAGAAATATGAAGTGGGAAGTACATGGAAGCAGCAGAGACTAAATCCCTTGAAGGCAGGAATTTGGTCTTATTGATCTCTGTATTCCAGTGATACAAAGATTGTTGTGCTGGTCTTTATACTGTACTCTTTAACATATACAGTGGATGGGGACAAGAGAGGGCATGTGAGAGAAGGTATGCAAGTAATTGTTCATGGTGATAAGCACTTTGAGCTAATAAGCGCTAATGTCCTGAAAGATATTAGTAATGGAATAATTCATCTTATCAGAAATGCTCATTATTTTGCATGCTGTCTCACTTTTTCATAACATGATTTCTCTGAAGTTTCTTGTTCACAAATACTTGTTCCCCAAAACGTCACAAATGTTTTCTTCTAATGGCTTATTATCTTCTAGTAGTTTAACATCTCTGTGACAGAGAATGGGGGAAAGGAATAAAAGAACCTTAGGACGACTAATTACAGGTTCTAATTTCAGTGCTTTTGCTAGTGAAGATGTTAGTCCTGAGGTAGTTAATTAACTTCGGAGAATGTGCATTTATTTACATACAATATAAAATGGAAACAACACTATGTCCCCATTACATAATGAAAGAAAAGGCATAGAAAAGTGCCCTGAAAAATTACACAAATGGAAGGACAAAAACGAATGTTTAACTTCTAGGATGCCAACATTTAAAATATGCTTCTAAATTAATTTTTCAAATAATTTTGTGAGGTTGAGATCATTTATCTAACTATACAGATAAGGAACTTGAAGCTAAGAGTGATTATGTAATTTACCAAAGCCATATTTGTAGCATGCTAAAACCAAGAACCAGTAGTAAAGACACCAATATGAATTATTTTCTTATATTATACTATTATAGTGCAAGAAGTGTGAAGTAACAAAATTAAAGGGCTGTTGGGGTTAGGTACCAATAAGTTGACTATGAATCATAGTGACCCTATAAACAACAGAACAGAATCTTGCCCTATCCTGTGCAATCCCATGATCTTATATATATGAATGCACTTTAACAGTCTGACATATCTTGTTGAGGGTCTTCCTCTGACCCTCCACCCTTCCCAGTATGTCTTTCCAAGGACTGGTGACAGCATGTCAAAAGGCCTAGGATCTCTTTAAAGACAATTCCTTCCCCCCTCCTTCACCTGTTTTTCTCTTCCAGTTCTTTATTTGCTTTTTTCTTGAATTTGGGTAGTAATTGTTGAAGAAGGTCCTTTACAGCATCTCGCTCTTTCACTGCCATGCTTTCATTGGAAAAATGGAAGTTAGTTGTGTCCCCTGCATGTAGGACCAGCTGAAGCTGAATTTTAGCTTTTCCTTCTGGACTGATTTTCTGGCCTAAAAAGAAGTATATTACTAATTAGCTCAAGACACCATGGGAACGGTCATACATTACTTTTCTTCTCATGATTAGGATTCCTTTGGGCTTTAGTTGTACTGTTCCAATCTTGATGAATTTACAGAAATAACTGGGTTATAATCCCATACATAAAATCAGGGCATACGTAAATTCACTGAAAATACCTTGATTCCCTTTTCAGTAACCTTTGGTATGGCTCTTTTTCACACACTTCCATTTTCAGATACTAAAGTGTTTCTGCTTCTATTCAATGGAAGAAGTCTTTTTAAAGTTTTCTAAAACAAGTCACTCACTGCTGTCAACTTTTCTACTCCTAACAACCCTTCATCAGGTTTCTGAGGCTATAAATTGTAATAGACTGCTCATCTTCCTGCTGTGGAGTGGCCAGTGGATTTGAACTGTAGAGATGTGTCATCTCTGGTTCAACAGTGCAATCTGCTGTAGACTATGCCACTTGAGTTTCCTAAAACACAATTAGGAGCCCTGATTCCATTTTAGACAAACTGCCTTCAGTCAACACACTGAATAAAAATGACTTTTCATAATTAAAACAATATGAACAACACAACTACTCACTGCAAAGAACTTTAAAATTTCCTATTACAAAGATCTGAGATCCCCTTTCAACAAACTGATCAAGCTTAGACTTTTAAGAAAGTGGGCTACTGGATAATATATATTTAAGATGAAAATTAAGGGGTAAACATCACCATCTATCATGAATTCTCCCACAAAAAGTTTAATCTGAATATAATAAAGTTTTGAACTTAACTTTTGCTTTTTTAAGAAACAAAACTATTAGTGGTAAGGAGCTGCAACTACAATCCCAGAGGCACATGGTTCGACTCCACCAGATGCTCTGCTGGGGAAGGAGGGACAATCTCCTCCTGTACCAGTCAGATCTGATTTGATGGTACACTCACACAAAATAATAATAATAATAATAATAATAATAATAATAATAATAATAATAATAATAATAATAATAATAATAATAATAATAATAACTATGGGAAAAGACAAAACAAAACCCACAAAACTACAGAGAGGGTAGGTGAAGAGGATAACAATATACAGCAAGTCTGCTTAGACACTGTAGTAAGTTAATTAACATAAATGAATGGTAATTAATGCCTATGAATGATTAGGAAAAAATCAATGAGATTTGTAAATTTTCACTCAAATAAAACATTTTTTTTTTAAATTACAGGAACAAAATTTTGAATGTAAAGGGAAATGCTGATATTCTATAAGCCTATACTCTTAAAAGAAACAATTACATATATTTGATACTAGTTGTAAAATAAAATTGCCAGCAGCTACTAACATTGGGATAACTAGAGAAATGTATTTATAATATAAATCCTTTTGATGTGGTCTATTTTAAGCAACAAAAGTACATAATATACGTTGTTATGTGTTATCAAATTGGAATTGACTCACAGCCGACCTTCTAGATTTTTAGTGACTGTAAATTACAAAGGAGAAGACTGTCCACTAGTCTCTCTTGGAGCGGCTGCTGGATTCAAACCGCATGCCATTGGGTTGGCAGCCTCTTTACTACTAGTCCACCAGAGTTCTATACAATAGAAGCCATACAACAAAGCAAGCAGAGCAAAATGTTAACAGTTGTTAATACCCAAGTGGGATTCATTAGTACCATTTTCCTAATTTTTCTGTAGCTTTGACAGAATAAATACAAAATCAGGAACTGGAACATCAGATTATGTTCAAATAGCAAAGGTTTGCATTTTTCAAAGTCTCATTTAGCAATAGTAGTTTCTTGTTCATGAAAGAAGTAGAAGTTGGCAGGTAAATAACAATTATGGGTATATGCTGATAAAAAGACTTTCTTCTTAGCTCTAAACAATTTGCTAAACCATAAACAGAAATGTCAAAATGATCCTGAAGGCAAGTGGTTCAAATCCACCAGATGCTCTGCTGGAGAAGGAGGGGCAATCTCCTCCTGGACCAGCTGGATCCGACTTGATGGTCTGTGTACACACACACACAGAGTCAAAATGAAGACCAACAGTGTAGAAGAAATACCTTATGGCTAAATGCATCCAATATGAAGCAATTTATAGCCTGCAAGTGCATTCTACTGCTCCATTTCTTGGAAAAAAAAAAAAAAGGCTACCATTCCTTTTTATGTACCTTTTCCTAGTTACTACTTTTATTCTTGCTCTATTTTACCTCCTGCCTCTGAGAGACTTCATTTTGAAACTCTGACTAGTTATCTTCAACTATAAGAAACGACACTTTTGACCACTTTTGTAACTCATTTTGGGTAATGCTCAATGGCTCCTTTCATAGACACGCATTCTTCTCAAACATTAATCTTAAAGTGAATGCTAACAATTTATGAGCATTGTTCACAGGACTATTATCAGGAACTTGTGATACATTTTTCTCCACATAAACTAAGTTTCATTTTGAAAGGATAAAAAAAATCTGTCTTGGATGTAACAAGGCCAGAATGCTCTCATGTTTTAGTGAAAAAGCCACAACCTTCAAAGACATCAAAGTGCCACAAGAGCAGCAACAATGGTTCAAACAATGCACCAAGGACCCGGCACAGGAGAAGGCAGTGTTTCATTCGGTTTTATCAACTTAATGGCACTTAACAAGCCTAAACATTCTTTATTTAGGAGAAAAATCTTTTCTGAGGAAAAGGAATGAATCTATTAATGTCCAGTTCAGTTAGCATATTTTTGTCAAAGGCCTGAATGATCATCAGTCTGTTTACCCATAAGAAGGAATTGTAGAAATGCCTCTTAAGAGTTAATTCATAGTAAAAGGTTCTAATCCAGCATTTACTTTTTTTTTTTTTTAAGAAAAAAATCTAACTACTGAGTTACAAAGAATCGCATCATCTTAAAAATTTGGAAATGGAAAGGATTTTAACTTTCAAATTAAAAGTAAAAAGGATTAATGGTCACATAACCAGAAATTAGACAATTTGCTTAAAGAATCCATCTTCATTAGAAGGCAATCTGGCATCTATTAACATTATAATGCACAAACCATTTGAAACAGTTCAATAAAAGATTGCATTCTATAAACAGAAGTTCAAAAAGTAATAGGCACAGATATAATGTTGCATCATTGCAATAAGAAAATTTTAGGAACCATAACCAACCCACCATTCCCCCTCTTTTAGCATCGTATCTTCCTCTTCTCTCCGTATTAGGCATTTACTCCCGGAACATATCAACAAAGGGAGTGAACAGCTTCACCTACCATGGGGTGTCTCTTCCTTCCCTCTGTAGAAGACCACCCACCAGGCTAAACCACAATACAATGTCCCTCCCTAAAGACCTTTACTATAAAGCCTGCCCTAATCCATTTTAGGGTATTTCCTTGGTCTGCCTGTTTCTCTTCTCTGCAGATCAAGGAATCCCACCTGGGAGACCCCTTAATAAAGCTTCTTTAGCTTCAAAAAGAAAAAGAATGAAAGAAAATTTTAGAAATGTCCTAAGTGTTCTTCAAAAGCTAAGTGATTAAATACACCACTGTACATCTATTCAACAGTGTCATGAAACTCATCAAAGATGGTATTTGTGATCTGTATATGAAAGAGATCTACATAAAGCTGTACAGAGTATTAATGAAAAAATTTAAAGAACAGTATGTACTCTGTTATCTTGCAATCATTTCTGTAAAGTTTGGTTTTTTGATACTATAATTAGAAATCCACACGAAGTTGTGTAAATGATTTTTTTTAAATTACTAGCAAATATGACATCACTTTTTACATAGCTTACTTACATTTAATATCTGCATACATATGGCTGATTGTAAATCTATCTTTGCCTTCAGGTGCCCAAGCAATTCTTTCTGCCATGAGGTACAGTGCTCCATCTTGTTTCTTCTGACGCACCTTTTTAACAATCAGTAAAACTTCTTCAGATGAAGTTGCCATGATGGCTAGAATATGTCACCAGGGGAGGGCAATGGAAAAAGAAAGGAAAAGGAAAAAAAGAAAAGTTTCTTTAAATTTGTTGTTAATAAACAACACAGGTTACATATATAAGTAAGGGTGGAAGAGATTTAATAGTATAATTAATACACTGAAAAGAAGTCACATATCAACCAAGGTTAAAGATGTTCAGTTGCAAGGCCTCATCTAAATCTAAAATCTATACTGCAGGAAATAACAATGACATGAGGGGTCAGGAATGTGCAACAATAAAAAACTCAATAAATATTAAAAAAATAAAATCAAAGACAAAAGTTAAACAGCATTCTTCCTTTAAAATCAAACATCATTTTGATTTCCCAAATCATTTCACATAGGCTCATGATGGTATTTCTTTTTCCTATTAGAGTCTTAAATACATGACTTAGAAGTATGTCGTCTTTTATCCAATTGCAGAACTTTAGAAATACATAGGATTCTACTGTGTAATAGGGAGCTCTGGTGGCCTAGTGGACAGTTCCACTGTCAACCCAAAGATAAATGCTTCAAATCCATCAGCTTCTCAGCAAGAGAAAGCTAGGCAGTCTTCGCCAATGTGATTTACTTGCTTCTGAAAACTCCCTTAAGGGTCAGCCATGGGTTGGTTCTGACTTGATGGTAACACAACAATAACTACTGTATAACTAGTTCAAATTTAACTAACAGGCCAGAGAGCTGGGAGTGACCCTCCCAGAGACATTATCAGAGCTGAGACCATACATAGTTTCTTGATTCTTGGTGTTTTTATTTCCATGTATGAAAATGTTTTTGTTAAGATACTTTTAAAGTCAATTTCAATTATCAATGCTCCCACATCACATATAAGAGCTCTCTCACAGGGTTTTCTAGACTATAGTCTTTATGGAAGGGATCACAAGATTTTCCTCCTGTGGGATCACTACTGGGCAGGTTCAAACCTCCAAACCTTTAGGTTAACAGTTGAGTGCTTAACCACTGAGCAATTAGGGCTCCTTGTATGAGAAGTTGGACTGAAAAAATTTAACACAACACACACTATATTGCTATTATATGCTGCTGGGCCAGAACCAATTCATAATTGACCCTTCAGCAGGTTTTCAGAGGCTGTAAATCACATCTTTCCCCCTTGAAGCAGTAGGTAGATGTCAATCGGCTGCCTTTGGAGTTGAAAATTCAACTCCTTAACCAGGAGGCCACCAGAACTCCCTGAAAGGACAAACCAAATGTTGAAACTGGACGGGTGACAGTGGAAGTGGATAAGAAGGGACGAAAGATGCAGAGGAAGGAGGATCAAGAGATATCGTAAGTAGTGAAGGTGGTGTCAGCAGAGCTTGTGCAAAGCCCATTTCTATGTCTTACTGATACGAGACAGTAGTGCTCTGTGTAGAAATACATGAGAAGGAAGAGTAAGTTTGAAAGTTCTGTTCTGGACATGATGAGTGTTAAGGTGCTGCGGAGTTATTCAGGTAAATGATGTACACATTTATAAATGTGAGGACTGAGCTCAACAGGGCAAATGTTTTTTAACTAACTCCAGTAATAAAGCTGTCATATACCACTGAGTCAGAAATGACTCATAGTTGAACCTTTAGTTGATTTTTAGAGGCTGTAATCTGTAATCAGCCTCAGAAATTCTACAGTTCTCCTGTTAAGAGGTCACCATGAGTTGGAATCTATTTGATGACAGTGAATCCAACTTAGTTTTGAAGTTTACTTTAAAGAGTATAATATTTACTTCCTAAGTCCACTACCAGGAGCTCCGGTGGCACAGTGGTAAAGAACTGCACTGCAAACACAAAAGTACATGGTTCAAACTCCACCAGCTGCTCTGTAGGAGAAATATGGATAATCTCCTGTGCAATTCTGTCTCTGAAAAACCACTGGAGGGTCAGCTATGGTTTGGTTCTGACTCTGGTACACAAAATTCACTATACCTAGTGGGTAATGAGATGCATGGTAGAACGAGAAAGACAGTTTGTCTGAATCTATCAGCTGCTCTAGGGGAGAAAGATGGGTAATCTCCTCCCATGTGACTTACAGATTCTGAAAACCTGCTTGAGGGTCAGCTATGAGTCAGTTCCAACTTGACAGCATTAAGTTTTGAGACTTAATACTGCCCATGATAGAATTCTGATAGCATAGATGTTATACTGCTGAGCAAAAAGCCCCTTGTTTCCAGCGGCCTAAATGGCCAAGTAGCTATTCAAGAGAAAGAAAAGAAAGTCCTTCTGCTAAGAGCTAAGATTTACCACCTTAGAAACTCAACAGAAGGTTGTCCTGACTCAGAACTGACTCAATGTCAATAAGTTTGGATCTGGAATATTCACGTTAAGGAGTCACAATAGCATAGCATCTATCATGTCAGGCTGCTAAATGTTAAGGTTGGTAGTATAATTCAACAGGTGCTCTCTGGGGAAAAGAGGGACAATCTCTTCCCATTAAGATTTAAGGCCTTGGAAACCTGATGGAGGAACACTAAGTTGGAACAACTCAATGACAATGGGTTAGATTTTGTGGGGTTTGGAATGTGCATCATAATCAACATAACTACTGAAAAACTACCTCCTGTATTATGTCAAATTATACTGTACATTATGCAAACCACATTTTGACAAATGAGAACTGTAAAAAAGATGGGAGAGGATAAACTGTGAGAGGTTAAGGAGATTATTTTAGGGATGCCCATAGCTGAAGTAAGTCGTGCCCATCGCTCAGTAAGCAGAGCTGACAGAGTAAGTTCCCACTCAGCTAGGTTTTAAAAAACCTGGCCTTGGAGGGGGTGGGCAGGGAGAAAAAAGCAACAATGCATGAATGGAAATCCAAAATTTCTGTAAACGTTCACTGAAATTAATAATAATAAACCCACAGCAACAACAACAAAACCTGGCCTTCAGGCACACATCAGCATGGGGGGGGGGGAAACAAGACAAACTTTTCTGAGTTGAAAGACTAGGGAAAAAAATGGCTAATAAATACTGGGTATTACTACTTAATTCTTCACTACTAACTTGCAAGGCAAATTTTGACAAGTTTATTAAAACCAGTGAGACTATCCTACCATGGCTCTGGAAACTTCTGGATATTTTTATAAGGGATCCTTGGATGGCACACATCTTCTCAGAAGAATTCTCTTAAGAGCTTTAAAACATTTCATTCATGAAAAATACTTGTATAGTTACATTTAAATAGATTATCAAGGTGAAGATCTAGCTTTACTTAAAAGATTATTTACTTAAATAATCTACCTTGAGACTCCTTTAAATAGCAAGATCTTCTAGTGATGGCACTAATTCACTGGCAGCTGAAACTTCACCTGCCTGCAGATGAAGATGTGTATATTGCTCTGAGCTTATGAAGGCACTCCTCCCTGTCCACCGACAGGCTAGGTTTACTACTTTTCTCAGGTTCAAAGTTACCATGTTAAGGTCTTATAATTTTTTACATAGCACTTATTGCAACCATAACTCATTATTTATGCAATTCTTTTTTATGTTCATCTCTTTTGAACATTACTACATACAAAGTAATGTTCAACTTACCATAAAGTAAGCCTCTGATTAAAGGCAATTTACATTTGTCCTTTATTTCTATGTAAATTTGCCTTCAGGAAATAATTTATCACAATCACCTCCACTTACTGAATGTGCAGCTATCTAGATCACTGAAAACCTCTGGGCTTTTCTTTTAACACTAAAGGCTAAATAAAAAACTGCATGCTCCTGTTCCAAATTACCTACAAATCAGACTTACAGACACACACGTTTAACCCTGGGATCTAGACTTCTTAAAGGAGGACTCAGGCTGCTTGGTGCAATAAAGCACCCAGCAGTCTTTGGCCCCAGAAAGGGTTCAATAAGTAAACTGCAAACATATAAGATATTGGTTATTAAAAAAAGCCCCTATCTTGGCTAAGACACAAGGTAAAGTCAGATGAAAGACCTTTACACATGCTTCCTTTGCAAAAAAGTCTAGGAGTCACTAAAAAACTCTCAATTCATAGATCAGAGTGCCATTTCTCCACACAGATTCCAAATGGCCCTTAACCTTGAAAGCCAACAATGATAGGGAGAATTTGAAACTGCTAAGCAGAATTCTTTTAAATTACTGCACTTCTGCAGTAATTACCTACATTCCTTTTTCAAAAATGTAGATAAAGTGTGAATCAAAGTAGGTGAAATATAAATTCCGTCTCACCCTCAAAAAAGGTTAAGTACTGGACAGAGTTGTTTTACCTGCCAGCATACAAAATGGAGAGTTGAAATTTCGCTTGCCTCTGGAAAAAACAGAACACTTCACTCCAGATCATTTTAACATTTGTTAATACAGTGCCAGAAGGAATAAGGAAGGTCTCAGTTGTATGTAAAGAGTTATTAGAGTGTACTTTTTATTTTTCAACATAAGCCACGTTTATTTTGCTTTTTAAAGTAATGTTCTTAAAGCACTATACCTTTGTAAACAATGTAAATTAGTATAAGCCATCTCAAAAGCTAGAGTTCTGATTTTTTAAGTGAGTTGTTAAAAAGATGCAGCCTATTTTAACAGGATAAATATTTTTAACCATTCCACTTCTGATGCCGACAAGCAACAACAGACACACACACAAAACCAAAAAGAACTATGTAAAAACAACTGCATTCCCATATTATTTTAATTTGCTTTTACAATGGGGTGATATGCACATGATCTTGCTGCAAACTTGCCATACAGACTTGTAATACATATAGTCTAGGAACACTTCAGTCCAAGAGGTGCTATTACTTCACACGATGCAGCACTATAATGCTTTTTTTTTTTTGGGGGGGGGTGGAGTACAGGAGGAGACTGTTCCTCCTTCTCCAATAGAGCATCTAGTGGATTCAAACCACTCACCTCTGGGACTGCAGCTCAGCTTACTATAATAATCCTTTTAACAGCACCATTTGTTTACTCATACCTTTTCTTCTACACTGAAATACAAGTTAGAAAAAAGAAAATGTTCCCTAATTAAAAATCAGTATTGTTTACAGGAAAAATTGTATAATCTTCCATTAGAATTTACAAGTATATGTTCAATTGAATTTGCCTCTTCCCCTATTCCAGCCACAAAATGGGCTTGAATTAAAAATGTACTGTTTCAAGGTAAATCACAGAGACAATGAAGTTATAAAATAAAGGCTCATGTGGCAGTTTTAGAACTAAGCACTTTTTCATTTTATAGCACTGCAGGGAGAGGAAGGAGAAAACAAAAAAAAAAATGCAACACAAAGAACACTGTGCCTCGATTCATTAAATAAATACCACATGCTTTCAAAATGCATATTACTAATATAAACAAGTTAGTTGGTAACCAAAGTAAAGGAAGAATGACTATGAGATGGAAGCCTGACACTGACATACTGAAGACATAACCTGGACAGAAATTTTGGTTTGGGAAAGGTGCTGAGGACAAAAAAGAGAAAAAGGCACAAAGACCCTCCTCACAATCACAGGACAAGAACAGTAGTCAAAAAGCCAGAAAGCTATAAAAACAAAAAAACAAAAAACACCAAAAACCCAGAACGCTCAAGACATACCAGGTACCATCTTGAAATTAGAGAACAAACAAAAACGACAAGAAGATAAAGAAGTTTTCAACTGGAAATGAGTACCAACAAGAAGATACAAGCTTGAGGACAGTCCGTGGAAGGGGCATTCATAAATGACTGGAGATGTTCTTCTTCTGCTTCATTACTTTTAAGTGATACTCCTCCCCCCTTGGACCTACCAATCTTCCCAGTATTTTTAAAGAGCCCAAATAACTTTCCCAACATATCTACCACCACCTGTTGTTGTTGTAATGTGCCTTCAAGTCGCATACGACTCATAGCAACCCTATGTACAACAGTCCTAAACCCTAGTCTATCCGTGCCAACCTTGCAGGCTGATACACCTAACCCCATTACCCCAGTCACTGAATTAATCCATCTCTTCTAATACCACCTAGGAGAGACAAAACTATTCAATCAGCTACACTGCTAAAGGTCAACTGAATAAAGGTAGGAGACAAAGACTTATGCTCCCAAACTCTACCTCTCCCTTCTTCCAAATAGGAGATTTAGATCTGTTATGGTGCTTAACAATAGAAGGTTCTCTACAGAATTCACTCCCTTTTAAACTTCTTTTTTAGCTCTGGTGGCTCATTAGTAGGGAGTTTCATTGCTAAGCCAAACACATCACCCTAAAGGTCTGACTTTATCAGCAGCTCTGCCGGAGAAAGGTGGGCGATCTTCTCCTGTGCAATTTAGTACAACCTAGTGGAGGGACAACTGAGTCAATTCTGGCTAAACTTGCAATGAGGTTGTTTTAGACCTATTATATTTATGGTTACCTTCTCTTCTGTTGTGATCTCTTAATTTGGTTTGGGCTTTCAAATATTCCTTTTAGGATAAACAACTTTGGCTTAATTACAAAAATAATTAGGTAGTGGTTTTCAAATTGTGTTCTAAGGCGATGTTGCTAGGATTTTGGGTTGCAGGAGCTGAGTGGCAGTGGCTTAGCCAGGCTAAACTCGGCTTGACCAGTGCATATAGCTTTATATATTGGGGTCCCAGATAAAAGTTCATGGTAGAAATTACTCAACTTTTTAAAAACGTTTGAAAATCACACACCTGGATAAGGAAGATCTCAGTATGTTGTTATTTCATGGCACTCAACTCAGATTTTGTGTGGGTTTTGGTGGCCTAATGTTAAGGGACTGAAACTGCCAATCCAAAGGCATGTAGCTAGAATCCACCAGCTGCTTTATGGGAAAAAGATGGCAATCTCGTTTTTTTTGTGATTCACAGCTTTTGAAAACCCGCTGGAAGGGGTTCTAATTAGATGGTACAGAACAAGAAAAATTATGCAAAAGGTGAATTTTTAAATCCTCCATTTCATAACTGGTGTTCAAAAGTGCATCAGATTCATCTACTCTTGTCAATATGACCTCTGGGAAAGATCTGTAATTACACTGCCCTTGGGAGATATTTCATAATCTGACACCCATACTTGGGGTTTGGGAGGTGTGGAATGGTGCATGTCCTGTAAGTGTTAAGGTTTGAAATGTACGATTGAAAAGGAGAGCAAAGGTGTGCAGACACAGAAGTGAGTTTCTTTTTCAGAAACCGAAAGATCCAACAGCATACACACGTCCTAACGGGTAGGGCTTCTCTGCTCGGGGAGGCTCCCACCTCCTTCGTTCTCAAGAACCAACTCTGATTCTGGCTTTCGATAAGCCTTCAGGAGCCTGCTTCCTGTACACGGGCAGAATATGCAGAGGAAAGTTGATCAGGGGTCGTCTCTTCACCTCTATGGTGAAGAAAGGGTAAATGGATGCGGGCTGGAGAGTCGTGGCAGTCGCGACAGCGCCGGCGTGGAAAGAGGTCGAATCCGCGCCTTCTAGCGGCCCCCCGGCCTGTCAGGCCCCCAGCCGCCCACCCACCCTGATTCTTCGGTATAAACTTACCAAGTGGGAACTATGACCCTGGAAAGGGAGTAAGTAATTAGGCTGAAATCTGGTCGAATTCCACTGCGCTTCTTAGAGCCGCTGCCTGGAAGAGGCTGAAAATCTGCGGCCACCACCGTCACCACCGCCGATGGTACTGGCGGCCCTCGCCTCCATCGCTGGCTGCGAGAACTCTAAGGGCACGTGACCGGAAGTACCTGGGCGGGGCCTTGGGACACGTGACGCGAAAGCGCCGCCGCCATGACACTTTCCGCTCGCTCCCTCCCGACCCTACCGCTTCCCTCCTGCTTCGTCTCTTCTCACTGGCTTCAAGCGGTGAGGAGTTCCAGGATTCTGTCTGGTCTAACCCATTGGCCCACAGCTCCTCCAGTTCCGGTCGGCGCCGCATTTTCACCCGATCGCGGCCCGCTGTCTGCAGGCCGTAGAGCGTGTAATTGCGACCGCGGCCCGAGGGGGAGGGACCATGCGCAATTAGGGGCGTAGCCGTCATGTGACGAGGAAGTACCGTTAATAGCGTTGTCCTCCTGTCACCGGCGCTTCTGGATGACGTAAGCCAGGGAGGGGTGGAAGAACAGTGGGAAGAGAAACTGTAGAGCACTTCAGCACCGACCCTGCTTAGGAGGTCCGGCTTGCCAGGAATTGGTGGCGAGATGGTGGAACGGGGCGGGGACCTCTGGGCTGCTGGTCTGTGAGCCTTACCGGCCGGCCTCTGCTCCAGAGATCTGAATACCGTAGTAAAGTTATTGCTGTTAAAAAGGTACTAATTCCATTAGACAGGGTGTTTCTTTTAGCACAGATTGTATTGTCATTCGTCACCATGTCTTCTGTGCTGGGTACAAGGACTGGTAAAGAATGTTCCGTGAATGTTAAATGAATGAATGCATCAGTGAGTGAATTGGGTTTCTTCTGTCTTACAGTTGTTTAATGATCATTATTTTTATTTCATTGGGACTCATCATTTTTTTGCATTTTTCCTCCACTTAGTTTTTATTTTATATTGGTTTGCATACAAAATTCTTATACATTGTGTATCTATCATTCATGTGCATATTTCTTGCATTTTTGCTTTCTGCCTTCACTTTCTTTAAGCATCTACGGAGCAAAAAACTGCTTTGATTTGTGTTTTGATGTGAACATCACTTAGGGATAATCTTGTTCTAGGACAGTGAGAAAAATCTTTTCGTTTTACTACTTTAAATTACCATCGGATAATGCGGGGAACAGTGAAGATACAGACTTCGATGATGTGAATTCTTGCCTCAGCTTTATAATTTATAAGCTCTGTGGTCGTGAGCAAATCAGCTTCTCAAGGGTTAACTTCATTCACTTTGGTGAGCACCCACAGTCACTTTCTATGTGCTTATTTTTTTAGTAGATTTGACAGATTTTTACATAAGTGACAAGCTCAACTTTGCAGAATAATTGCAATATTAGACAAACCACAAACACAAAGCCACTGACAGATCTGTTGCATAGCGATCCTGTGGGACAGAACAGAATTGTCCCTTAGAGTTGCCAGGGCTGTGAATCCTTATGGAAGCAGACTATCTCATCTTTCTCTGGTGGAGTGGCTCGTGGATTTCATGGAAGCACAGAATGTTGTAGAATGAAAGGGGAACAAAGATAAACCAGGGTAGTTGAATAGTAGAGAGGATAAGGTGGCAGCTGAGGCTGAAAAGAGAAGTAGGGCTGAGATCATGAATAGTACTCAGTTTATCTTGGAATAAGGGAAGCTATTGAAAGTCTGTACAAAGGGTTTTTGTTTCTTGGGATATATTTTTATTTTGAAGAATTTCAAAGAAAGACAAAAGTAAGGTAATAAAATGATAATATACACCACTGAACTTTAATAGTAATCAACAGTCTACTGTTGTCTTCATAGAGCTTTTAAATGTCTAGCTATTATTCATATCCCTTGTCATGTTTGAGTAATAGTAGCTTTCAGTTTGGCTCAATTGTACCTTTTCTTTTACTTGAATTAATTTATTTATAATTTAATGTATTCAGGTAAATTATTACTTTTTTTTATTTGAGGGAAATAAGGGCTTTTTGAGTACCTGCCTATTTGCTGATGCCCTGCTACCCCATAAGATTGCAAAGGAGACGACCCACCTTTTTCCCCCCTGGGGTTTGTTTTTTTTTTTTGAGAAAAAATTATATTAACCATTAGGCAGCTGCACTCAGTTTAGATGATCCCAATTTTGTTGGCAACATCCAAAGCATCATGGTCAGGAGCAAGTCAAGCATAGGTCTTTTTCTCCATCTTGCTTAATCTACGTGTTGACCTTGGCCACATCTTTATAGCTTGCTTGATTTGGTACTTGTTGGTCTTGACATGCACAGTGAACTCAAGAGTGTTATTATCTTCTGTCTTCTTCATGGCTGACTCAGTGGTCACAGGAAACTTTATGCTTGCATAGTGGTCAAGCTTGTTTCTCCTGGGGACACTCTTCCTGGTGTGTTTGGGGTGCCTTCAGAGTCTCAGTGTCTTACACCGCTGAGGCCGAGTGGTGAGTGATATACGTATCTTCTTTTTTTGTGGCTGTGGATGCCCCTTCAAGACTGCCTTCTTGGCTTTTAATGCATTTGCTTTGGCATCAGTTTTGGAAGGGGCAGGGGTTTTCCTTCTTCGCTTTTGGCGCCATCTTTGTAGAAAGGAATCCATGTATGTTATACATGGATTATATATATTTATACAAGCTTTCATTTACGATGTGTTTCATACAGTCATATACATTATATTTAATATAATTAAATCATTGATCTATGCCTATTGTTGCCCCATCTTTTTTTCTCTCCACTGAATTTTTCCTATTCCTTCACACATACCCACACCCTGTAGTCTGCCTGCTAAATTCGGCTAGCATAGTAATTTCCACTCTTTTCCTTTTTACCCCCTTTCCCTTTTGGACATTTACACACATTGCTAGTTATCCTTCTGTTTTTACAATAATGGTCTTATGCAGTATTTGTTCTTATGAGACTGAGATAGTTCACTCAGCATAATACTCTCAAGACTCATGTTATGAGGTCTGTGGTGTTTAATATTCATTAAATTCTTAATGTCCTCTTTGTTATCAAGCAAGAATATGCCATCTGCATATTGCAAGTTCAAGACAGGTTTGAAGCCTTGGGCACTACTGAGCAAAGACCAGATTAGTTGTGGGAGAATGTTAAGGGTATATCATTCATGAAGAATGTAAAAAGTCAACTGCAAAGGCCAAGGAGAAAGAAAAGACCAAGATGGATGTCAGAAGAGACTCTGAATATTGCACTGCAACACTGAGAAGTTGAAGCAAAGGGAGAAGAAATCAGGAAGTTAAGGAGCTGAACAGAAAGATTTCAAAAGACATACAGGAAGACAAAGCCAGGTATTATAATGAAATGTTCAAGGAGCTGGAGTCAGAAAATCAAAAGGGACGAACTCCCATTAAACATTTTTTAAGCTGAAGGAACGGAAGCACAAATTCAGCCTTGAGTTTCAGTACTTACTGATGCTGAAGGCAAAGTGCTAAATGATCCAGAAAGCACCAAAAGAAGATGGAAAGAGTACACAGCACTGTACCAAAAAGAACTAGCTGACACTGAAAGATTTAATGAAACAACATATGATCAAGAGGCAGTGGTGACGAAGGAGGAATTTCAAGCTGCTCTGAAGGAACTGGCAAAAAACAAGGTGCCAGGAATTGATGGAATTCCAGTTGCCATATTTCAACAAACAGATGTTGCCCTGGATGTGCTTACCAGGTTATCCCAAGAAATCTGGAAGAAAGCTGCCTGTTCAACTGACTAGAAGAGATTTATTTCCATTCCAAAAAAAGATGACCCACCATAGTGTGGAAATTATCAAACGATATCACTAATACCACACACAAGCAAGATCCTCCTGAAAATCCTCCTGAGGACTGGAACAGTACATCAGCAGAGAACTGCCAGATGTGCAGGCTGGGTTTAGAGGAGGCTGTGGCACTAGGGACATCACAGCCAATATTAGATGGATCTTGGTTGAAAGTAGAAAGTACTAGAGGAATGTCTATTTGTGTTTCATTGAACATGCAAAGGCATTTGACAGTGTGGATCACAACAAATTGTGGCTAATCTTGAAAAGAATAGGAATCCTAGAACACTTAATTGTGCTCATGCGAAACCTATACTTGGACCAGGAATCAGACAGAACAGAGCAGGGAAATAACTGTATGGTTCAGTACAAGGAAAGGTGTGCGTCAGGGTATCTCAATACCATTTCAATCTGTATGCAGAACAGATCATTCCGGAAGCTGGACTTTATGAGGAGAAATGTAGCATTAGGATTGGAAGAAGATTAATCAACAACCTGCATTATGCAGATGACACAGCCTTGCTTTGTGAAACTGAAGAGGACATGAAGTGTTAGCTGCAGAAGGTCAAGGACTGTAGTCTTCAATATGGATTGAAGCTCAATATCAAGAATACAAGGATTCTCACCACTGGGCCAATTGGCAGCTTTATGTTGGATGAAGAAGAGATTGAGATTGTCAATAACTTCAGCTTACTTGGTTCCACAAACAATACTCTTGGCACCAGCAGTAAAGAAATAAAAAGGCAAATTGCCTTGGGAAAGTCTGCTGTCAGCGATTTGTCTAAAGTACTGAAGAGCAAGTAGGTCATTCTGGAGACTAAGGTGCGCCTAATTCAGACCATGATCTTTGTAATTACTTGCTTTAGATGATAACTAAGAGTGATAGAAGAATGATTGATTCCTTTGAGTTGTGGTGCTGGAGAAGAATGTTGACCATACCGTGGACAGGCAACAGAACAAACAAGTCTGTCCTGGGGAGGGTGAAATCAGTTTGCTCCCTGGAGGCAAGATGAGGCTCTGTCTCACATATTTTGGGCATGAGGCCAAGAAGAACCAGAGGCATTATGCTTGGAAGGGTGAAGAGACAGCAAAGGAGAGGGACCTGGGTTGAGATGGATTAACTCAGTGACTGGAGCAATGGAATTAGGTCTGTGTGAGACTATGAGATTGGTGCAGGATAGGGCAGCTTTCAGAGCTAATGTACATAGGGTTGTGATGAGTCACAGGCAACTTGGTGGCACATACCACCACCACCACCACCACCAACATACTGCAAGTTTACTACTGAATCTTCCTCCAATCTTGATGTTACAGTCCTTTTGTAATTCAGCTTCTCAGATTATTTACTTAGTATGTAAATGGATTAAATATAATGAAAGGATACAAACTTAACATACCGTTCCTGATTTCGCTTTAATCTAGTCAGATAACTGTCTTAGTCTGTGTACAAGTTCCTCATGAACATGAATAAGTATTCTGGAATTTTCTGAGGTTTGAAATGCTATTTATATTATGATATAATCCACATAGCCAGTAAGTTTGTATAGTCAATTAAAAACTGGTAAACATCTTTCTGGTATTTTCTGCTTTCAGTCAAGGTCTATCTAATTTCACCACTAGTCCCTCTTTCTGTGTCTCCTTGTGAATTCAGCTTTAACTTCTGCTGGTTCTCTGTTGATGTACTATTGCAACAATTTTTAAATTATCTTTAGCAAAATTTTACTTGTTTGTGGCATTGATAATCTCAATCATTTCTACATTCTGTTTTATCACCTGTTTTTAGAATGAGCCCAAGTATGGTTCCTTTCCAGTTAATTGGCCAGGTAGCTCTCTTCTAATTTTTTTGTCATAGGTAAGTGTTTCCACTGTTGCATCTCAGATATTCCACCAATATTTTTTTACCAATATATTCAGTGCAGCTTCAACTTTTTCTTTCAGAATCATTAGTTTTGTTTCTTTTTCTTTTTTTTTTAAGACAGCTTTATTTATTTATTTAGCTAATTTCTGGAGAGGTTTTCAAAGTCTGTGAATCATACAGGAGAGTCCTGTATTTCTCCCTTGGAGCAGCTGGTGGATTTGAACTGCATACCTTTTTGGTTGACAGTGTAGCTACTTACCACTAGGCTACTAGAAGTCCATAGTTTTGTTTCTTTTTATTTTTTGTTTTTATTTGCAGTCTCTTTCCTCCCATCAATTTTATTTTATTTCATTGTTAAGACCTTGAGTAATAGAGAAGTGATTCGTCTTTGAATTTCTCACCACAACTTGATTTGAGTGCTAGAAAGGGCTGCTCTGGACCTCATTTGCAATCTCTTTTTTATCTTTATTTTATTTTATTTTGTTGTTGTGTACTGTCAAGTCAGAACCAACCCACAGCTGACCTCCCAGCGGGTCCTGAGAGGCAGCCGGTTGCTTGGGAGGAGACTGCCCATCCTGGTGCCCTTCTATGCAGCTGGTGGACACAAACTGCGTGCCCTTGGGATTGCAGCACAGCTTCTTGCCACTAGACCACTAGAGCTCCAGTGGCATTAGTTCTCGATTTTATGCCACTTTCTGAAATTGTTGAACATTGACCAATTCTTTTTGGTATTGTATTCCTTCCATCTTTTGATGCTTTCTGTATTGTTTTACATTTTACTCATAGAATCTTCCAGTTTTGTTGTCTTGACTTTTTCTTTCAGCTTGAGAAATGCTCAGCATGTTTCTTAACCCAAATATTTGTATATTTCATTATAATACTTACTTTGTCTTCTCTATGCATCCTGTGAAACTTCTGTTTAGCTCTTTTATTTTGTCATTTCTTTTTTATGAAATTATTCTACAATCAAGACCAAGCTTCAGAGTCTCTTGTGATAGTAATTTTGGTTCTTTTTTTCTTGTGTTTCCCACCTTCCCAGTGGTTTTTGCCTTTAATATCCATCTTTTGTGCACTCTCCTCCGTGTCTCCCCTTCCACTGGTAGTATTGTGCACATTACCTCCTTATTGTTTATTAGCTTTCCTATTACTTTCTTTCTTGTAGTTTTGATGACCTTTTACTTTTTTCATGTATGAGGTCATTGTACAATTCATCTGTTTTTTGTTCATTACTGTTCAATGCATCCTATCTTCTTGAGATGATCTCTCAATTCATTGTCATATTTTTTAATTAAATTTTATTAATTTTAATGAACATTTACAGAGATTTTGGGTTTCCATTCATTCATTGTTGCATCATTGTCATATTTTGACACTCATTAACTTGCCTTCATTTTCAACTTTGTCTTAAACTTGCATGTAAGCTTTAGAAACTCTGTGGGATAGTTTTATTTTGTCTAGTAGTGTCCCCAAAGAAGGCCTGGCAGCATAATGTTTATGTGTTGTACTGCTGACTTAACAGTCAGCAATTCAAATTTACCTGCCACTCTACAGAAGAAAAGGGAGGCAGCTTCTTTCTGTAAAAATCTTTCTGGAAAACCAACCCAGTTGGAGGGGTCACCATGAGATGGAATTAACTTGAGGGCAGAGAGTTTGATTTTGGTTTATAAGGCCCCATTGAGTCAAAATTGATGACAGTGGGATTATTTTGGTTTATTCCTGTTAAAGACTATTAAATCGTTAGTTTTAACTGTGTTTTTGTTGTTGGGTGCTGTCAAATTGGAACTGACTCATAGCTGACCCACCAGTCAGGTTTTCAGAGGCAGTAAATCACGCAGGAGGTTATAGCCTACCTTTATTCCATGGAGCTTCTGGTGGATTTGAACTGATGGCCTCAGATTGGCAACATAGCTTCTTACCATTAAGTTACTAGAGCTCCCGTCTAACTATAGCATTATAACTAAAGGTAGAAAAAGCTTTGCAATGGAAGAAAGAAAAAAAAAAAGGTAGTGGGATTCTATTTTCCAGCAGAGTGGAGTATCACAGTGAGTCAGAAACAACTTGACAGCAGTGGGAGGAGAAAGAACTATGCAGGAGCTTGAGAATGGATATGATTTTCATGGGAATTTTATAGTTGGAGAATGACAGTGCATGCAGACTATTATATGTGACCCAAGTGTATTTCTAACTAGATGTTAAGCACATTAAAAAGAAATATTGTCTGTCCTTTCTCACATTTCCTTATGTTTAGAAAGTTTTCATGAAAAATAAGCAGAATGAACAGTGAGCTTCTAAATTCTATTTTTGTAGGATTTATGCAGGTGACTGACTGTGTCTTACTCAACGTCGTGTCAGCTTTCTGGCTACATGGCTTTTGTGCCGGTGATACCAGACCCTTACAGCCATGTCCTTGCAGAGTTTGAGTCTCTGGATCCGTTACTCTCAGCTCTAAGGCTTGACTCCAGTCGTCTGAAGGTGAATTTCTTGGTCCTCATACCATTTTTGTACTTTTTCAGTGCTGTGTGTTATGTGGGCTTCCTGCCCTCTGGTTTCTTATGCTTTAAATTTCTCATCTCTCCGAGTAATACCTCATACTGAAGTAGCGTACACGTAGCTTTCTTGATTTATTTTTGTAGCTATCATTTGAATTCTTTCCCAGCCATGAAAATGATTTATTTTATCTCCCTCATTAATCTTGCTGTAGGAATCCTGGTGGAAGTATTCAGCTGCTTGCTGAAAGTCTGGCAGTTTGAACTCACTAGTGGCTCTATGGGAGAAAGAGCTAGCAGTCCACTTCCCTAAAGATCACATACATAGAAACCTGTGGGATGGTTCTGTTCTGCATGTAAGATTGCTCTGAGTCAGAGTTAACTTCACAACACCTTTTTTTAAAAAAAATAAAATCTTGCCATCTTACAAAGTAATGTGCTTACTACTTAATTGTGTTTTTAACAGTGTGAGATGCTATAGTTACACTAAAATTATTTCAAAATGTGTCATTTGAGATAGCCCTGACTTAAAGAACAGAATTTAAAAAGTGAGTTAGCATTTTTTAAAAAATTTTATTATTTTTTTATGTGTGTACCATCAAATCAGATCTGACTGGTACAGGAGGAGATTGGTCCTCTTTCTCCAGCAGAGCATCTGAACTTAGAGAAATGATAATCGTTACAAAAGAGGGTTCAGGTCTTTTGTTTATGGAGTCACTATGAGTCGTGCTCAGCTCAACAGCACTTAACAACATTAGAATTGACTTAATAACTAGCTCTTGTCAAAAGAAAATGACTACACAAAATGACCTGTTCAGCCATTTTAAGGTGCAGTTAAAATTTCAAAACAAGTTATTTTGTGTTTTTCATTATTAAGATTAGAAAGTGAGAATTTTGGGTGGGTGAAGGAAGCAGGAGAGGAACCTGGTATACAAGCTTTATAATTTATTCCACTAGATAGCTTATGTGGTAGGCAGCTCTCATGGCCTACTGTGCAGAGAGTTGCACTCCCATCCCAAAGGCAAGTGGTTTGAGTCTGCCAGCTGCTCCAAGGGAGAAACTTTGGCATTCCTTTCCTGTGTGATTTACAAGCTCTGAAAACCTACTGGAAGGTCAGCTATGAGTCAGTTCCAACTTGACAGCAATGAATGAATGAGTAAAAGAATTTATGTGGGTAAGTGGCTGTGATTATCACCTCCTTATCTGTTCATATCTTTAGTGCACAAGCATAGCTGTGTCTCGGAAGTGGTTGGCACTGGGCAGTTCAGGAGGAGTTCTCAATCTCATTCAGAAAGAAGGCTGGAAACAGAGGCTTTTCCTTTCACACAGGGTAAGATTCATAGACTGCTTAGAGTATCTTTCATAAATTCTTGTACTCATTTGGATAACAGAAAGATACAGAACTTAAGATTTAAAAAGTTTCTAAAAATAGCAGTTAAAAAATTGTGATTTGAATAGAAATTTACAAAGAAATTGGCTTCTCATTGACTCGTTAATCCCTCTTCATTCCCTAAGGCATGTCCTGTACATGCTTGTTATTTGCATTACTCATCATGTCTTATTATCCATTCGTTCTTTTCAGAATTACCTTCCCTTCTAGTCCAATGCTGTGTTCCTTATCTGTCCTTTCTTTTCTTGTTCTTTTCACCTCTTCACCAGCCCCTAACACCCCTTAATCATTTTTTATAACAGTAGTCTTAGCCCTTTTTTAAAAAAAATTTTTTTTATTATTTTTGTGTGCGTGTACCGTCAAATCAGATCTGACTGGTACAGGAGATTGTCCCTCCTTCCCTGGCAGAGCATCTGGTGGATTTGAGTCTTAGCCCTTTGTGATGGAGTTTGTTCACCCAGCATAATGACCTGTGGACTCATTCATATTGAAGTGTTTCTTGAGATTTCTAATGCTGCATAGTATGCCATTGTGAGGATGTCCCACATTTAATCCATTTATTTGTTGATTGCCACTTGGGCTGCTTCCATCTCTTTGCTGTTGTGAATAATGCTACAATAAACATGAGTGTACATACATCTTTGTGCCTTTCTTTACTTTAGAGTAGATTCCTAGTAGTGGGATAGCTCAGTTAAATGGTATTTCTGTTTTTAGTCATCTAAGGAAGCCCCAGACTGCCTTCCATAGTGATTGTATCTTTTTGCACTCCCACTAGCAATGTATGAGGGTTCCAATCTGTCTGCATCCTTGCCAGCATTTATTATTAGTTGTTATACTGAACTTTGTCATTGATGCTGGAGGAAAAAGAACCTATTTTAGAAGCTGCCTAAAATGTTTTCTTTTGTGCTCTAGGAAGGTGCAGTTTCTCAAGTTGCCTGTTGTGTACATGATGATGATTATGTTGCTGTGGCTACCAGGTGAGAAGCTTAAAAACCTTTTCCAGATGCATTTCACATGGTCAAGTGTGCTGAAATGTTTGTTAGGGTGGCTGGCCGTTCTAGTTAGCATGGGATAATCCTGATCAGTGTTTAGCTCTGAAAGTTCTGTGTCTTAGAAAACCTCTCACATCTTGGCAAACCAGGATAGTTGGATTACCCTGGTGTTTGTGGACAATGCTAATTTGAAATAAGAACATTTCAAAATCCTTTAAAGAGAAAAGGAACAGAGAGAATTCAGAACCTTTAAGTTCTCCTATTTTACTGATTTATGACTGAAACACGGAAATGAATACCTTGCGTTTGTACTTCCTCTTTTCTGAAGAACATGAGTTTACATATATATATATGGTAAATATGTGTGTGTATATATATGTGTGTGTGTGTGTGTATATATATATATATGTATGTATACATACACACACATACACATACACTTGGAAAAACACCAAAGCCAAACCTATTATTGTTGATACTGACACGTGGTATCCCTATATTTAACAAGTCTCACTTAAACTCATTGCTGTTGAGTCAGAACAGCTGCTCTATGTGATATTCTTGGCTGGAAAAAAAATTGCCAGGCTTCTTTTCTATGGTACCACCATGTGTGTTTGAACCAGCAGCCTCTGTTCTGACAGTTAAGCACAAACTTTTTTCTCCATCTAGCGATATACTTGATAATGTGCTGTGGTTGCATTGTATCTTATTTACCAATACCAAAGATTTTTTCTGTGGCCCACTTTTTCCAGTCAAGGTCTTGTAGTTATTTGGGAATTAAATCAAGAACGTCGTGGAAAACCAGAACAAATTTATGTATCTTCGGAACATAAAGGCCGAAAAGTTACAGCACTCTGTTGGGATACAGCTATTCTTAGAGTTTTTGTAGGTGATCATGTGGGGAAAGTTTCAGCCATCAAACTCAACACTTCTAAACAAGCAAAGGTAAGAACAGAGTCCAGTTCTTTATATATGTAGATGAGATATGAAGTGGGTTATTTTATTAGAACTTTAAGCTAAAGGAGATGGTTTTATCCACTGTATTTTGAAGAGAACTGATCAAAAGCCCAGACTATTAAATGTGATGGAGTATTGTTTGTATACAGCACATATAGTTAAGCTGTTATAGCTTGATACTAATGTAGAATGGCTTTTGTGAGTGAATGTCAACATTTTGTACATTGAGTATTGTTTTCTCTAATATACATGAATAAAACATTTTTTTAAATATTAATAAATTTTTATTTAATGAATGTTGCTTTGTCTTTCAATTCCATTGTCCATCAATATCACCACAGTTCCTCCAAAGCTTGTATATAAGATTCATCTTCAAGAGAACCCTTGAACCACTACTGTTCCTTCAATATAGATTTCTGGAGATCACCACATGCTTCTGTGCAATACTGCCACTGGACAGAGCTGTCACATTTTGTTTCCATTAGGCTGCATGCTGATATGCTTGTTCTCTCTTACTATTTCTCCCTATTAGTCACTCACTTCAGGGTCATTTTTGGATGCCAGTACTTTCTACTTCTTCATTTCAGTGACCCTAGAAAAAGAAAAGTTCCTAAATAAAGGTTTTGTCAGCACACTGAATAGTTTTTAAAAACTGTATGAACTGTATCAGTAGAAATACCAGGTTTATCTTGCACAATGCCAAGAAAACCAACAATGCCAGATACTGAATTTCTCTTTCACTGTCCTTTGAACATCTCAGCAGAAATAACTGCTGAATGGAATAAAACATTTTTTAACATGGAAGTTTTTAAGAAACAGAAGATGCCTGTTTGTTAATTTTGTGAATTAAATGGCAGAGCTATTTAATTCCCAGGCTTCTGTTTTTCTCTTGGTTCCTATGTAGAAGAAATTCATGAGTCTTGGTATATTTTGGGCCTAGGAGTCAAAGTTGCCTAGTGGATAGGAAGTCGCACTGCCAACCCAAATACAAGAGGTTCAAGGTTCATCTCCTAAACACAGTGGAGAAAGGTGGACACGTCTGCTCTTGTGCAGTTAAAAACCCATTGGAAGGTCCACTGTGATTTAGTTCGAGATTGACCTTAGTGGGTTTGTTGTTGAGGTATCTTTTCTTTCAGTATATATGTAATACTGTGAATGGAACCTTAAAGGCTCATCTTTGTGCTTAGCTGTGTAATTCCCAGGCTACATACCATAGTAATTGCTAGAGTAGAGGGTTAGTTCTCAGGTTACCCTCACAGAATGATTCTTTAGCCTGTTATTAAGTAAGTGGAACAAAATCAGCTTCTTATTGTCCCTCTCCTCCAAGGCTGTTAAATCAAAAAGGGAAACTTGCCCCTGATTTCTTTATTTCCCTATAGGATACTAGCAGAAGAGAAAGAATTGAACTACTGTTGACTAAATTATTTTAATAAACAGGTACGGGTTTTGGTTTGCTAATGATAACCAAACTTAACATTTGATTCTTACCGTATTTTTGAACCAAACGTTCACAACTAGAGCCCTAAACCTAGTACAGTCTTAATTAACTTTATTTTCTAAAGACAGAAGTGCTACCTATAGGAGGAAAATACTCCCAAACTTACTTTATCTAGATAGGTTAGCACATTGTCACACACTTTTAAATTGACGGCTGTGCTTAGAAACCTGTAGGACGGCTCTAGCCATCATTTGCAGCAACATACTTTAAGTAGTCACTTTAGAACTTGTGCATTTTTATGCACCATATGAATTCACACCACTTTTAAATGAATGGAACTGTAATATTCTAATGGGCAAATTAAATTTTTACCTTTTTTTAAAAAAAAATTATTTTGCTATCCAAGATAGCTGTGATGAAATACATTTGTTTTTCTTCTTGCATTCCTTTTAGGCAGCTACTGCCTTTGTGATGTTTCCTGTTCAGACAATAACAACAGTTGATTCCAGTATTGTCCAGTTAGATTATTTGGATGGAAGACTACTTATATCCTCACTTACTCGATCTTACTTGTGTGACACTGAGAGGTAATTAAACAACCATGGGTCATCAGAAAAATATAGTTTTAGAAGGGAGAGGGACATAGATGTCTGTTAGCCTCAACTCCTCAGTTCAGTAGTAACAGATAATAACATGTGACTGTAACTATGGGCTCATGCACATCAGAAATTATGAGGATGGTATAGGATATGGCAAGGTTCAGATCTGTTGTTCATTGAGTAACTATGAGTCATAATTGACTTGATGGCACCTAACACTAACAATAAGGAGCCAACTATTTGCAAGATGATGCAAGACAGTAGAAATAATATAGTCAAGCAAGTAACTTAAGACAAGTAAGCTTCCTTTGAGGTATGATCTGACTAAGTACTGTGAGAGAAGGTTAAGTGACAGGCAGTCCTGATTCAACATGGGGAAACAAGAAGCTTTGCTTGATGTTGTTGTTATGTGTTGTCGAGTCACATAGTGACCCTGTGTATAGTAGCCCTGAAACCGGCTCTATTCTTTGTCAGTCTTACTGTCTCTGATACACCTACCTCATTACCCCAGTCACTGAATTAATCCATCTCATCAAGGGTCTTCCTCTCTTGTGCTGTCTCTCCACCCTTCCAAGCATGATGTCCCTCTTCAAGGACATGGCCATAGTATGCCAGACAAAGCCTCAGACAAAGTATTTCAGTACCAGCCTGGTTTCACCCACTTCAAGATGAACATATTTGTTCTCCCAGCCATCCATGGTATATTCAATACTCTTCTCCAGCAGCACAATCAAAGGCATAAATTCTCTATCATCTCTAGTCATTGTCCAGCTTTCTGACACAGAACAAGTAATTGCAAAGACCATGGCCGGGTTCAGGCACACCTTAGTCTCTAGACTGCTCTTCAGTATTCTGGAGAGATCCCTGACAGCAGACTTCTCCAATGCAATTTGCCTTTTGATAGAGGTTTTTAAAAATTTGTTATATATTTAACTGAATATACAGATATTACTGAATGGTAAACTTATATAAAGAATAAGAACTTTGTGGAAATGATGTTTTAACAAACTCTCAGGAGTTAGAAACTAAATGTACAGTGTTGAAGAGTATATTAAAGGGAACTGTGAGATTATCAGAGCAAGCATAATTATGGAAACATAATTGTGTATCAGTACATTAAAGTTCTTCAACCGTGCTCACTGCAGTTCTTACTGGCTCTATTTCTTTGCTGGTCCTGGCCACTTACCATATTCCTCAGGACCTCCTCTTTTATAAAACTTCATTCTGTCTTGCCCTTGAGATGACCTTTAAACTTAGAGCTGAAGTCATTCCCAAAGATAACCTTTCAGCTAAAGAATAACTGGCTCATAAAATAAGTAATATTACTTGTGAGGATTGTTGTTTTGTTGTTATGTGCCGTCGAGTCGTTTGCGACTCATAGTGACCCTATGTACAACAGCCCTAAACCCTGATCTATCCTGTGCCAGTTGCATTGCCTCTGACACACCCATCCCAATTACCCCAGTCACTGAATCAATCCACCTCATAGAGGGTCTTCCCCTCCTGTGCTGTCCCTCTACCCTACCAAGCATGATGTCCCTCTCCAAGGACCTGTCCTTGCAACATGCCCAAAGTATGTCAGACGAAGCCCCAGAATCCTAGCCTCCAAGGAGTAGCCTGGTTTAACCCTCTCTAGGATGAATCTGTTTGTTTTCTTGGCAGTCCATGGTACATTCAATACTCTTCTCCAGCACCACAGCTCAAAGGCGTCAATTCTCCTATCCTCCCTAGTCATTGTCCAACTCTCTGATGCATAACAAGTGATTGCAAAAACCATGGCCTGTATCAGGCACACCTTAGTCTCCAGAGAGACACCATTGCTCTTGAGTACTTTAGAGAGGTCCCTAACAGCAGACTTTCCCATCGCAATACGTTTTTTTATTTCCTGACTGCTGGTGCCAAGAGTGTTGACTGTGGAGCCGAGCAAACTGAAGCTTAGGATCTTTTTAAAAAGTAATTTATATGAAATAAAAGGGTAAGCAAAGATGAGAAGTTAAGGGGAGACAGAGAAACTCAATTAATGGGAACAGAACATTCAAAATAGGAATAATGAAAATGTTGACACATTGTGAAAAATGTAATCAGTGTATTATAATGGTGAGATGGGAAACTCTGACCATTTCTGACTTCATCAAGGGAAAGGAAAAGCCTAAGGTCAGCAGCCCAAGACCGATTTCTGTGAGGCAGAGAGTCAGATTTACCTCATAACTCTAGCCTTTTTCACCATTCTAATGTCAATGGTTTCTCCCGCAGCACTCTCTCCTTCTCTGCTGAGTCTAGTAATTCAGTTGCAATGGCCACACAGAGCTCACCGACAATACTTAAAATCACAAGTTTTATTAGGAAAGTAATAGGATACAATTCAGGGTCCCTGTTTCAATCAGGACAGCTTCTTGGCTATGCCAGGAGGGCAGACTTTTGTTGCATACCGAGGGTAAAGTATTTTTATAATTATTAATAATAGGCAGACAACCAGGAATGAGATAAAACAGAGAGCTTAAAGACTGGGCCTGCAGTTTCATCGACTGAGAGGCCTCATTCCAACTACCCTGTATCTTTATTGAAAATTATCAGGAAGTAAATCACAAAGAGAATTCAGTGCAAATGAAGCCAAGCTCTTTCTATTGAAAACCTTTCCCTTGACTCTAGAGGGAGAGATCAGCAAATACAATGCAAGAATCCAGTAAACCCTTAAGGGTTGCCTAAGTACCTTAGGGTGAACTCCAGCTTGTACCTGAAATAGCATTTGGTTTATTACAAATATTTCATATTGGCTTTCCATAGACTTTGATGAATTTTGGTCTGACTTCTGCCCTGCTCCAGTGTCAAAAGCTCTTTATCTCTACCAATCAGGTCCCTGGAGGCACCCATGAAGCCTGCTGCCCAAAGGTGTTAAGCTGTCTTCTTCTGAGAGTCAGCAAACTTACTGTAATTGCCTTGTTCTGTGAACCCAGAACCACGTATCCTGTTCCATACTCTTCTGATTCTGCTGCTGCTGTTTCTCTGCCACTGTCTCACCATCCCACTTACAACTTCCTTATTATCTCTTGAGGCGTTTTCAACAGAGACCCTGGGTCTGAAGAATGCATTCTTGTCTCTGTTGTAGTGAAGTCCTCACCCCCTTCCTGCCTCTAGAATGGTTCATTTAGGCCTAGCAACTTGGCAGAATTGACTAGTCTCCTCATTAGGAGTTCATACACCTTTTTTGCATGATCCCAACCTTCCACAAAGGTGCTATGTACCTTATTTACATTGTGTCAAGTTATTTAATCCCTTTGTGATCCTTAAGTATATTATTAACATAATCTCATCTAATCTTGGGAGTTCTAAGACCATGGCATGAAGACTAACTAAAAAGTGATTCATCACATTGTCAATGTGAAAAATACATATAGTTGTTAAATGGGAATGTAATTTGCTGTGTAAGTTTTAACCAAAACCACAGTAAAATATTATTTAAAAAACAAAGCTTTATCATGAAAAATTTTGCCTATAACACTAAAGAATAGAGAACTGTGTCATAATTGCCCATGATTACAACGCCAGCTTTAATAACTTGATGAAAATTTTTGAAAGGTAGAAAGACACTCTTGCAGGCAGAAACAGTCTCTGACAGGAACATCTCTGAATATTCCAGCACATTATACATCTTGCCAGTTAGACTTGAGTCAGGACATTGTGGGCAATAAAAGTAAGGGAAAGGAAAGTTAATTTGACACCATGTTGACAGTGATAGCTTTAAATGTCAAAGTATGGTGTTTTCAGAACACTGAAAAGACCACATACATGTAGAAAATGAATTCCTGAGAACGCTTCAAGATCTCTCCAACTTAGGAGATCTGTATCTTCAAAACTGCAAGAGTTCTTGATCTCAATATGAGGATTACTAGTTTAGAAAGCAATAGTCTGAAGGAAAAGAGAAAAGAATATGTGTTGGGGTTGGAGGATAGAGGGAGAGTAACACGGAGACATCACTGTGTTTTTATTTTCTTGGGCTGAGAAGAACATTTGGAAAGGAGCCTAGTTGTAGCACTTTGCAAGGGTCTGGTTCCAGATAACTGTTTAGCAAAGAGGCAAAATTTTTAGATGTGCATAGTCAGTTTTACATGGAGTTAATATAATTGATGATGTATTTCCTTCTAAATTATTTTAGACTACATGTTAGTGAGGAAGTTAGATTTTTTTTTTCCAGAACTGGAAGCCTTACGAGATCATCTAGTTGTTACAGATCACTGTTGTTACAGATCAAAAGCTGAGTCCCCTTAGGTGTGACTTGGCTGGCGTGCAGCTGGGCAGAGACAGTTGAGACTAGAACCTTTGTCCTGCCTGTGTCCTTCCTGTTACCTCACAGCTATGTCTGGTATACTTCCTTGACCATTACTCATTTGACTGTTTACTTCCACCCTTGTGATGTCTATAAAATATTTGTCTGCTTCACCAACTTAAGTTATTCTTTTTATTTTTAAGGTAAATAGTAATGATAGAATGATTAGAAAGTAACATCCCTAAAAGGACATACCTTCCTCCTTAAAAGGAGATAAGGAGAAAAGACCCAACTTTAGTTAATCTGTATCTATTAGAGTGCCTTTTCAAGTTTACCAAGTGGTCTGATTCAGAAATTAGACTGAAATTCTTGTAACATGTTATTAGAGTTATTTTGAGGACTTAATAAAATGAGCAGAATTAAATTCTCAACTCAAACTCATTGTTGTAGCGTCCAAACCAACTCATAGTTGGCCCTCATAGAAGCCCTGAGGTTTCTCAGTCTTTAAAGGCATGAGATGAGATGACCCAATTTTCTTACTCAAAGTTGCTTGTGGATTCAAACCACTGGAGGAGCAGATTGGGTTAGCAACACACTCCCTTCAGACGACACCATCAGAGCTCTCTAAAACGAAATAAATGGAGGCTAATTTTCTCTTCTGTGCAATAGAGCTGCTAATCTTTACTGATTTCTCATTTCATAAATCTATAACTAGTGTATGTTAAGACAGTAATATAAGTATGTTGCAAAAATAACATATTTTAGAAGTACTCTGTTAGCTAGAATACAGTTGTGAGGGACATGAATGGTACAGAAATTAGATAATAATTTATAATGTTAATATTTTTTAACACATACTTCCTCTGAATGAATAACAAATCTTTTTTTTTAAAATCACAACTCCCAATAACTAGCCAAAGTGATAAAGATGAATTTGCTTCTCCACCATTGTTTGTCTCCTTTTTGTCAGTAGTATTAATGAACAGTGTAGATCTCAGGAGGTACTAGAACTCACAAAACCAAAAAGCTCTAGTATATTGAAAAGAACATTGGATGATGGAGACTGAAAGTATGATGTCAAGTCCTACATCTGACACTGTTTTAAGCCTTCCTACATGTTGATTTCCCCATCTACAACTTCTATTTGTTATGGTATAAGCAACTCTGGTGGCATAACGTGTTACATGCTCCTTGGGAGAAAGATGAACAGTCTCCTCCCCTAAGAATGTACTGCCTCAATGGAGGGTGACTAAGAGTTAGAATAGATTCTGGTGGTTAAGGATTAAATAAGGAAATGTGTTTGAACTCTTAGGCATGTCAAATATTGTTTGTTTGAAATTGCGTAAAGAATAATGAGCATACACATGAAAATGAGTTGACAGTATTTGTTCACTCAAGAAAGATTTATTCTGTGCCTTGATATCTTTAGCTCTGTATTAGACACTTTAGAGGAAACAAAATTAGTAGAAGAGGTATTTTATTTAAAAAATGAGGAACATGAATAATAAAATTATATTATAGCTAATGTTAGATGAATCTTGGCTGTAAGCAGAGAGTACCAGAGGAATGTCTATCTGTGTTTCATTGATTATGCAAAGGCATTTGTGTGGATCACAACAAGCTGTGGCTGACTCTGAGAAGAATGGGAATCCCAGAACACTTGACTGTGCTAATGTGAAACCTATACTTGGACCAAGAAGTAGTTGTCAGAATAGAGCAAGGACACACTGCATGGTTCAGAATTGGGAAGGGCGTCCACTAAGGATGTATTTTGTTTCCATACCTTTTCAATCTGTATGTAGAACAGATCATCTGGGACGCTGGGCTGTACAAGAGGAATGTGACATCAGGATTGGTGGAAAATTGATTCATCCACATTATGCAGATGACACAACCCAGCTTGCTGAAACTGAGGAGGACCTGAAGTGCTTGCTGCAGAAGGTCGAGGACTGCAGCCTTCAATATGGATTGAAGCTCAACATCAAGAAAACGAATTCTCACCACTGGGCAAATTGACAGCATCAGTATGGATGGTGGAGAGATTGAGATAGTTAACAGTTTTAGTTTACTTGGTTCCACAGTCAGTATTCTTGGTACCAGCAGCCAGGAAATCAAGCAATGAATTGTATTGGGAAATTCAGCTGTCAGGGATCTCTCCAGAGTACTGAAGAGCAACGACATCAGGCTGGAGACTAAGGTGTGCCTGTTCAGGGCTATAGTCTTTGCAGTTGTGTGCTATGTACCAGATTGACAGTGACTAGGGATGATAGAAAGAGAATTGATGTCTTTGAGCTGTGATGCTTGGAGAAGAGTGTTGAATATACCATGGACTGCTAAGAGAACAGACAGGTTTGTCCTGGAGAGGGTGAAGGTGGGACACTCCTTAGAGGCAAAGATTCTGAAGCTATGTCTGACATACTTTGGGCATGTTGCAATGAGGGATCAGTCCTTGGAGAGGGACATCATGTTTGGGAGAGTGGAGGGACAGCACAGGAGAGGAAGACCCTTGATGAGATGGATCAATTCATTGATTGGGGTAACGGGAGTAGGTGTGTCAAAGACAATGAGGTTGGCACAGGATAGAGCAGGGTTTAGGGCTCTTTTTTTTTTAAATTTTTTTATTATTTCTTGTGTGTGAACTGTCAAATCAGATCTGACTGTTACAGGAGGAGATTGTCCCTCCTTCTCCAGCAGAGCATCTGGTGGATTCGAATCACACACCTCCGGGAATGCAGTGCAGCTTCTTGCCACTGGGCCACCAGAGCTCGCCTGGGTTTAGGGCTCTTGTACATTGGGTCACTATGAGTTGCAAGCGACTTGATGGTATATAACAAAAATTAATAAAATGGCAGTTACCTATATTAATCTGAAAAAACTTCAACATAACTTTCTTGTAGTAAAGCAGATTTCATCTTTTATTCATGAAGCAAATAAACATACACATCTTTATTAAATTATCTCTGATCACATAGTAAATTTTTGCTAAAGACTAAATAGTCTCCCTATTCAAGTCACATTTCATTGCGTTAGCAATGTGAACATGGCAAGGGGCTGCTACATGGTCTACAGTGAAGAACGGAGGGTGTCAGGGTTATGTCCTCTCCTCATACATATTTAATACTGAGCAAATTATTTGAGAGGCTGGACTCTAAAAAGGAATGTCACGTCAGGATTAGAAGAAGACTCATCAATAACCTGCATTATACAGATGACACAATCTTGCTGTTGAAAGTGAGGAGGAATTGAAGTATGTGTTGCAGAAGTTAAAAGAATACAGTCTTACATATGGATTGCAAAGAAAACAAAGGTTCTTACTATAGGACTGTAGATGGGGAAAGATTGAAACTGTCAACTTCATCTTACTTGGATCCACAGTTAACACCCTTGGTACCATCAGTCAGGTAATCAGGAGACATGTTGCACTAGGAAAGTCTGCAGGTTAGGGACCTCTCTAAATTAGTAAGGCGTAATGATGCCAGTTTGAGGAATAAGGTGTGTCTGATTCAGGCCATGGTCTTTCTGATCACCTGTTATGCATCTGAGAGCTGGATGATAACTAAAGAAGAATTGATACATTTGAACTGTGGTGTTGGAGAATAACACTGAACATCCATGGACTGTCAAAAGAGCAAACAGATTTGTCTTGGAGAAGGTGCAGCCAGAATGCTCTTTGGAGGCAAAGGTGATGAGACTTCACCTCACATACTTAACTATTCCTTGCAGAGGGACATGATACTCAGAAAGGTAGAGGGTTGGCAAAGGAGAGAAAAAACCTCGACCAGGTGGATTGACATGATGACTGCCACAGTGGGCTCTAATGTGTCAGGAAGTGTGAAGACGGCACACGATAGGACAGAGTTCAGATCTGTTGTTCAGAGAGTTGCACTAGATGGCACCTAACAACAACAAAAAGTACCTAACAGCATAGAGTATTGCCCAGTAAAATAGATTGAATATATGGAGCATTGCAGTATGCTTTCTGTGGGCCAGACATTGTCCTATATATTAGGATTGCAGGTCAAGTTAAAGAAGAAACAGCATTTGTCCTGAAGAATGTCTTAATATGTTTCAAATAGATAGACCTGATACAACTGTTATATATTATATGCTAACAACTGTGAAATCATTGCACAGGAAGCTTATGATTCAGCTTTTTAAAGTCAGGGAAGTTCAAAGAGGAGAAACTGATGTAGCTAAATCATAAGAATAAATAGATGATAGGCAAAGGACTTGAATAGACATTTTAGTACAGAGCCAGCAAACACATGAAAAAATACTGTACATCATTAACTATAATGAAGTTGCAAATTAAAGCCATAGCGAGGTACCATATAGTTGGGGACCAACTCAGCTGATCCTTCGACAGGTTTTCAGAGGCAGTAGATCACATGGGAGTTAATTGCCCATTTTTCTAACTGATTCTAACTGCATGCCTTTGGATTGACAGCACAATTCAGTCCCACTAATAAAGGGAGCTTTGGTAGCCTAGCTGTGAGGAGATATGCTGCCAACCCAAAGGGACTTGGTTCAAATGCACCAGCCATACCACAGGAGAAAAGATGATCAGTCTCCTCAATAGAGGTCAGCTGCGAGTAGATTCCACCTATATAGTACATAACAACAACATAGAGAATAGTGTTTATTAGTGGCTACCAGGAGCCTCTGAAGGGTCAGCTATGAGCAGGTTCTGACTTTGTGGTACATAGCAACTATCTAGAGAACAGTGTTTATTATAGGCTAGCAGGGGTGAGAAGAGGGAGAAGTTGGAGAAGAGGGAGTTAGGAATGATGGAAATAATGCATTTTTCAGGGTAGAGTTTCACAGCTGATTATTGTAATTTTGCCAATAAATTGTAAACCTATAAAAAGTTTCATTGATAGAAATGTTACCGATATATTCACAATTAGAAAATAAAAATAAACTAGAAAGGCTACAAACAAAAATGCCATGAGATCTGGTTTCTTGGTTTGGAGGTTTAGAGTACTTTCATTGGACATCTCAGTTAATTGGCCTAATGAAATGGTTAGAACTTCTGTTCCACCTTGTAGTTCATTGTTTTCACCTGAAGCAACAGAAGAAGATAAAGTAGAAATAGGAGATTATGGAATATGTGGCTGATTGCCTGTAGAACCGTTTGCCTTCTTTGTCATGAAACCAGAAAAATTGGATGCCCTGTTATAATTGCTAAACATTTCTGATTAAAGATTCTACAGAAGAATATTCTGATCAAAAAAGGGGAAGTGCATAACAATTTATAATTCTTAGGGATTTTAAACTTCCTGGAGCCATGAAAGTTGGAAGAAACCCTGCAACTATTTTCTTAAAATAATCTTTTTTATTTTTAAATCTTTACACTTTTAGACAAATGTAAACCTTTTAAAGCCAAACAAATTTAGCTTAATTAAGGAAAAAATACTTACCTTGAGCAATGGAACAGTGAATAAGGATGACAGAAGACGAATCAACGCCTTTGAGTTGTGCTGTTGGAAAAGGATACTGAATGTCCCATAGACAGCCAGAAGAACAAACATCTTGGAGAAAGTGCAACCATAGAGCTTATAGGCAGTGATGATAAAGCTTTGTTTCACATACTTGGGGCATATTATTGTTGTTGCTAGATGCCATCATGTAGAGTATGATTCATAGCAACCCTATGAACAGTGAACCTGAACCCTGCACTATCCTGTGTTATCATCATCCACTCTGACATACTAGCCCCATTGTTGAAGTCACTGTGTCAGTCCTTCTCATTGGGGTCTTCCTCTCCTTTGTTGACCCTCCATCTTTCCAAGCATAATGTCTTTTTCCAACGAATATCCTTACCAAGCTACATGGCCAAAGTATGAAAAAGGAAGCTTTGTCATCTTCTAAGGAGCTTTCTGGCTGCACTTTTTCCAAGACATATATCTCTGTGCTCTTTTGGACACCTTAGAAAGGGATATTGTGCTTGGAAAAGTGGAGGGTCAGCAAAAGAGAGGAAGACCCTCAGTGAGATGGATTGATAGTGATATAGTGACTGCTGCAGTGGGCTCAAGTGGTTCAGTTCTCTTGTTCCTAGAGTCACTGTGAGTTATACATGACTTGAAGGCATCTAACAACAACAGAATACCAAAAAGAATAAGCACATAGTTTGACTGGAAAGGTCAAACTATTTCCTGTATACAGAATGACTAAATAAAAGTAAAATGGTACTTTTACTATTTAATCACAGTGCTTGCTGATATTTCAGTAATTATTTGTGCATTTATTTGATTTTCCTGTTATTAACTGTAATATGCTAATAGAAAATTTACTTTATCCACTGACAACGAAAATAATGCATTGCAGTAGTTTTTTGAAAGAGTATCATTCCTCAACCCTGTCATTACTTTCTATATTGTAGGAAGTGTGCTAAGTTATTATCTGTATCTATCTTTTTTTTTTTATCTGTATCTATCTTAGATAATTCTAAAGGAACAGGGTTCCAAGGTACAGAGTTTCAAAAGGGACTGGCATTTCAAAGAAACGGGTTAAGTGTGGGTTTGTAGTAAGGGAGTGACTTGCAAACAGGGTTGAAAATAGACAATAAAAACCTCTATGGAATGTGCAAAGAACATTTTACAAGATGACTTGGGGAGGGTAGGATTCAAGAATGTGTGAATGAGTTGGTAGGACCAACTTTTTCAATTCTAAAGAGGCCTTCAATTGTGAAGGAAGGAAAAAAGAGGCCTTATTTATGAGCTGTGGTAATCTCCCCTGGGATGTATGGCCTCTGAAAAGCCATTGGAAGATCAGCTATGGGTCAGTTCAGACTGGAATGCACACAGGAGCAACAATAAACAGAATACTAGTGTAGAATGTTTTCCTTCCAGCCACAGGTGGTTAATGGCAAATCAGAGCCTGAACCTGCTTTTGACCTTCCCAGGGTAGTTTCCCATAACACAGATGGAGGAGTGGGCACTGTGGTGGGAGTTGTTAAGGCCATACTGATTCTAATGGTGATTTTTCACATTTTTGTAAATTAACATGCTTTCTATAAATTTTTGGGTATTAGGGAGAAGTTTTGGAAAATTGGAAATAAGGAAAGAGATGGAGAATATGGAGCTTGTTTCTTCCCTGGAAGATGTTCTGGGACTCAGCAGCCCCTGATCTATTGTGCTCGCCCTGGCTCCAGGATGTGGGAAGTGAACTTCGATGGGGATGTTATAAGTACACATCAATTCAAGAAACTCCTCACATCACCACCTCTCCCTGTCATTAATCTAAGGTGACTGTGTGACTGGCTAGAATTATTTGAGGAACTTATTGAAGTGTTTGGGTTGAAACCGCCAGTATTTTATAGATATATATATAGAGATAGATAGATAGATAGATAGATGTGTTTTATTACGCCTTTAAATGTAAGATAGAATTTATATTAAACAGAGAAACTAAAAACTATTTTTAATCAGTTACCATTCTTATGATTAAAATGAATTGAGTTTTTTTTGGAGGCAAAATTTTGTTGTCTAATAGAGAAAATCTATTTTATGTTGTAATTAAATCATTAACAAAAATATTTAATTCCTAGATCAGAACCTCAGTATGATCAGACGGTTGGGTCCCCTCAGTCTTTGTGTTTCCCAAAACTCTTGCATCTTAGGTAAGTTTTTCCCTATGCCCCAAACAACACAACTTATCTCTATACAAACAATACTTATTCCAGAAACATTTTACTTAATTTCATCATTTCTACACTTTATATAAGTGTGGGTGTGTTAGTTATAAAACATATGGTCACTTTTTCTGTTTCTTTTTTAGAGACAATTAACTTTGTAATATTGGAAATGACTATGTTATAGGAAGTGTTCTGCATGAAGAGGAATAGAAAGACCCTGGAAATGTGCTTCCCTTTCTACTTCAAAATGATTTTAGCTAATTGGGAAGTATGAAGTTGTCAGAAGCTTTTAACATTGGGGGTTAGAGCTATAAGTATTTTTCCCTCACAACCCCTCCTATCTGGTAGGATAATACAATGAAAACAGATCTTAGATTGAGATATCTGTATTATTAATAAAGAGGCACAAAAATAGTTGTGTAATTTAGTCTTATAAGCTAATGAAATTTCAGCTCTCTGTCCTTAATTCCTCTTGACAGGCACCCTAATGAATGATCCAACTGGGGCAGAGACCACCATATTCTAGCATCATGGTTTAACTAACTTTTGAGTTAGATTAAGTAGCAATATCTGGTACTAAGTAATGGATCATATGATGGCTGTCAACTGCTGAGTTTGCCATTTCAAATACCTTATTAAGTAAGGGTGGAAACTCTCATGCAATTTCTGTGTTCAATCTTCATATCATTTTTGTGTGAGTGTTAATTGAAAATTTATAAGCAAATTAACTTTCTGTTCGACATATCATGCATATTTTGTTTCATGACATTGGTTGCTGTACCATCAATGGAACAGCACTCTTCCTGCTTCATCCTTAAGTTTTTCACTTCCATTTGTCCTTTCCTGTCCCTTTCGACTTTCTGAATTTTGTTTTTGGGCAAACCTTGTCTTTTTTATTTTGTATAGGTAATTATTCTGAAGAATGCATTCCTCATGAGTGTTATTATTCACTTTATTGGCTTGTCTATTTTTTGGTCAAAACATAACCCCCCAAGGTGGGTTTAATTCTAGGTTTGAAAGGTGTCTTAAAGGCTATTCCTGGGGGTTCCACCAGTTCTATATACAACAGGTGCTAAAATTGGGTAGTGTTAGACCTACTTTGTTCTTTTTGTCAGTAGTGTTTTGCTCATGGTTTCTTTTTCTTCCCATATAAAGTTAGTAATTGGTTTTCCCATCTACTTAAAGAATATTGAGGGAGAATCACTCTGAGAAGAATTGAGATAAGGACAATAAGGCTATTGGAATTATCATAAAAAAACAAAATACATATAACTTCAAAAGAAGAATGGGAGAAAGTGGTTGAGGTAGATCACTAGGACAGGAGAGTTGAGTGCTTAGATGGGGCACTGAAGGAATAGGCAAGTTGCAAAGGGGACTTGATAAAATAAAAAAAGAATGTTTATGGACTCTGGATTGGGATGCGTTGTAACTATCACTTTGGATAATACTGACATTTTCACAATGCTAAATCTTCCTACCCATGAGCCTGGTATATTCTCCCACTTACATAGTTATCTTTTAGTTTCATATATATATCTCTCTCTTATCTATCTATCAATCTATCTATCTATCTATCTATCTATCTATCTATCTATCTATCTATCTATCTATCTATCTTTTGCTCACTGTTATATAATCTCATTGTATAGTACCGGGCTTATGATAGGTAATATGTATTGTTTGTGTGTCATGGGTGGGATGTGAAAGTCACTAGCCCAGGGTTGTTTTCTAATGGTTAGGTTGTAGTTTCCATGGCTCTCCTGGTAGTTACTACTTTAGATTAAGCTCTTTAAACCTCTTTTTACAGTCTTTGCTGGGGAGAAAGCAAAGTCTTTCAAGATCTTGCTTTGCCTGTTTCTTAGCTGAAAAAAAATAATTAATGCCACTTTGACATTTTTCAGTGCTCCAGCATTCTTAGATATTTGTTCCTACAAGCTGTTGTTACTCCTTGTTCTCTCCTCGAACCTCACCACCATCTTACTGTATTGTGACCATCTGTCCCAGGGCCAGTTTATAATAGTGCCAGGCACATAAAAGACTCAAATATTAGTGAAACTAATGAATTCAGCAAAGTTTTAATTTTCTTAAATGAAACATGAATAGGATGACTTTTATTCGATTTGCTTTTTAGAAAGCCCCTTGCATGTTTGTATCTATAATAACCTTTATTGTAACCACTCCCAGATTCCATAAGGGACACCTATATATATTTTGTTTTGTTTCAGACACACAAAGATCAGTTTTTGCTTCCTTGATTTTTTGAAATGATATACTAGATTTTGTCTCTGTCTCTATTTATTACCAGTTTTTTCTCAAAGCTTGTTGCCGTTTAGTCAGAATAGGCTCATAACTGACCCTCCTGTGGGTTTTCAGAGGCTATAAGTCTTTCTCCCCAGTGGTTGTGAAGGATGTATATATTATAAACTTATCAGCTCTTACCTAAGCTCCTCCCCCATTTAATCTAGATGGTTCCACCTAAAGTACCAAACTCAATATCAACTTTAGTTACAAAGTTGCCATGTTGTATCTCTTTTTTTAATTTCCTTTTAACATGATTTATACAACCATTCATACACATTGTTTCATTCACATATTTTTGTTTTATATAACCACTTCTCTACATTGTGTTTTATATAATTAATTACTATTAATCTGTTGCTTTTATCTCTGTCTTCTCAAGTCTCTATTGCATTTTACCTGTTCCTTCAATCCCTAGACCCCCATTAATTTCTGCTGTCCTATTGATTTCTAAAAACAGTGATTAGGTGCCACAAAGTAGATGGCAATGCCTTAACCAGATGGATGTTGTAAGGCCGGTGGGCCTCTGCCACCCTTGTTAAGGGGAGTCCTTTCATATAACACCTGTATCTTTTTGTTACTGTTTATTTATTTTTTATCTCTTTTTGTGTGTGAAAGTTTACAAAGCATATTGGTTTTTCGGGAGCTCTGGTGGCTTAGTGGCAAGAAGCTTCATTGCAATCCCAGAAGTGTGTGGTTCAAATCCACCAGATGCTCTGCTGGGGAAGGAGGGGTAATCTCCTCCTGTACTTGTCAGATTTGATTTAACGGTACACACACAAAAGGTAATAAATTAAAATAATAAAAAATTAAAAAAAGAAAAGCCAAGTTCTCTATACACTTTCATTAAAATCTCAATTAAAAAAAGAAATTAAAAGCATATTGGTTTTTCATTCAGTCATTCATAGAGATTTTGCTTTATATCACTAATTACAATTAAGTAGTTTATTAAGTTTATATCTAATGAACTCTTTATTGTATATTGCCATTCCCTTGATCCAACTTAGTCTGTTTATTAATTTTTACTCTCCTTTGCCTCATTTACCATTCCTGTTAACTATCCAAGAGACAATGTGCAAACCTTTCTTTAGCTTTTTATAATAGTCCTATGATCCTGTATCTCCTTACTCAGACAACTCTGACTATTCCTTTTTGGCTTGTATTCCTCTTGAAAGCAGCACTCCTTATTCCACTTGAACTTTTGGCTATGATTCTGACCTTTTCTTTTCTTCTTATGAGAAAGACTATTTTCTTGTAGGCCAACAATCTGCTCATTCATACTGACAAAGTACTTAATATTTACATGAGGCCCAATTCTAGTACATATCACTTCTGATAGCCATATGATGCCAATTTTGGTACTGTTGGAGACATAAAAGGCAAGAAAAACTGATGTATTTTTAAGATTGTGATTTTGTTGAGGAGATATAGCTTATTTCTTTTGACTTTTTAAAAAAAAAGTTTATTATTTTTTGTATGTACCATCAAATCAGATCTGATTAGTATAGGAGGAGATTGTCTCTCCTTCTCCAGCAGAGCATCTGGTGAATTCCGACTGCACACCCCTGGGGTTGCAGTGCAGCTTCTTGCCACTAGGTCACCAGAACTCACTGAGATATAGTTTATTTCTATAAAAAAACAACAACAACAAATGCTTGTGAGTTTGTGGAGAAACTGGAACCTTTATTCACTGTTGTTGAGAGTGTAAACTGCTGCAACCATTCTGGAAGGCAGTATGGCGCTTTCTCAAAAAGTTGGAAATAGAAATACCATTTGACCCAGCAGTTCTACTACTGGGAATATAGCCTAAAGAAACCAGAAGTGCTACCCAAGCAGATATATGCACACTATGTTAATTGCTGCTTTGTTGATGGTAGCAAAGAGTTGGGAACAAACCAAGTGACCATCAACAAATGAATCAATAGAGAATCTCTGGTATAATCATACAATGAAATACTATACAGAATTGAAAAACAAGGAACTCAGGAAATATGCAAAATGGTGACCCAGGAGGACATTATGCTGAGTGAAATACTCAGCCACAAAAGGACAAAAAGTGCATAATGCCATTGTTATAAAAGAGGACTGACATCGGGGTGGGGGGAAACTGAGAGGGGATAAATGATGTGCACACTACATTGAAACAAAAGAGGGAGAGAACTGTTTAAAAGGAATGTATGATTAGGTATTATTTGCATGACAAGAGTCCAGAAGAAGAGCTGCATAGTAAAGTGGACTGGGGGGGGGCATTGTATGACAATGAAAATTTTTTTTTCTTTTTTCAAAGAGAAAAGAGAACTTGGAGGAGGAGTGGGCACTGAGGAAAATGCAACAATGAATGAATAGGAAAAAAATACTAAAAAAAGCAAAACAACAGACCTGAAAAAAATTAATACCACCAAATAAAGATTTTGACAATACAACAAAGTGTGTAGTTGTCAGATGATCAGTGTTGACCAGAGCAGTCAGAATATAAGAGGAGGAGAGGTTCCTTTAGGGTATGGAGAGAATTTCTAAGGACAGTAGAGTTTCTGCAGTGGCTGGAATTACAAGTGGAAGAATGCCTTGATTGGGGGAAATTGCCAGTGGCATATTCAGGGAATACGTCAAAGTTTTGTGAAACTGAGAATTTTTGAAAGGGAGCAGTGTGAGATGAAGTAGGGAGAGTAAATCAAAGCTGTGATGAGGAGAGCTCAAAAGTCCAGGAGAGTTGAGGAAGAGGCAATCATGATTGACCTGTGATTTCAGTATACACAATCACTCTTTGATGTCTGAAGGTGAGAAAACTGGTGCTAGGAGGCAGAAGTAATGAGAACCTGTGGGGTCTAGAGACGGGGAATAAAGAGGAAGGGTCTACTGTGAGACCACATTGGAGAGTGATCAAATTTAGAAGTGTGTACACATTGGGATCTTTTGGAAACCTTTACAAAAAAAGAAAGGGGGAAAAAGGGGGGAGGGAAACAAAAGGAGGAAGATAAGCTGTTGGAAAGTTGAGTTTGGTTTAATTCAGGGTGCAAAGGATATAATCTGGATAGGAAGATTATAGAAGGGTCCTGCATGGATGTTGAAGATCAGGTGATAGAGCATTTGGCAGTTTCTTAAATATGGGTGTTAATAGCAGTTTTATGAGAGTAAATTAAATATATGAAGACTAGAATATAGAAAGAGATGAGCAGAGATAAAGAGTAGAAAGAGAAGGACTGAAGAGGAAGGTAGAAAACCAAGAATATACAAAGACTCAGTCTGGGGAGATGAAATTCAGGAAGGAAAACAGTCACCAAGGTCAATGCCTGCTTGGGGCAAGAAGAAATAAGGAAGGGCTGTGTTTGACAGTAAGTTTTTGAGAATGCAGTTTGGTGGGATAGTCAGAATTCCAGATAATAGTGAGCTAGTTGGTGAGGACAAATGATGAAGGAAATAGATTCTGTGAGATACTAGAGGAAAGAGCCTGTTATTTTGGAGCTAGACTGCCCTTGGAAAAAACTCTACATTCATGTAAAATAGTTTTGGTCTTATGGCTTCATCTCTCTGCCAGGCAATGCCCTTAAACTTCTGGCACATGGTCAACTGAGAGTTTTCTGTCACCCATGTGTATAATAACTAAGAAATCAAAATATTACCATCTCTAAAAACTCACGAAAGTTGTGATATATAGCTGTATGGCAGTAAGACATTGTGCTTAGCCTTTGTTTTAAATGTGCGTTCATCTTACCAAATATGGGAAATTTACCTGCTTTATCAAACATCAGATATGTTACCTCTATGCCTTTCCAGATACTAGGTTTTTCTTTTTTTTTTTTAGAAGCTATTTAGTAGGTGTCTGATATCCTCCTTCTCTCCAATTTAGAATTATTTCATGCTGTTGTTTTTTAATAAGTTGTTATAGACAGAAAAAGTATGCCGACACTTGATTAGCTGGATCATTATTGTGGGATTTTGTTTTTCTTTTAATACAGTCTGGATTTACTTTAATAGTGTAAAAATCTGAATTCAGGGAATGACTGTACATCTCTTTGTTTCTTACGTTTTCTCTTCCAGTGAGCATTGTGTGCTGACTTGGACAGAGAGAGGAATTTACATTTTCATTCCTCAGAATGTTCAAGTTCTTCTTTGGAGTGAAGTCAAAGGTGATTATGGGTTTTGATTATATGTACTTTTTAACCTCTTTCTTACGGACGACTTAATTATTGTAGGAAGATTCTCTTCCAGGATTGTTGTTATTCATTGCCATCTAGTCAAGTACAACTCATAACAATCCTATGAACAATAGATTTGAACCCTGTCCTGTCCTGTGTCATCATCACAGTTTCCAACTCCCTCAAGCCCATTGCTACAGTCACTCTTATCTATCTACTTGGTTGAGGGTCTTCTTCTTAACTCTACTTCATGCAGGGTTGTTGTTGTGATTGTTATATGCTGTCTAGTCATCTGTGACTGATAACAACTCTTTGTACAACAGCTCTGAAGCCTTTCTTGTCCTGAACCAGTGTCACTGACTTTGACACACCTAGCCCCCTTGCTCTGAATACTGTATCAATCCCTCTCATCTGGAGTCTTTCTCTCCTGCACTGTCCCTCCACCCTTCCCAGTATGATGTTCTTCTCTAAGGACCGGTCCCTCCTGGCCATGTGCCCAAAGTTTGTGAGATGGAGCTTAAAGAAATTTGGTTTTACCTTCTCCAGACAGACCCTATTTGTTTTCTTGGAGGATTGAAAGTGTTAACAATGAACAGATTGCTTGTCTCCACAATCAGCACTCTTGGCACCAGCAGTCAGGAAACCAAAAAGATGAATTGCACTGGGAAAATCTACTGTCAAGGACCTCTCCAGAGTACTGAGAAGCAACAATTTCAGTCTAGAGACTAAGGTGTGCCTGATCCAGGCCATGGTCTTTGCAATTACTTGCTCTTGTAGGGTAAATAGTAGAAAAAAACATGGAGTAAAATTTCTTTTAAGGACCAAAGTCTCAAGTATTAGGTGAATAACTTCACTGCCAGCCAGAAGGTTCAAATCCACCAGCTGCCGTGCTGGTGTGCAAGAGAAAGTTGGGCAGTTAACTCCCATGTGATTTACTGCCTCTGAAAACCCACTATGGGGTCAATTATGAGTCAGTTCTGACTTGATGCTACATAACAACAAACAATAACATTGTCAGGTACTTCGTAAGCACATTCTTGTAAATTTGTTGTCACCTGTATCTTTAAATAAAAATATTTTATTGTGTTTTTGGTAGATGTTTACATACCAAATGAAGTTCCCATTGAACAGTTTCACAGTTTGTTCAATGATGTTAATTACATTTTCATGCTTCATCAACTTTGCTATTTCTGTTCTGGTTATTCTGTTTGCAGCTCATCTTTGTTTTGGGGTAAATGTTGACCATTTGGTCTCATTTGGATGGTTTTTAAAGGAGCAAGATATCCACCAGTGATTTTTTTTTAAAGTAATGAGCCAGTCTCTTACTTTGTTAATAAATGAAAATATTTAAAATTAGCCCTTAAAAAAGGCCAAAATTAACATGCTTATCTAATCTTTAAACTTGAAAACTATTACACGAGAATAGCTGACACAGACAAAATGACTGTGTCTGTTTTTGGTGTTAAAATTAGAAATGTGGAATGTAGCACTTCTTTTAGCAGTGCTGCTCAATAGACTGTCTGTCTTGACTTTTTTGTCATTCACTTAAAATAAGATTGCCTATATTTGTGGAAGAAACCATTGGAAAAGCTCAGTATCAGCAGTCAAAACTAGGTCAGGGTCAGATCATCAGTTACTCATATACAAGTTCAAATTGAGGTCAAAGAAAATGAAACAGGAACAAAAATATGCTCTTGAATCAATTCCATTGGAATTTCATGATCATCTTAAGAATGAAAGAAGGAAGGAAGACCAGATGAGTTATGGGATGATATCAAGGATATCAACTATGAAGAAAGCAAAAGGTCATTACAAAACAGAAGAGAAAAGAAAAAGTGAAATGAATGTCAAAGGAGACTCTTAAATATTGTACTAGAATGTTGAGAAGGCAAATCTGAAGGAAAACATGTTGAAGTGAAAGAGCTGTACAGATGATTTCAAAGGGCACCTTGGGAAGAAAAAGCAAAGTATTATAATGGAATGTGTAGAAAACTGGAATTGGAGAATAAAAAGTGAAGAACTCACTCTGCATATCTCAAGTTCAAAGAACTAAAAAACAAATTTAAGCCAAGTGTCACAGTGTTGTAAGAAGCTATGGACAATATATTGAGTGACCCTGAAAGCATCAAAAGAAGATGGAAGGAATACACAGAGTACCAGAAAGATTGACACTGAAAAATTTCAGGAAGTACCATATGAACAGGAGCCAGTGGTAATGAAAGAGGAAGTGGAAACTGCATTGAAGGTACTGGCAAAAAATAAGGCCCCAGGAATTGCTGGGATACCAATTGGCTTGTTTCAGTTAACAGGTGCAGCCTTGGATGCACTCACCAGTCTATGCCAGGAAATTTTGATTGTGCTCATAAGGAACCTATACCTTGATCAGGAGGCTGTTGGGTGAAGGGAGTAGGGGAGCACTTCATGGTTTGGAATTAGATTGGGAATGTGTCAGAAATGTATTCTCTCTCCATTCCTGTTCAGTCTATATGCTGAGCAAATTATCCTAGAAGCTGTACTCTATGAAGAGGAATGTGGTATCAGAATTGGAGGGAGATGCATCAATAACCCACATTATGCAGGTGATACAACCTTATTTGCCGAAAGTGAGGAGGACTTGAAGCACTTGTTGCAGAAGATCAAGGAATGCAGCCTTCAGTATGGATTATGTGTGAATATCAAGAAAACAGAGATTCTCACCACTGGACCAATAGGCAGTGTCATGAGGGATAGAGAGGAGATGGAAAACTGTCAACATCTTTATCTTGCCTGGATCCACAATTAACACCGTTGATATGAGTGATCAAATCAAAGGAGACACATTGCACTGGGAAAATCTGCAGTTAGGGATCTGTCCAAATTATTAAGGAGTAGTGATGTAAGTTTGAGGACTAAGCTGTGTCTGATTCAGGCCATAGACTTTCCACTTAATTGCTATGCATCCAAGAACCTGGCCAATGAATGAGGATGACAGAAAAAGAATTGACATCTTTGAGCTGTGGTGTTGGAGAAGAACACTGAACATCCCATGGACAGTCAAGAGAACAAATAGATATGTCTTAGAGAGGGTGCAGCCAGAGTGCTCTTTGGAGGCAAGAAGATGAGGCTTTGCCACACATACTTTGGACATACTGCTAGGAGATGCTGTTCCTTGGAGAGGGACATGATGTTGGGAAAGGTGGAGGGTTGGTGAAGGAGAAGACCTTCAACCAGGTGGATCGATACAGTGACTGCTGCAATGGGCCCTGGTGTGTCAGGAAGTGTGAGGATGGTGCAGGGCAGGACTGGACTAGATTCAGATCTTTTGTTCATAGGGTCACTATGAGTCATACTCGACTTGATGGCACCTAATAACAACAACAATAAGAAGTTAGTGAATATGGAGAAACAAGCCATTACTTACTGATCTGATAAACATTTATTTCTTGTGACTCACGTTTCTAAAAATAGACTTTGAAAATTATTTTTTCCAGTTTGTTTTTTAAGTCCTTTCAAGATACTCTGCCTAAAAAGATACTTTGTTATGTGCTGTTTATTGATTTACATGCAATGTTGTTTACTTCTATTTATTGACTGTCAGATTCTAGCTATTAGAAATATTATATTCTGACCTCTAATATAGATTGCCCTATTATAAAGTCCTAGTTTATTTTCACAGAAAATGACATTTTAAACATAAGATTATTAAATCAGAGAGATGTGATTGTTTTTTCCATATCTTTGTTGAAATGCAAATATAAAGAGAGAGATGGAATTCAGTCAAACTAGAATTATAAAATTCTAGCTTGGCTTCTCAAATCTAGAATTATTCTAAATTTTTAGAGTCATTGTTGCAAAAATGAGAACAGAACATTTGGCTAGCATCCAGCATCACCTCTGTGGGTCTTACAGATATTCAGGATGTAGCTATCTGCAAGAGTGAGCTGTTCTGTTTGCACCTCAACGGGAAAGTCTCACATCTTTCCCTGTTATCTGTGGAACGCTGTGTGGAACGCCTGCTGAGGAGAGGCCTGTGGAACCTGGCTGCTCATACTTGCTGTCTTTTCCAAAATTCTATTATTGCTAGCAGAGTAAGTCCAAGAGCTTCATTAAATATACTTCTCGTGGCTTGTTAATTGCTGTCTTATCTTGCGAAATTGTATTATAAAATTGTTTTTCACTATTAATTTTATTTCTGTATGGCCTACAAATAAAGCAACAATAAATCCCTAAAGAAAACATGATAGAAGTATTTCTAAGGACGGGTAAAAATAAGGGTATAATTTACATTTTTTAAAAAATAATATCCAATATACTCATAAATTCATTTGAATTTCAGACCTTGTTTTTTTTGTTTTGTTTTGTTCTTTTAATATTTATTATTTTGTGTGTGTGTGTGTGTGTGTGTGTGTGTGTGTGTGTGTGTGTACACTATCAGATCTGACTGGTACAGGAGGAGATGCCTCTTCCTTGTTCAGCAGATCATCTGGTGGATTCGAACCACATATCTCTGGTATTTCAATGCAGCTTCTTGCCACTAGGCCACCAGAGGTCCCCAGAATTTCAGACCTTGTTTTAAGGAGGCTGATTATATGTATGTATGGTTATTTTTAATTAAATTCTTAATTCCTAAGATAATTCTCATTAGGTCTTTCACCAATTTGTTACGCTTTTTAAAGTACTTTGAGGTACAAATTCAGTGTTAAAACTCTTATAAATTTGCTTTTGAATCTAGATTTAATTGAAGACAGTAAGCTATTCCATTACCAACTGTATCCATGGGTATTTATATGTCTCTTTCATAAGGCAAGAAAAACTTTGACAGCAGATAAATTGGAACATTTGAAATCTCAGTTGGATCTCTCAAGCAGCAGTGATCTAATTTCTCAACTGGAAGACTTGATCTTAAAATTAGAACCTCTGGATTCAGCTTGCAGTAGTAGAAGAAGTTCCATTTCATCACATGTAAGTGGTCTCTGTTTTTAAAAGGATTTCACTCTAAAATACGATGTTTTCCACATTAGGTTGTAGTCATCTCTCCAAACCAAAAGAACCCAAAACTCATTGCTATTGATTTCTAACTCAAAATGACCCCACTGAGTAGAACTGTTCAAAGGGTTTCCAAGGCTGCAAGAAGCAGCTATTGGCTTATGCTTACCTTTTGATTAGCAGCTAAATGCTTCAATGTCTGTCACCAGGGCTCCTTATTTACCTCTAAAACACCCCAGATTTAGCTGCTTTTCTGTGTAACAGATTTTTGGATTCTTTCTTTCATCTAGCTGTTGGACAGCCCTTTGGCTAGCTATGTCTTAGAGCTACATTTTTCTTTTGTAATTGTTTATTTTTTGTTATTATTTTCTGTTCCCAATGCATTTCTGTTCAAAAATGCATTTAAGACCTTACAAGGCCTTCAGCATAAATTGCTCCTAATATGTGATTTCAGATGTGTATCAGTGCAAGTCAGTACAGCTCAGGATTGTCACATTTATTCCCCAGTCTGTCAGGCTTTTTGAAGGTAAAGAAATCAGCATGATGCTGTCAGCAAATCAGAGTATCCCAGATGCAAACAATCAAAACCTTGCTCACCAATGTAATCTGTTAGTCATAATTATTGTTACCAACTTTCTATTTCACTATTGGTATTTTTCTTAAAAGGCTATATTGTTGAGTGTGAAGGAAATAGAAGTCTCTGGCAGGGACCTGAAAATATTGGGTAATGATGGGTAAGGTCCAATGGTGATTGATTTTATAAAACATAATGTATGGGAATACAATATTAATGAAGAATAATAGTGTGAAACACAGTGTGTACAAACTTTGTGAGCAAACCAATATAAAAAAAAAGGAAAAATAAAGGTTATCTTGTGTCATATACTAAGTCTCCAGGTTCTAAGTACTTGACTTAATGATAACTTACACCCTTTAATGTTATATAAATTTCCCTTCACTTTGAAATGATTGAACCAACCCTGCTTGAAACAATTCATCAGTCACCTTCATTTGTTGCATATAAAGACTTTTAATTGTTGAGAAAACTTTGAACCTTTTCTTGCACTAACCCAAACAGACCCAAACAAGTGGTTCATCCCAACTTCTTGCTGCTCTTCAGAGTTGAGTGGAACTGTAAGCCCATCGGGTTTCCAACACTATAAATCTTCATAGCTGACTGCCACACCTTTGTCCTGCAGAGGTCAATTTGACTGACCTTTCAGTTACAGCTCTAACTGAAGTGTTAACCACTGAGAGCTTTAAGCACCAGGGCTTTATTTCCTGTGTGAATCCAAAACCCAAAACCTACTACTGCTGAGTTGTTTCTGACTCATAGCCACCCTCCATCAGGTGTCCAAGGCTGTAGATCATTAGGAGAGGAGACTGCTCATCTTTCTGTCATGGAACATCTGTTGGTTAGCCCCTGAGCACATAATACACTCCACAGCCTGAATTCCTTTTTCTTGATAAATAAGAGCCCTTTATGCATCTGTTCAGACTACTTACATATTTTATTTAAAGACACACTAAGATACTGTTTGTACTCTGGGAGTAAATTTTATGCCTCTATATTTATTTTGACTTCTTGGGATTCTTTTTCTTTTTAGGAAAGTTTCAGCATCTTGGACTCTGGTATTTATCGTATCATTAGTAGTAGACGAGGCAGTCAGTCAGATGAAGACTCTTGTTCCCTTCACAGCCAGACCCTCTCAGAAGATGAGAGACTCAAAGAGTTCACCTCACATCAGGAAGAGGATCACCCAGAGCAGGACGGTGGCTTTCCTGGAAATGAAGGTGACGGTCATGTTTTTTGTTGGTTTCCGATGCAAGACAGTTCTTTCCTGTGACTTCTGATTGTTAGTGTTATCTTGGACATAGAATTGTATGCAAGGTGTTAATAATTTTAGTACTTTATTTGATAGGCCTTTTATCCTAACCTATCTATTGACTCACCACTAGAAGAGTAAAATTTATTTGTTTTTTCTCCCAACCCACTCTCATGTTTAGGCTACACTGGTACAGTACTTAATGTTGATCATGCCTCAAAATTTTGCAAAGTTTAAGAAAGGGGATCTTAACCAAAAGAGTGGAAAGATTATTATTCTGACTGACCAAATTATTTTCCATCAGGAATGAAACATTACTACAGTTTTGGAGGCCATTGCCTTCATTTTTCGATGTTCAAGTTTTCCTGTGACCGAACTGTTAAGAAGAGATTAATAAAGACTCTAAACTTCCTTTTTGGCTAATGGGGATACAGGGTTTGTAGGTAAATGAAGGTACTTGCCTCAGTGTTTTCTCTGTGGACCATCCCGTGCATCCTGTAAGCCTTTGTTCTCCTCATTTGTATCTCGGTCTGTTGTGATTTTTGGTATCAAATTCTTCATTTCCTTTAATTTATTCATTTCAGAATTTCTTTTAAAATTCTCATGGCCTTAGATTTTTTTTTTCTTTTTCCTTTGATTCCACTCATTAGACATTATTTCTCCTGTTTTTTTTCAGTGACATTTGAAGCGGATAAGAATGACCCTTTGCTCCCCTTTGGCATCCCATTATCATTTCGTTCTCCATCTCCTCTTGCATCTCTTCAAGCTGTCAAGAAAAGGTAGACCAATTGATCTTGTTGTTTCTTCACATTTCATATTTTAATTCATTTGTCTCAGTAAGTTATTTATGCCAAAGATGGAAAGACAGTTTAAATAAGTGAAAGAAATTCTCTAAGTTAATTTTATTCAGGTGCTATTAAATTTTATTTTAATCTTGGGGAATTTATCTTCTTTCTTCCTTTTTTTTTTTAAAATTTATCTTCTTTCTGTCTTTGAACATATGAATAGTTGAGTTGTTGTAATGTGGGTTTCCTCTCCCGTTAACAGAGTAAAAGCTTGGAAGTCTGATTTTTCTTCATCCTTGATTGAAGTAGTTTCTACATATCATTAGTCATTTCTTGGACTATCTCAACTTGGTTTCAAACATAGAAATTTTCTTTTTAGCTACCCCTTGGTACCAGGATTGGCAGTTGAATTTGGAAGAGAAGACATTGTGTTAATATTTAACTGATTTTCTAAGGCTTACTGTACACATTTTTTTCTTGTTAAGAAGGGTGTACTGTGACTAGTAAGCAAGTGAGTTTCTATGAAAAGATTCTTTGTTATCTTCTGGCCAGGATAGGGCAGATGATCACATGGCTTATTTTCTTAACTTGACAGAAACATTATCAACACAGCTGTTACTGATGACCTTTTCGTTAGCACTGCATTGGTTTCTCATGACAGCTTAGTAAATGAAATGAATTGTTAATATTGTGAATTTTATATGGCCCGTGTGTAATAGGTATTTGTGATTAGAGAAGTTGCGTTAAGCAATCTTTCATTTTATAAAGTCCAGGTTGCCTTCCTAGGTCTCATAGGATCCTAGAGAACTGAGGTACAGATTTTTTTTATCTTGACAAAACTGAGATATTTTTCATTTTAGTGTATTTTCCTTTCCAGTGTTTCTAGCTTTGTGCGTAAAACTACTGAGAAGATCGGCACCCTTCACACAAGTCCTGACCTGAAAGTGAGACCAGAAGCCAGGGCTGATGAGAAGTCATGTGAAGAGGATGTGAGTCCAGGCACCTGCCCAAAGGAAGAAGACACTGAGTAAGCCTTTGTGTAGAAATCAGTATCAATTCTAGAGGAGTTAGCTGCCAGTTTGAAGAAGTCCATAAACTGTCGTTGTATACACTATTGTGTTCATTAAAGGTTGCACACCTCTTAAAAATTGTGAATCTCACAAAAGGTTGGAAAAATTACTTAAACTCTGAGCAAATTTTTTTAAATAAAATTTTTTATTTTAAATGTGATTTTATTGAAAGTTTACAGAAAAGTTAGATTTTCATTCATTCATTCATTCATTGATGCACATTTTACACCCTCCCTCCTTTCCCCCTACCCCAGTTCACTTAAAAAAAATTGTTCATCTTTGCACAATTACTTTCCTCCCCTCGCTTCCCCTCCCCTTAGTCCTCTTTGCAGTATACCTCTTATTTCTGGGCTGTTGTCATACATATAATCATATATTTCTTTTTAACAGTTCTTTTCCTTCATGTGTTCCAATACAATATTCATTATTTATCCCCTCTTCTCTTAATAGTTTCCGCCTAGCCCCCATGTCAATTCTGTTTTATAACAGTGGGGTTATACAGCATTTGTCCTTTTGTGACAGATATTTCATTCAGCATAATGTCCTCAAGGATCACCCATGTTGTGTAATACTTTATGAGTTCCGTGTTTTTCAGTGCTGCATACATTCCATTTTGTGAATATACCATCATTTTTCTGTCCATTCATTTGTTGGTGGGCACTTGGGTTGCTTCTATCATTTTGCCATTGTGAATAACACGACAATATAAGTGGGTGTGCCCTTCTCTGTTTGGGTGGCAGCTCTGGTTTCTTTAGGGTATATTCCTAGTAGTGGAATTGCTGGGTCAAATGAAAGCGCTGTCCTGCCATCTATAATGATTGCTCCGTTTTACACTCACACCTGAGCAGATTTTTTTTGAGAGAGCACTTTTCCCATCTGTGGCCTGTACAGCTTCTCTCATTCTTTAAATGTCTAGATGTCAGAGAAAAGGTAGTAGAGTAGGATGATCTAGGGCCTACTTGGGTCTTATTGCATATGACCAATATGTGACTTTGAGTAAACCACTGATAGACCGTGGGCTTTACAATGTGAGCATTGGCTTTGATGTCCTATCATGTCTTTTGTTATAGTATACTGGGAGAGCATGATCCTTATGCAATGGAGTTAACACTGTGTGAAGTGTTCCGTCCACCTGGTCTTGACCGTATGTTATAGCTTAGGCAGTGTATGTAACAGAGGCAAACAAGTTCATCTAGAAATGGGTAAAAAGTCAAATGGACCCAAGATACTTAGACAGTAAGAAGCAATAACATGTATCATCCTTAGAATAACTTAGCAAATATACCATGTTTCTTTGAAAGAAAATAGTTTATTATAGTGTAAGTTTATTATGTCATTTCAAGCAGCCCTAGTCTGATCTTAGCCCATCTTTCCAGCCTTATTTCCAACCGTATCCTTCTAAGCAGTCTTCATTCTAAGCCTGTCAGAGAACTGGAGATGTTCTCTGATACCTCCCTACCTTTTATCATTCTGTTTGTTCTCTCAGGAGTATTCTACCATTTTCTCCTAAATTACCACCACCTCAGGAAAGCTTCCCTTGATTGCCTACTCAGAATTATTAGTCTTTATTTTATGCTTCCATAGCACAGTCTTTGTGCTGCTCTTTAACATTTATCTTATTCTTGATGTATTAGACTGAGTTGTTTGCATATGTTTCTTTCTATCTTGGTTTACTTGCACTTTAACTTGCTTTTCTTACAGTTGTGCACTATTTTTTATAAACTCATTTCATGTACCATTTTGTCCCGTTTACAATCGAGTACGGTAGTAATCACTGATTATGCATGTAGATATGTCTAGAAAAGCTATGATATAAGGCAATTGTGAATATACTTTTTCTTTTTTCATAATCTTCTAGGGTGGAAAAAGAGGTAACTAGTCAACCTCCAGAAGAGGACTGGTTCCTAGAACTTAAAGTAGCAACAGCAGAAGCAATGTGAGTATACATGAAAAAGTTTCATAATGAATAGAGATGACTATTTGAGATCATCAGTAGCAGTCTTGAGATAGTCTGGGTTAGATGCCATCTAAATTGAAATTGAAATTTAAGAATTAGTGAGATACTATAAAATTAGCATTCTCTGTATTGTTATCTTGCTTTGAAAGTTGTTATTGAAAGAGTTGATAAGTCTTATGTGTTTCAGATAAGAATGTTGCATGGATTCACTTAGTATGAAATATTTTAAGTAAAACATAAGTTTGATGCTTGTCTCTCTTGCATAGGATGATGCTGCAGGACCCACTGGTCTTATTTGAACCCAAGTCCCTGAGAATGGTTTTACAGAATTGGCTTTTACACTTAGAAAAATCATTTGTTGTGAAGGACTTTTCAGGCATTTCAGAAACCAGCAACTGTTCTGTGAAATCTACCCAGGATGTGCTATTGCTTAAGGAGTCAAAAAAGGGATTATTAGATGATGGTAGTGAAAAAGAGAAAAGGGACTCTGTGGACAATGAAAAAACTGCCGATCAACCAGCATCTGAGTCTGTACATAGTCCAGGGGAGCCCTCAGATGACATTTTCCAAATATGTTCTCCCGGCATCATCGCAAATGGCCTTCAGAATGACCTGGCTGAGTTAACAACATTGTGTTTAGAGTTGAATGTACTGAATTCTAAAAGTGAATGTACAAATGGACATGTGGACCGTATTATGCAGCAGTGCTCTCTTGACATTCTGGCTTGTCAGTTCCTAAAGAAGTATTTTTTCCTTCTGGACTTGAAAAGAGCAAAGGAGAGTATCAAGCTTACTTACACTAACAGCTCATGTGTTTGGGATACTTTCATTGGTGGATTGAAAGGTAATGATCATACTGCTTTACCAAGAGTAGAAATTGGGAATGCCGTCTTAAATTTTTTGGGGTTTCAAAAAGATGTATATATTTTTTCTGCCTTCAAAAAGATTTAAGTAGAAAATCACCTCTGCTAATCAACCTTTCATTAATTTCAACTCAATTTAAGTATTTTGCTTTGCTTTGTATCTATATTACAAGAAGTTTTATTGTTTATTATTAGTTTCAGAAAATGATACAGTAGTGCTAGAATGTAATTACTTAGACATTAAAAAAGTTTGTTTCTTGCTCATAAAACAGTTCAAGGCACACGTTTCCCAGGTTTGTGGACAACTTTTACCACTTGGTAATTTAAGGATCCAGGCATCTTCCTTTTTTTAAAAAAAAAACGAACCACAAAACCTTCTTCATCTCTCTGTGCTTATTATGAGGCTGGTTGGTATGTCCAGAAGAAAGAGCATAAAAGGGGAAAACATATTCCTATGTATATCTATCCAAGTTTAGACGACATCTTTGCTTCTCTACTACATAGTCATACCTAACTGTGGAGGAGACGAGGAAATGTATCCTGTCCAAGGGTACAGGAGGAAGAGAGCAGACGTAGGTGAAAAGCTTAGAGGTCTGTCAGAGATTTTGGTGGGCATCCAGCAATCTCTGCCAAGACTTGACGGAAGGTCATAATGTTTGTTATTCTACTCTAGACAACAGCTACCATATCCCAAAGACCATACATTTTCTTTCTGCATAAAACTGAAAAACCGGGGAGCTCTGGTGGCCTAGTGGCAAGAAGCTGCACTACAATCCCAGAGGCGCATGGTTCGAATCCACCAGATGCTCTGCTGGGGAAGGAGGGACAATCTCCTCCTGTACCAGTCAGATCTGATTTGACGGTACACACAAATAGTAAAATTAAAAAAAAACAAAAACAAAAAACTGAAAAACCAAACTCACCACCATCAAGTCAATTTCACCTCATGGTTACCCTCCATTTCCATGGCTGTAAATCTTTTGGGGAAGAGACTGCACAATTCCATGTTTTTAAAGAAGTAAATCTTCCTAATAAAATCCCTTGAGTGGCAAATGCCGTGTTTCTGGAAACTCCTTTAGACTTTTAAAATACTGTTGTTCATGAGCAAAGTAAACAAGTAGGGTTACATTTGGTTTTGGGGTTTTTTTGAGGGAGGATACATTTTTGTATTTGATAATTTAAAGACATTTTAGACTTAGGGTGGCATGGTTATACAGTTAACCCTTTGAAAATAAGAGTTTGAATTACACAAGTCCACATACAGATGGATTCTTTTTTATGTTGCTGTTGTGATGAGCTTAGATGTTGGGAGTATCCACTTAATGTGGCCTGTGGCATGTTTGTCATCTCTGTGTGAGCCGTTTATCTCATCAGTATAGTTGATGCTTGAATAACATGGAAGTTATGGGTGCTGACCTCCAAGCAGTCTTACTCGTGAGCCTCCTCAGATGCTTAGGTGTTTCAATTATTTGTTCTTTTGTATTGTTTACAACTTCTAATATGCTTTACCTCACAATTTAAGTATTAAATTCCCTAAAGGTTGAGATTGCATCTTGTTCTTTTCTGTCTCACCTACAATGCTTCATGAACTGCCAAAAGAATAAACAGATATGTCTTGGAGAAGGTGTAGCCAGAGTGCTCCTTGGAGGCAGAGCTTTATCTCACAAACTTTGAGCATTTTTCAATGGAGAGGCTATTCTTGGAGAGGGACATCATACTTGGAAAGATGGGAGAGATGGTGAAGGAGAGGAAGACCCTCAACCAAGTGGATTGACATAGTGACTGCAGCAGTAGGCTCAAGCGTGTATGATAGTGAGAAGGCACAGGGTGGGAGAGGGCTCACACACATCGGTTGTTCATGGAGTTGCTGTGAGTCATACTCCACTCAGTGGCAACCAACAGCAAGAGTGTTTAAAAGACTTTAGGTTTTGCACACACTCGGTACATAACTAATGATTCTTGAATGAATATTTACAGCTAAGAGATGAATGGGAAAATGAGATGCTTTACCTTTCAGAAATGGCAAGGTCCAGTCCTACATATATGGCGATAGAAGAAGGAGACCTGCCAACAAGATTGAAGTTACTGGAAGACTCAGTGCCGTTTGATAGTCCTTTGCTGATTGCCTCTGCTGCTCAGTAGGTTGTTCTGTGTCTTGTTTATGTGAGCTGAAGCACATGCATTGTTTTTTAAATCTTAAGTTTTTACTCATTTGTATGTTTAGAAACTTCTGATTTCCTTATAAGTCTATTTCTAAAAGGTGAGAACAAGTTGTAGTGTCTCGCAGCCGTTAGAGACTAAAGTGTATGTTTTTAAATGCAGGTTATATGAGAAGTTTGGGGAATCTGCCCTTCGATCCTTAATCAGATTTTACCCATCCATTTTGCCTTCTGATGTCATGCAACTTTGTCATAAAAACCCTGCCCAGTTTTTGGCCTATTTAGACAGTCTGGTGAAATCAAGGCCTGAAGATCAAAGGTAAGAAAGACTGAATGTTTGCAGGCTCTTTTCTTTAAATAGGGCATTATTTCCTTTTTATGAGCAATTTTAACATTCTTTTACTGTTAATGCCACAGATTTGGCATTTGGGTTATCTCATACCTTTCTTCCTCAAGCTTAGCACACACTGTAAACTTGCATGTTCTATGTTTCCTTTCTTTCCTTCCTGCTCAGGGATTCTCAGACCATCAATATAAAACCAGCCACTGTCTTACAGCCAAAGCTAACACAGATAACCTTATATCTCTCTGCCAGTAAGTGGAGTTTTACTTTCACCTTTTTATTTTTTGTGGATCTCAGTTTCAACCCTTTGCCTCATTTTAGGTTTAGGCTTCATTTCCTCACTCCACATGGCCATAAACACTTTTGCCCCTTGGGGTTTGTTGTTTTAAATTTTATTTTATACTGGTTTACTTATAAAATTCATAAAGTTCGTATACACTATTTTTCACACTGGATCTTCCCCTTAGTTTTAATAGCTGACAGCTTCCCACTTGCTCTTTTTTTTCTGCTAGTTCCAGTTTGCCACCTGGTTCTTGTCTCTTAATCTAAGCCTCTTCACCCTGTTTTTGATCCTTTGCCATTTTCTTTTTTATCTTGGGGTACAACTATGCATTTATATGACTCTAGTAAATTTTCACTAGCACTTCTTGGCATGTTATAGTAGAAGAGTTTTCTATTATATTGTCCATTATGTTGGCCCTATAGTTAAAATGGAGCTCTAGTGGCTTAGTAGTAAGGAGTTGCTCTGCCAGCCTAGAGGCACATGCTCCAAATCTGCCAGCTGCTCCATGGGATAAAGATGGCCTGTCTCTTCCTGTGCAGTTAATTGTTTCTGAAAACCCACTGTAGGGTCAACCCTCTGTTGGTTCTGACTTGGTATGTAACAACAATACCAGTCATTAAATTATCTTCACATACCTACAACATAGAGAGAGCTCAGTTGGCCTGATGGACAGAAAGTGATCTTACCAAGCCAAAGGTGGGTGATTTTGATCTGTGTCCCTCAGGCCTGTTTTTAATTGTTTTTGGTCAGACATTCTTCTAGGTGGTATACCACTGCTCTGTCGATTTGCTGTACAGAGGTAACTTGTGGTGGCTGTGATACTGAACATTGTGACCCTGATGTGACAAATGTGATATTGGTCACCCATGGTGGGCAGTGTTTGCTGATGCTCACCGATTAAAACAAGCTTGTAAGCAGGAGTGGCATCCACTTCCATAATAGCTAGCCTCTCCCCTATGAACCTGGAGAAACGAAGAAAGTTCATAGGATTGCTGTGAATCTGGAAGGCATTTAACAACAACAATTCCTTTGTCATGTGAAGATTGGTGGTTTCTCTCTTTATCTTTCTTTTATTTTTTTATACTAGTTTATTTACATCATTCTAATTCATTTTTTTCCAGAACAGATTCTTCCAATTTCCCTCACCCCCCACCCATCAAATTGTACAACTCCATTATTAACTCCCCTTCCCCCTGCACATCCGCATCCCTCTGCTTTTACCCTCCCCAACTCCCTTTGGATCCTTATATTCATTCTACAATAATGGTTTTATACATTTATTTATCCTTGTGGGACTGAGTTAGTTCACTCAACATAATGCTCTCCAGCCCCTCACAAGTTAGATAATAATTTAAAAAATCATTCTTCCTGAATGCTGTATAGTATTTCATTGTGTGAATGTACCATAATTTCTCAATCTATTCATTTATGGTTAGACATTTGGGCTATTTCCATGTTCCTGCAATGGTGAATAATGCTGAACATTGTTGTACAAATCTCTGTTCGTGCTTCAGTTTATTTTCTCAGGGTATATACCAAGTAGTGGAATAGCTGGGTCATATGGCACTTCTATGTTCATCTTTTTGAGGAAGCGCCAAACTGCCTTCCAGAATAGTTGTACCATTTTTCAGTCCCACCAACAATGTATAAGAGTTTCTTTCTTGCCACATCCTCACCAATATTTATTACTTGCTGCCCTGTTAAACTTTGCCACTCTTACTGGTGTGAGATGGTACCTCACTGTGGTTTTGATTTGCATCTCTTTTATTGCCAGTGATTTTGAGCATTTTTCACTTGTCTGTTGGCCATTTGAATATCTTCCTCTGTGAAAATACTTTCCATGTCTTTTGCCCATTTTGTAATTGGGTTATCAGTCTGTGGAGGCCCAGGAATATTTTGTTAAACTTTCGTTATGAGACTCTTGTCTGAGATAGTATTACCAAATATTTGTTCCCAATTGGTAGCTTTTCTTTCGACCCTGTTGCAAAAAGTTTTTGATGCCCACATGGATTCAATCTTTAGAAGGTCCCATTCATCAATTTTATCATCTTCAGATTATGCATTTGTGGCTATATTTGGCAGTCTCTTTATACCTTGGGCTAGCACTTCTTAGCTTGATCCCAGTTTGTCTCTTATGAACTTTAAGGTTTTGGGCTTTACTCTTAGGTTTCTGACTCACCTTGAGTTGATTTTTGTGTATGGTGTGAGATGGGAATCCTGTGTCACCTTTCTGCAGGTGGAAGTCCAGTTTTGCCAGCACCTTTTATTGAAGAAGTTGTCATTTACCCATTTGATAGCTTTGATTTCCTTGTCAAATATCAGTTGACCATAGATAGCTGGGTCTATTTCTGGGTTTTCAGTTCTGTTCCATTGGTCTATGTGCCTGTCATTGTACCAGTACCATGCTGTTTTGGTTACTACTGCTGTGTAGTAGTTTTGAGGTCAGGGGTGCTGTACTTCCCACCTCATTTTTGTTTCTAAGAAGTGTTTTGCTTATTTGAGGTCTTTTGCCTCTCCAAATAAATTTGATAAATTCCCTTTAGATCTCCTTGAGAAATGAATTTGGCATCTGGATTGGGATTGCTCTGAACATGTAGATTGCTTGTGGTAGGATTGTCATTTTCACAATAATTGAATCTTCCTATCCATGCATGAAGAAGGCACATTTTTCCATTTCTTTAGATCTTTTATTGTGTCTTGCAGATATGTTCTGTAGTTTTCTTTGTATAGCTCTTTTGTATCTCTAGTTAGGTTCACTCCAAGTATCTCAATTGCATTGATTACAAAAATAGCTTGCCTCCAGAAACTCAGTGAACTTAGAGACAAGATGAAAAATTTTCATGTTTAAGACTTTCATTCATAGGGTCACTATGAGTTATCTATGACTTGATGGCACTTATTTAAAAAACTTAAATTGTAAATGGTATTGCTTTCTTGATTTCTTTCTCTGAGTCTTCTTTGTTACTATAGAGGAATCCTATTGATTTTTGGATATTGATCTTCTATCCTGCCACTCTACTAAATTAGCCTATTAACTCTTAACAGTTTTTTGTTGAGTCTTTGGGATTTTCTCTGTACTAGCATATCATCCACATATAGCGACAGTTTAACCATCCATTTGCTGATCTGGATACTTTTTATTTCCTTCTTGTCATATTTCCCTAGCAAGCACTTCGAATACAATATTGAATAGAAGTGGTGACGGTGGGCATCCTTGTCTGGTGCCTGTTTGTAAGGAAAATGCTTTTAGTCTTTCTCCATTAATAATGATGTTGGCTTTGATTTTGCACATATACTTTTCACTATGTTGAGGAAATTCCTTTCTATTCCAATTTTGCTGAGTGTCTTTATCAGGAAGGGGCATTGTATTTGGTTCCTTATCTTTCTTTTAGGCCGTCTTTCCTGGAGTCCCTTCTACAACCAGAATCTTTAAGGTTGGATTGGCTGCATTTGGCAGTGTCCCATGATGCTCCACCAATCACAAGCACTATGGATGATGAAGGACACCCCAGGTATGGAAGAGTCCTCTTCTTAAGCTCCCAAGTTTCTTGGGAATGAAAATGATTTATTCCTATATGATATTCTAGGCTTACTTTCAAGAACTGCTATGGAAAAGACTGACTTAAGTCATGGTCATAATATGATTAATGGTTTGGAAGAATAAAAAACCCTAGAGTTTTTGTTTTTTTGGTATTTTTTTTAATTATTTTGTAAACCTAGAGTTTTTATTTTAAAAAAATTCACCCTTATATTTTGAGTATATCAGAAATAGTCCTGCACTTTCACCACAAGGAGCTTTTTAAATTGAAAGAAAGCCTATCTTGCATGCCTGTAAGATCTGCAGGCATAAACAATGACCAAAAAGTCTATAGGGATATGCATTGGCCAGCTGTGATTTTGGTTACCTGAACACATGATTTGTGCTTATGCAAAACCTGTACTTGGACCAGGAGGAGTAGTCAGAACAGAACAAGGAAACACTGCATGGTTCAAAATTGGGAAGCGTATGCGTCAAGGATGTGTCCTATCTCCATATCTTTTCAATCTATGTGTGGAACAGATTATCCAGGAGGCTCGGCTCTAGGAGAAGAAGTGTGGCATCAGGATTGGAGGTAGACTCATCAACAATCTGCATTATGCGGATGACACAACTCTGCTTGCTGAAACTGAGGAGGACCTGAATGCTTACTGCAGAAAGTCAAGGATTGCAGCCTTCAGTGTGGATTGAAGCTCTACATCAAGAAAACAAAGATTCTCACCACTGGGCCAATTGGCAGCATCATGATAGATAATGAAAAGATTGAGATTGTTGACAATTTCCGTTTGCTTGGCTCTACGATCAACACTCTTGGCACCAGCAGCCAGGAAATTAAAAGACAAACTGCACTGAGAAAGTCTGCTGTCAGAGACCTCTCCTAAGTACTGAAGAGCAGTAGTGTCATTCTGGAGGCTAAGGTGCTTGTGATACAGGCCATGGTCTTTGCAATTACTTGCTATGCATCAGAGGGCTAGACAATGGCTAGGGTGATAGAAGGAGAGTTGATGCCTTTGAGCTGTGATGTTGGAGAAGAATATTGAATATACCATGGACTGTTAAGAGAATGAACAGGTTTGACCTAGAGAGGGTGAAGCTTTGTCTGACATACTTTGGACATGTTGCAAGGTGGGATCTGTCCTTGGAGAAGGACATCATGCTTGGGAGAGTGGAGGGACATGCAAGAGAGGAAGACCCTCGATGAGATGGATTGATTCCGTCACAGTGTAATGGGGATAAGTGTGTCAGAGACAATAAGATTGGCAAAGGATAGAACAGAGTTTAGGGCTGTTGTACATAGGATCACTATGAGTTGCAGGCTATTTGATGGCACATAACAACAAAAACATGATTGTTATGGAGGAAAAAGTAAACATGAAAAAGTCTTAAAGTCAAACTGAAATGTTTGAAAAATATAATAAAATATAAAAATTATAGTACAATAATTATAGGTAAGCTCTGTTTTTATCTATTTTTTACTATTTTGTTGTTGTTGTGGTTGATATGTGCCATTGAGTCGCTTGCGACTATAGTGACCCTATGTACAACAGCCCTAAATTCTGCTCTGTTGGAAGTGGATTGCCTGTCCTTCTTCCTAGTACTTGAAAGTTCCACCTCAGTTGCCCTTTCTGTTATTCCACATGTGTTCTGTTGTACATAGAATTTTCAGAGGCCTGCTATTTTGTATTTTTAAATATTTAAACGTTGTGTTATTACAAAAGCTCTGTTTAAAAATATTGTGGTAATGAAATAGTTATAATTAAGCTCTATTTTATTAGAGGACTAGTAAGCAATTTTAGAATTTACCACTCATCTTCATTTATTGATACTCCTTATTTCTGATACAGGCCTCATTCTCATTTACTTTCCTGGGGATACAATCAACTGATTCTTCATTTAGTTAAACTGCCAGCCGCCTTTATAATCAAAGAAAAAATGACTGACATCTGTAGGTCTGGTGGGTAAGTGAGAATTTCCTTAGAGGCTGAGATAAAGAATACAATTATATCAGAAATTACCTTGCAGGTGATGGTCAGAATCAAGGTGTCTTATCATTTGAAAATTTTCTTTGTTATTAAGAAGCAAAAGTATACTTTTGTTATAAAAAATAGTAAATATTTATTTTCTTTTAAATCTGATGCATCATTAGTTGCTAATTCTCTACTTTTCAGACATGTAGATAGTGTTTAATGGTCAGTCCCAGATTACCTGTTACTTGTTAACATTGATAACAGGATTTCTGAGAAGGGAGTTTTTTCAGTAGAGTCACTGATGGAGGAGTCTGGGAGGAGACAGGATGGTGGAAGCAAGCCCTGGAGTCTGGGGAGGATTTAGTTTTCTAAAGAAGACAGGAAGGAAGTCAGGTTGTGTGAAGAAAACAAGAACAATGAAAAACCCATATTGCTTGTTATCTGTACTACATATTGGTCTGCAATTTATTGGTTAGTTGTTTTATCACTCCACATGAATGAGTGAAAGAGATTACAAGAATTGTAGTCTCTTGGAGATGGGGGTCTGTATCTTCATGTTCTCGTGTAGTGCTTAATTTCTGCAGTGGTAGATGCTTGATACATGATTTATTCAGAGAGATCTTGGTAACTGAAGCAGATGCTGGTTGTGGATAGTGAGGCATTAAACTGAGTAGGTGATGTGTAGTGAGAACCTTGAAAAGTGCTCACAAACATCTAATTGGAGCTCTCAAAGCCTAGTCTGTAAGAAGTTGCACTGCTAACCCAAAACCCACACCTCTCTAGCAGTGCTGTTCCTCTAGCAGCTCTGTGAGAGGAAGGTGTACAGTCTCCTGTGTGAGTTATAGCCTCAGAAACCCAATAGAGCGTTGGCCGTTAGTCCCAACTTGATGGCAGTGAGTTTGCATTTTGAGAGACTTTTATCCTTGGATGATGCAGATGGTTAATGTGCTCAGCTACTCGCCAAAAGATTGATGATTTGGGTCCTGCTAGAGAGCAGTCAGGATGAAGGCTTGGCAGTGTGTTTCTGAACAGTTCACCATTGAAATCAAATTGGATTTCCATCATTCAGAATTAGCTGAACAATAGTCTGGTGAGAGACCCTTATAGGTTAAAAACCCCAATAATCAGACTCTTTCTAGAGATCATTTCTTTTGTTAGACACAAGGAGATAAGAAAGCGAGCTAGGAAGCTGTTGAGCTAATTTGCGTATGATGAGTGAAGTGTTAGTTAGGGGACAGCAGAAGAGAGATGCGGTAGAACTTGTTGATGCTGGGCACAGCAGGTGAACAAGAGACAAGATCTTCCAAGATTTACATCAATTTAGAGAATAAACGTGAAAATTTAGTGTTGAAATATAACATTAATTAAAAATATAAACATAAATGTTTGTTGCTGGAGTGTGACTTCAAGTATCTATATTTATGAGTAGCTCTTTTCACCTTAGACATTTTGGATGATGATTGTCCAATAGAATTTTTGTGATAAAGGAAATGTACTTCTATGCTGTGCATTACACTTGCCACTGGCCATGTGTATCCACTGAGTAATTTCAGTTAACTGAAGAGCTGACTTTGTAATTTTATTTGCTTTTAATTAATTTAAACTTGAATAACCACCTATAGCTAGCTATTGTTGTTGTGAGTTAAAACTGACCCATAACTGACCCTCCAGTGGGCTTCCCACTTCTGCAGAGTACTGGTGGATTTGAACCCCTTGCGTTTGGGGTTGCAGCACAGCTTCTTACTTCTAGCCCACCAGAACTGTATTTGGACAGCACAGATCTAGATTAATTTACCATCTTTTAGCTCTTTCTTCTCCTCTGGTCTCTTTGAAGCTTCTGGCCTGGATATCTCACTCTCTGCTTGGAGCTGGAGAGAAGAAGGGAAGCTTTTGCTAACATTGTCCATCTGGACGATATGAGCCTGATGGAAGGGGACAATGGTATGTAAATCCCCATTGGTTACTCCTGATTATTGTGTTTAGAATGTACTTCAGATTTTTCAGTAAACAACTAGGATTAGCATTTCCATGAACATATTTATGCTTATGTTTCTTAAAAACAGCCAAAATGGTATAAATGTTTTATCTTTTCAAAGTTACAGCATGATATAAGTGTTACAGGAAAAATTGATAATTCAGGGAAGAATAAGGCTATTAAATAATCATAAAATTCTCTCCTCCTAGATAAAAATACTCTTAATATTTGTCAACATTATAATTATATTAAAAATTGTTATTGTTGTTAGAGGCCGTCGGATTGAGCTCGACTCATAGCAACCCTAAGAGCAAAAGATCTGAACTCTCTTCTATCCTGCGCCATCTTCACACTTCCTGATACACAAAAGCCCATTGTAATAGTCATTGTAGCAATCCACCTGATTGAGGGTCTTCCTTTCCTTCTCTGACTCTCCACCCTTCCCAACATCATATCCTTCTCCAAGGAATAGCCCCTCTTAGCAACATGCCCAAAGTATGTTAGGCAAAGCCTCATCATTCTTTCCTCCAAAGTACACCCCAACTGCACCATCTCCAAGACATACCTGTTCGATCTCTTGGCCATCCAAGGAATGTTCATTGCTCTTCTCCAAGACCCCAGCTTAAAGGTGTCAATTCTTTTCCTCTCATCCTTATTCACTGTCCAGGTCTCAGATGCATAACTAGTAATAGGAAAGACTATGGCCTGAATCAGACGCACCTTAGTACTCAGACTGACTTCACTTCTTCTCAGTAATTTGGAAAGGTCCCTAAATGCAGATTTAATGCAGATTTAATGGTAGGAATTATTTAGACCCTTTTAATAAGTGAAGATCTTGTTACACTTGTCTCTCTATAGCTCATATCAATTTCACACCGAGACTTGTTAATTTTGCTGCCAAATAACATATCTCAGCGTTTATCCACTTTTTTCTCTTCTACATCACTGGGCCTTGCCATTTGTCCCTGCTACTGCAATAGCTTTGTAACAAGTCATCTTCTCTATATTCTTGCCCATCTTCACTTTGTTTTCCAGATAGCACCTGTAATGATTCTTTTAAAACAAAAATTGGGCTATATGAGTCTCACTCTTAAAACCTATTATTATACATTCAGAGTAAACTCCAGGTTCTTAAATAGACCCACACAGCCTAGCTTTGCCATCTTGTTCTTACTACTTAATTCTTTTGGTGCCCTATATGCCTCTTTTGAATTGTGTGAACTGGCCAGATTCTTACTGTATCAAGAAACCTTCCATGTTTCCTTTCTATCCTGATGACCTTCCACAAATTTCCACATGTTTAGGCCACATGCACATGCCTTTCTCTAGTTTTTCTCATCTTGCAGCTGCTACCTGTTTAAGTAAATGCTCGGTTCTTCTTAGAACCTTTCAAACAAAATTAGATCCTTCTTTGCCTTTTTTCCCCTAATGAATCCTTTTTCTTTTCCTTATTAGCACTTAGCACATTTTAATGTATAGATTTATTTGCTTAAGTTCTAACTCCTTTACCAGACTGTAAGATCCACATAAGTTTAGGGATCTTATGTTTTTGTTCATTATTGTGATAGAATGTGCCTTGGGCTAATTACTTACTGAGTGATTAAATGAATAAAAAAATAAAGAGCTCTAGTGACACCAGGGTTAAACACTTAGGCCTCTAAATGAAAGGTCAGCATTTAAACCCCTCAGCCATTCCATGAGAAAAATATATGACAGATTGCTTCTGTAAAGATGATGAGTTTGAAAACCCTGTGGGCGGAAGGTCCGCTTCATCCTTTAGGATCATTATGAGTCAGAATAAACTTGATGACATACAACAGTGACAGCAAAAGAATAGTAAAGCTATTTTATTTTTCTTTATAATGAAATATGTATTCACTGTGTTTGGAAAACAACCTTGTGTTAGATTATGTTTTGAACATGTTTATGTTTTCATTTTAAATGCATTCACAAGTAGTCTTGAGCACGTCAACTGAGCACTGACCCAGCCAGCATTGTGTCTGTGTGTACAGGGTGGATCCCAGAGAGTCTGGAGGAGTGGAAGCTTCTTTTACATCTTGTACAAAACAAGAACACAGGACCAGTCCTCCAAGTGTCACCAGATGAGAACCTCAGTGATGGACCTTCCCCTATCACCGTGGAGAACGTGGCGCTCCTGTTAGCTAAGGCTATGGGCCCAGATCGGGCCTGGTCTCTTCTACAGGAATGTGGTTTGACCCTTGATTTATCAGAGAGGTTTACTAGAACCTGTGATGTCCTGAGGATTGCTGAGAAAAGGCAGAGGTAATACCTGTCATACCCTCTGTATAGGTGCTTGGAGAACATAAAGCCTCACAGACTTTAAGAGGTTTAATGGGACTCTAGGGATCATTCATCTCCAGTCTGTCACTGATAGATGAGGGTACTGAAATGTATCTGTTAAGGTAAAAAGATAAAGTAATATTTCATTCACAATCATGACCAAGATACTGGATACATCTGATATATATTTGATTTTATATTTTCAAATGAGATAACTAATTGCCTCAAGTCACCTTAATCTGTAAATTCTTTGTGGGCTTTATGTTTTCTGTGAAGACTAAAAAATGACAACTAATTTTGATTCTTTCTTTCTTTGGATTTTCAGAGCCTTGATACAAATCATGCTTGAAAAATGCGATCGGTTTCTCTGGTCCCATCAGGCCTAGTGGAAGAGGATTTGGTACAATGAGTGTCGAGACATTTTGAGAAAATGGAATGAACATCCTTAATGTATTTTTTATTGAAGGAAAAACACCACCTGATAAGCCTGCCTCCTTGTTTGCTGTTGTTAAAGTGTCTATACCCACATCATTTGTGGCTCTGTGACCAAAGTTCTATTCTGAAAGGAGTCAGTCCTTGTTTGTGGAAATGAAGTACCACCTGGATACTGCTTATTTTGAACTACAGTATTATTTACTCCTTGCCACTGGATTGGGAAAGTATTATCCTCTGTGGTGCCTATGTAGGGCAGCTTCTAGCCCTGGTCATATGAAAACAGATTATATTATTGACTAGAGTTGGATTTCTTTTGATTCATTTCTGGGACAATATAGAAATTACTGGACTAGGACTTGTTACAATAGAATCAACACATAAAGTGGATGAAATACTAAAGATTAAAATTATAAATTTAGATGAAATGCTTTAGACCTAAACTGAGCTCACCTTAAAAAATATATTTTCCCAGTATTTATTTGACATTTTCTACCATGAAGGTATAAATAACTGACTAATTTATTACTGGAAATGTTTTATCTACCCTAAACAAATTTCCCTAACTAATCATGCACTTTCAAGGATTATTTTTCGAAAGCCATAATAAAAGCTGAGTACTAATAAAAGTTTCAGGAAGAATGTGTATCCTTTAATTCCAGTAGCTAAATAGATAAAGAGAAATGTGAAAACTGATTAATCATTTCATATTTCAAACAGAATTTGAATTTGAGGAGGTTTTTTGGAGCACTTTGCAGATTTGTGTGGGATAAGCAATATGGAATAAGCACAGTATTGGAGACAAAACTATACAGAGAATTGAAGGCCAGGAAATGCTACACATGCCATATGAGTATTACATAACCAGATGGACTGAAGAGATTATTTAGGGAAAGGAGACTTCACAAAGCCAAGAATTTTAGAAACTGGAAAACCTTTTCTCTGGTGTCCACTCAGTTTTGGCTGTACCGGTATGTGTTGCATCTGCAGTAAATGGGAGAGTGAGATCCTCTTTTCACTGCCTGTCAGCTTCAGTCTTTACACACTGACTGTCCCAAAGACTAACACAGGGAAACTCCTAACAGACAGCCTGAACTAGCGTGAGTGTGCACTCATCTCCTCACAGACCTCCCCAAGCTTTTCTAGCAATCCTCATTTACCAGAAGGGTATAGAGAAATGTCCATCGTTAAGTTGTGTGTGTCTGTTATTAAAATAGTGTCATCGAGACTTAATTTCCCGAGGCAGAGAAAGGAAAAAAAGACTAAATTTAAAATGTTTCAATACAATTTACTTGGATATTGAGCAGTGTTTTAAAAATCATTTATATCTGACACTTGTGTAAACATTCTAGAAATAGATTGTAATTCATAGTTGCCTCACCTGTCCTCTTTTTCTACCAATTTTACAATACATGGGTATGTTTGGTGACGTTAATTACATCTTCATATTGGTCCCCTATCACTATTAACCTTTCCTGAATTTTTCTGTCACCTTTCAGAGACCATCAGTGTGCCCTAACCATTGTGCCTTCCTTTTCCCCTCCCATCTAACCACATCCTGGAACCACTACTAAACTTAGCCCCCTGGACAAGTGTCTATTTGAGATAATTCTTATAATTGGGATTATACATTATTTGTCCTTTGAAACTTGTATCACTCAATGTTTTCAAAGTTTCTTCTTATTGTAACATGTATCAGGACTTCATTTCTTTTTATGGATAAATAATATTCCATTGTTTGCATATACCACATTTTATGTGTTCCTCTGTTCCCAAATATTCACACAGTCTCCACTTTTGTTTATTGTGGATAGTGCTGCAGTGTAGCACTATCTCTCTATGTTCTGGTAATTCTTTTGAGTATTTTACCTAGGAAGACATTGATAGATGTAAGTCTCCATTTAGCCTTTTGAGGAACTGCCAGATGGTTTTCTTCTGTGCTTGTCCCGTTTTACATTTCTGTCAGCAGTGTGATGAAGAAGAGCACTGCTGGTACAGTTAATAATCATGTTGCTTAGCATCTTATGGTTGGCCATTGGTTGGTGACTTGATTGTGCCATCAGGATCAGAGGAAGAGTCATCGACAATCTGCATTATGCAAATGACATAGCCTTATTGCTGAAAGTTAGAAGAACTTGAAATGCCGGCTGCAGAAGATCAGAGACTACAGCCTTCAATATGGGCTACTTCTTAATATCAAGGAGACAGTAGTCCTCACCACTGGGCCAATAGGTAATATGATAATGATAGAGAAAAGATTCAAATTGTTAACTATTTCATTTTCACAATCAGCACTCTTGGTACCAGCAGTCAAGAGATCAGCAGATGAATTGCATTGTGAAAATCTACTGTCAGGGATCTCTCTAAAGTACCGAGGAACAATGATGTCAGTTTAAAGACTAAAGTGTGCCTGTTTCAGGCTGATTCAAACAGTCACTCTGCTGAGAGCTGGATAAGAAATAAGGATAACAGGAGAGAGATTGATACATTTGAATTGTGTTGGAAAGGAGTACTGAGTATCCCAGGAACTGCCAAAAAAGAGAGCTCTTGTTATGGAGGAATTGCAACTAGAGTGCTCCTTGGAAACAAAGATGGCAGTTCTTCATCACATATTTTGAGCACATTGTTGTTAGGTGCTATCGAGTCAAGTACAACCCCTCATGATGGAAATTTCTCTGTACTCTTTTGACAATTGAGGATTGCTAGGAAAGTCTGTAGTCAGGAACATCTCCAAATTATTGAGGAGTACTGATGTCCGTTTGAAGACTAAGGCATGCCTAATTCAAGCCCTGGTTTATTGCAGTCACTTGCTAGGCATTTGTGAGCATGTTCCTTGGAAAGACACATCATGCTTGGGAAAGTGGAGGGTCAGTGATGAAATGGCACATTGACTGCAGTGGTGGGCTCAAATACCAGAAATGACAAGAGACACAGAATAGGGCAGGATTCAGAGCTGCTGTTCTTGGGGTTATGAGTCATATTTGGCAGCACCTAAGAACAACAGCAACAAGCTGATCCGCAGGAGAAAGATACAAGCTCCTTCCGTAAATACAGACTTGGGAATCCTGTGCAGCTAGCTATTCTGCTGTGTCCTGTAGGAGCACTGTGAATCAGAATTAATGACAGAGTAATTTTGGTTTTGGTACCAGTGAGGGATGAGGACTTCAGGTTCTCTGTATCCTTGCCTGCGCCTGTTGCTTCCCATGTTTTTAATCATAACCATTCTATGGGATAGGAAGTGGTGTCTCATGGCTTTGATTTGCATTTTCCTAATGACTAGTGAGTGATGTTGGGCATATTTTTCATGTGCTATTTGCCGTTTGAATTTCTTTGGTGAATGTCTATTTAAGGTTTATATTAGCCCCAGATCTGTTCAATGGTGTATATATAGTGACAGACAACTTTGGTTCTAGGGCGGACTGCCTCGGTTGGAATATCTGCTCTTTTTCTAAAAAGCGTTAAAGAAAAAATTTTACTTGGTTTCTTTAACCTTCCATTTCCTTCTTTGTGATGGGGCATAATAGCGCTCACTAAGTGTGGATAAAGTATTAAATAATGAATGTAAAGCATCTTGCACAGTGGCTACATGTACACATAAAATTAAATGAGGCCATAAAGTGCAGAGCGCAGAGCCTGTCACATAGTGAGCAGGTAATATTTAAAGTCATTGTAGTGACCCAGCCTGCCCCACTCCATCACCAGTTACCATCATTAGGCTTTGACCTTCCAGGTGGGTCAGGAGAACTGCTCCATAGGGTTTTCAGTGGCCAGTTTTTAGAGTTGGACCACAAGATCTTTCTCTGTGGAACCTCTTTCCTGTGTGTGGACCAAACATCTAGCCTTCTGTGAGTAGACGAGTGCCTCAACAGTTTGCATCAGCCATCAGATTTGTAGATGCCAGTTTTTAGGGAACCGAGAGTGGTAAGGTTGAGGTCAGTCGTTTCTTCTTGTCTGTGAGATTTGTTACTGCCCCAATCTAAGCTCAGAATTTTGTAGTCATCCCTGACTTGGCTCAACTTAAATGCTTCCCTTTAGTCATTCATCTAATCCATATAGTTCTAGACTGTACTTCTCAAACGAGCATAGAGGATCTTGTTAAAATACAGATTCTGAGAGGGTATGTCAGCTAGGCTATATGGGAAGCAGCAGGCTTAGAAAGGCAAAGCTTTCATTCAGAATGTGATTCATATTTGACAAAGTCTCACCAAGCTCAGTGGGGATCCAGTAACCAAGATTGCCCCTTAGGGGTGTCTTGCATTTGATAGAAATGGCCAAGGCCTCGTATCCTGTTATTGCTCATACATTGTCTGGGAATTCTGAGGAGAGTGTGATGTGGTTTGAAAGCTGAAGTGGTCCTAAAGGTGGTGACAGGTAGATCCTGTAAACTATTTTCAGATGAATGGCAAGTTCTTTACTTTGGCAAATTAGAACTGCCCCGTCCACTATGAAGCATTTATGAAGGCCACTTGACTGACGAGTTGTGAGCTTGGGAAAGTGTGGTAGCAGATGAAGGTGGATGGTTGCCCCGCATCTGATGTGCCGAAAGAGCAAGGGAGGAACTTGATGTGATCATGGCTTATAAATACCATGCTGAGTGCTGAGCAGAGAGCTAAGATGATGACGCAGGTCCTCTTGTGCTCAGGACAAGCCTAGTTCATTCTAGTTGTTAGTTGTCTGACTCATGGTGACCCTAAGTCTCACAGGTCAAAGTGATGGAGGACTGTTGTTAACCTAGGGAGCTCACTTTCTCGCATCATATCAATGTCCCAGTGTCACCTATAACATTTTCATTGGCTAATTTTTGGAAGTAGATTTCCTGGACTTTCTCCTTAATCTGCCTTAATTTGGAAGTTTATCTACGGGCGGGCGAGCCTTCAAGTATTTGAAACATTTCTAGTATCAAAGCAACATTCAAACTAACAGACAGTAGTGGTTGTTGGGGTTAATTAAAACTCTTCTTCAATCTTGAAAGTTACCTAACTGGATGATAAATCTTATGCCATCTTAATTACAAGGTTGAAAGTGGTAAATAGACTAGTTAGGAGGTGGTTTGACCTCACAAGTTCAGACACAAAGACAAGCCTCCATTGGGTTGGTGCTCTTTGATCCCCCTCGTTTAGTACCAAACTGCTCCACAAAGATACACCATATTTCAATTTATTGAGCATCTCCTGTATGCCTTTTACTACTTTCCAACAGTAACAGAATTTGAAAGCTGTCTGATCCCCGAGGATCTCACAGGTGGGTATCTGAGAACAAGTCTGAAGAACTCTCAGTACTTGTCAGGTAGCCCAGCAGGTCTGAAGTGATTGGGGTCTTTGCCGCTCCGCCCCCATTTATTAGCCTCCTGGTCAGCTTTCGAGTCTTCTGCTCCATGACCGCTCTCTCCATGCTTAAAGAAGTCTGTGACTCTTCCCATAGTATTCTCTCTGAAGTCGCTGCAGTGAAGGAAAGAAGGGAAGGGATTAATCATCAGGCTCATGTGCAGCAGCCCCAACTTCACAGCTCTTTCCTTCCTTCAAAGGACGACTCTGAGAGGAGACAGGGAGAGAGGGGCAAGTTACCCTGTTTGGTCAGAGTCCTGCTCAGCCTTGGCTGGCCACCCTTAGGCTGGATGAGGAGCAGGAATCACCCTTCTCACCAGTGATGGTCTGACTCTTGGTCACTCATACCCCACAGTAATCATGGGGGGAATAGTAGGCCATAGGGGACAATAGGAACTTTCTCCAGGGTGTTTTCCCTCCCAACTCTATAAAAATCTCCGCGGTTCTTGGTCCACCTCTGGGTTCTTCATTACCTCAACACTTCGGCAGCCCAGGCGCCCCCAGGTCCCCTTGGTGCAGCATCATAGTTCCCTCGAGCATGAAAGTATTTGTCTGCACCTATGTAGTTGGCTTCTCGCATGTCGTAATAGGCTCTAAGCATATCCCAGGTGCCTGGAAGGGAAAGGAAATGGCAAAAGGGATATTGTGTGGACAACCCTTCAACTTGTGGTTACAGCATCCTTAAACATAGGATGAGGACATTCCTTAATCCCAGTTGTCGGCTTGAAGGTGATTATGGTTGGGGCATTTAGATGTAGAGCACTTGCATTTAGTTGTCCAACTGATGTGATGCTTTGTGCTCCATATTATTACAGGCTTTAAATGATACACTTAAAGAAGGAAAATAGCATATTATTTTTAAATTGAACTATTGAGTCACATCAATAGTTTGTTGGCTTGGTGGCTGCCTTGTAGCATATGTAGTAGCCTTTGTCCACTAGATGGCAGTAGTCCTGCCCCTGAAGTTTTGACACTGAGACTGACCACGCTCACAAGCTCACTCACTATCATTGAGTCAGTTCCTAATCATAGTGATCTTTTATTGGGTCTCTGAGGCTGTAAATACTAAGGAAGGAGACTACCAGTCTTTCTCCTTTCGAATCACTGGTGGATTTGAACTACCAGATACAGCTGGCCCTTAGCTTAGTAATAGACTTCCCTAGAGACTATGTGCTATCAAGTCAACCACAACTCATAATGACCTTATGAATAGCAGATCTGAGCCTTGCCTTATCCTGTGCCATCCTTACCATCTCCGACACGCCTGAGCCCATTATTCCAGTAACTGTGTCAATCCATCTTCTTGTGGGTCTTCCTCTCGTATGCCAACCCTAGCTCACGAGTGAGAGCATGCCTGCACAGTGAAGCTTCATATGATGAGCTGCATGGGGCTGTCTTGAGTGTGGTGGTGATGTTGATTCTGACAAAGTCTGCAGATGCATATAGAGTTTTTGCCCTAATGTTTTAAAAAAGTGTGTACTTACAAACGGAATGCAGGTAAATGGAATCTAAATTCTTCTACTTTGTTAGGGACATAGATTCTACCCCCCTGAAAATAGTCCTAAAAAGGTGCATTGCTTGGAGTAGCTTGTAGCAGTGGTTCTCAGGCTTTGCTGTAATCCCCCGGGGAGAAAATTCCGTTTACAACATCCAGACCACATGTACATTAGACCACAGACCAACCACGTTAGACTCTGGGTCTGGGTCAATAACTATTTTCTGAGGGTCTCAGAAATCACCTCCAGTTGATTCCAGAACATAAGTAGACCATGATGCCTTGTTGTTCATTATTATTAGGTGCCATCGAGTTGCATGTGACTCAGCTTCCTGTGAACAACAGACCTGAACCGTGTCCTGTTCTCTGGCATCTTCATCATCTCTGTCATACTTGGGCCCATTGCTGCTGTCACTGTATCAATCCATCCTGCTGAGGGTCTTCCTTTCACTGACCTTCTACCTTTCCAAGCACACTTTCCAACAATAGGCCCAAAGTATGTGAGATGAAGCTTCACCATCCTAGCCTCCAATGAGCATTCTGACTGCACTTCCTCTAAGATAACATCTGTTGGTTCTTTTGGTAGCCCAAAATCATTACGTAGTTTTCTCCAACACCAAAACTCAAAGGCATCAATTTTTCTTTCTATTGTTAATATTTTTTTCTATTTTCTATTTATTCATTGTCCAGGTCTCAGATGCATAGCAGGTGATTAGAAAAAGCATCACTTGAATCAGTCACAGTCTTTAGGAACAGCCAAATCACACGCATATACCCAGGAGAACTTTTGTATCTGACATTAAAATTTCCCCCATTAACTACTGACAAGTGGAATGGTTCTGAGCAATCGGCTCTCTAAGTCTCACCTTCTTTGTGTTCAAAACAAGAAAAGATGCCTATTTTACCAGCTTGTTTTCAGGTTTGAGTAGGGTGATCAACTGTTAGAGTTAGCAGTAAAAGTAACCTGTCATGGGAAATTCCTTAGGCCCAGCACATTAGGACTGTTGGCCACCTAAATTGGAAGTGCTTAATTACTACTGGAGGCTTGATAGACATTAATTCCCCTTGCAGGGCAGTTAAAAGACTGAAAAGGGAAAGGAATCAAGCCAAACCAGGAAGAGAGTGACTGGACGTAGTGACCATCAGGAAGAGCTGGGCTGAGGCGCCCCCTACCTTATCCAGCCAGGCAACTAAAAGAGCAAAGGAAGGAAGGAGGAACTTAGGGAAAGAAAGGGGAAGTAATAATAGATAACTTAAGTATTTGTAATACATTCTGTTGAAATTATCACAGTTCTTTTCTGAGTAACTGAGGCAAATCCCTGTGAATTCCAACCTGTTGAAAGAAGAGCTCGTCAGGCACCCAGCACACCCTAGACACTGGGCAGCTCTCAGGTATAGTTCTAGCACCAGGTGGGTGCCAAGCCCCCTTTCCTCCACTGGTCTTACCTTGAACAGCCTCTGGGATGAAGGTCAACCAGTTCTGACTGCTGACTCCCAGGACCAAGGAGCAGATCATGAGGCCTGTGAAAAGCTTCATCTCTCCTGCGATGAAAACAGAGGGTCAGGGAGACAAGGACAAGACCGACAGATGCCACTCTGCAATCTGAAAGATAGCCTTGTTGTTTCTTACCATTTGTTCTCATTAGTACCTAGGAATCACCCTAGGAAACTTCACCTCACTGTAGGCCATAGCCCTCATTCTCGACCTGTCAGCCCTGAACCCCAAGATTGTATAAGAGGAAGCCAAGGTGGTACTGGTAGAGGGAGAGGGTAGTTATGATCAAATCCCCATTCTGTCAGGTATCCTGCAATTAATCCGAAGACTTGGGCATCATGTTCAGCTGTGCTTAGCACAGAACTCAGACAGGAAAACAAAACAAGAAAACATTTTAAAATGAAACTTACAAATCTTACCGATAAAGACACAATGCACAGTAAGTTTGTTGCTCTTGTTTTTAAAGCCCCAACCAGAGTAGGTTGACTCACCTGATTTCCAGGGGAGCAGAGCTGAACGTAAGTCCTGTTTACTGGGGAGAGGCTGCTGGTATTTATTTATACTGAGCCTACCCCACTGGGGTCAGGGAGAGGAGAAAAGTCAAGCAGGGTTCCAGAGTAACCCTTCCCCAGGGCATTCTTTCCAGAAAATTTACGTGACACCTATGTTTGTGTGTTTCCCTATCCACAGGTCCTTTTCCCATATTGTGCAACCTGGGACCCAGGACCAGCTTGCCCGGCACTGGCAGCCACCAGGTCAAGGGATGTCCAGTCAGTGCCAGAGGAGATGAGACAGGAGTGACTGCGGACTGCAGGAGAAGGGAGGCAGAGCATGGGATAGCAGTACCAGGGCTGCAGGATAGTGGAGAGTGATGGAACTAACTTTACGGTCACCTGAATTGCTGGTTCCCGCTGGGGCATACTGCATGTGCGCCAGAAACTAAGTCCCTTTGAGCTCCTGTCTAAAGCTTGCAAGTCTCAAAGCTAATAGACACCACACCTCAAAGCACATGTATTTTTGAGCTTTCCTTTTAAGAGCAGAAAGGAGGGCTGGACAGATTCTTCTTTCATCGGTCTCCAGTTATGGGACACGATGAGAGGGGTAATAGTACACGGCAGGAGAACCATACCTAGAATCTCTGCTATGTCTACTTGGAGAAACCAAGCAGAAAATTCACTAGAACAAATATGTGCAATGAGAGAATATCATAAAACTCTCTGAATTAAGCGCACTGAGCTATTGCGACCAAGCCAGGTCCCACTGCTGTCTAGTCAGTTCAAGTTCATGGTGGTCCCTAGTGTTTCCTTGTAGAACTGTTCCACAGTGTTTTTTGGCTATAATCTTTACGGGGGCAGCTGGTTAACTCGGAGCTGTCAATTGTTTGGTTAATAAACTGTGTTAGCCTCTCCTGAGTTTGCCTCTGGAATGTGTGAGTGCAAAATGTCATGGGAAGGCTGCCATGACTGCTGTCCAGTCTTTGGGGAAGAGTATCTTAGGGACAGGAGAGCCAAGAATTGTTTGTTTTCAACAGCAATATGTAGAAAATAATAGAAAAATAGAGTCATGGAGCTTTGAAGATCCTTCCTACCTGAGACCTGAATGAATTTTTTTAAAATATGCACATATTTTAAAAAATTTATTATTAATTTCAATGAAAATTTACAGACTTTGGATTTCCATTAATTCATTGTTGCACTTTTCTCCCCTCCCAACCCTCCCCCCTAGTACACTACCCTCTTTGAAAAGTAGAAGAAAACTTCTTTTGTTGTTTTACAATCCCTCCTCCCAGGGCCACTCCACTATGCAGCCTTGGCTCTGGACTCCTGTCATGACAAAAATACCTAATTCTCCCTCATCTGTTTCAATGCAGTATACATTATTGAACCCACCTTTCTCAGTCTCCCCCCAACCCCGAGGTTAGTCCTGTTTTACAACAGTGACACCATGCAGTATTTGTCCTTTTGTGACTGAGATACTTCACTCAGCATAATGTCCTCCAGGGTCACCCATTTTGAATAATATTGCATGAGTTCCTT
>NW_006399859.1:6373414-6381784 GCF_000299155.1 Elephantulus edwardii
AAAAATGTATATTTCAATTATTTTAACAATGATATATTTTGCTAGTGTTTATGTTCTAGTTCATGCTGACTGAGCTTGGTTACCACTCCCTGACCACATCCTGCACTTGGCTTGACGCCTAGACTCCCCTTGACGCCTGGACTTCCCTTGGACAATTCCCGAAGCCACAAAGAACCAAGAACAAAGTACTGAAACAGCTGGAAGACTACTAACCTAGGAAGGAACTCTGTGTAGCTGTGTATCCCCTTAAATCCAAATCTGCTTCCTCTGGGCTCAGAACAGGTTTGAGCATTAGATCCCAGTTCTCTCCATTGTGAGCTTAATTAAAGGTTTTTAAATCTCCAATATTGGCTGAGTGTTTAGAATCGCTCACATTTCTGCCACAACAGTGTAATTGTCACACTGTTGTCCTGTCTATTGTTCTTTTGAAGTGCTGAGCTCCAGGGCTGAATTTTGTTCCAGGTTCAAAGGGTAATTAAAGGGCATAGACTGGGAGTTCTACCAGATTTTACTGGACCATTATATCTGCCCTTTTCTATGTTTTTGCATTCAGTCACTGTGCAGTAAATCTCAACTCTCTGAAGAGAAACCAGGGAGATGCCGAATATTTAAGAACTAAATTCACTAGAACAAGTATGTGCAATGAGAGAATATCTTGTCGACTCTTTGAGTTGAGCCCACTGAGCTGTTGGGACCAGGCCAGGTGCCACTGCTGTCTAGTCAGCTCAAGTTCACGGTGGTCTCAAGTGTTTCCTTGTAGAACTGTTGCACAGTGTTTTCTTGGCTATAACTTTCATGGGGGCTGCTGGTTAGTTTTGACCTGTCAACCATTAAGTTAATAAACTGTGTTACCTCTCCTAAGGAAGAATTCTTTATTTTGTGAGATAAAGATTCACCATAAAATTAAAACATTGACTTTGCTCAGTCAGAAACTGATTTTCTTGCTCTGAGTTGAAAATCAGTTACTTAGCAGCAAGAACCATGGAGTTAGTGATTTGCCAATACCCGCTCCTGACTCAGGAGCCCCTGGTGGTGGGTCAGGAAGCCTCATCACACTCCCCTTCAGTGCCTTTTCCTTCATAATACTTTCTGTGCACTCTCCTTAATGTTTATTTACAACAATATTCAGAAAGGAGCAGTCTGGATGTACTTTCTCCAAACCTATGTGTTAGTTCTTTTGAGATCCATGGGATATCCAGCTGTCTTTTTCAACACTATAACTCAAAGGCATCAGCTCTTCTGTATCATCTTTCTTCTTTGTCTACCTCTCAGAGGCATAACAAGTGATTGAAAAGGTCATGGTTTGAGTCAGGCACTTATTAGTCTATAAACTGACATTATAGCTTCTCAGTACTTTGGAGAGATACCGGACAGCAGACTTTCCCCACTGCAATGCGTCTTTTGATTCATTGACTGCTAGTAAGGAGGGTTTTGAGTGTGATTCAAGTAAGACGAAAAAATTAACAACTTCAATCTTTTCTCCATCTCTCATGATATTGCTTATGAGCCCATTGGTGAGGATTTTTGTTTTCTTGATGCTGAGATGTAATCCATATTGAAGGCTGTAGTCCTTGATCTGTTTCAGAAAGCGTTTCAAGTCCTCCTTACTTTAAACAATTTACATTTTTTAAAAAATATTTTTTCGACACACAGATTGAACAGGTATGGAGAAAGGATACAGCCCTGATGTATGCCTTTCTTCAGTTTAAACTATGCAGTGTCCCCTTGCTCAGCTTGCACAACACTTGTCTTGGTCAAAGTTTTCTAGGTAAATGCATACTTGGAATGTCAGATCCAGAGTTTGTCTCTATGTCATGTTGGTTCCCAGACCACGTGGCTGGGTTTCAAATCTCTGTTGGGAACTCAGGGTCACAACCTTTACTGGAAAGTTCTAATGATTTTGCAATGGAAATGGGTGGAAAAGTAAAAAAAATGGAAAGGGATGAGGTCCAGCTTCCTACTGGAAGACACTGAAGTTGCTGTGCCAAACCAAACCATCCAACTTGAACTTACCATAAGCCATCATCATCTTTTTAATGGTGTACAATTTCACTTGTCAACTTATGAAGACAAGAAGGTGTGAAAGTGTCTGGCCAAGACAGTCTCTCTCTCTCTCTCTCTCTCTCTCTCTCTCTCTCTGTGTGTGTGTGTTTTGAGTTCTGGAGCTTGAGTAGACCAGCTATCTACAGTTTCTCCATCAGAAAGGGGTTTGGAGATGATTATTTCTTAATGAGTAAAATACAGTCACTCCGAGGAAATCTAGTGCACCTGTCCTCCACAGTGAAACACCATGTAGGGAGTTACATCCTCTGTAGAAGTGAGACTTGTTCCTTTTATTCTGGGATTTCAGAATGTTCTACAATTTGTTCTTTTTTCCCTCCACTAATCAACTGTTTATTTGAGGGCTAATTAACACTATACTGGTGGTTGGGTGTAGGGTAAAATAACCAAATCTAAGCTATGCCTTCATGAAATTAACCTTCTAATTGGGAGGAGGGAGAAACAGGATTATTTACATATACCAAGTTCATATTATTTTAAGGTAATAAGATTCCAATACATAAGTGGAAAGACTGTGCATAGAAACCGTAATGCTGAAGAAGAGAGGCAAAGGTGTCACTAATGATTCTAAACTTGCTCTCTGTTCTGGAAAACAGAAGTCCTCAGATGCTAACATATTGCTCCTCACCTCAAAAGAAAATAAAATCATAAATAGGTCAGCTGTCAGAAATATCCTGCCTCTTTAATTTCTGCCCTTCTCCAGACAGCTTATTATCAATTACTACAATTAAAAGGACAGAAGAAAAGACCTTCCTGTTTCTTCTGCTAACAAGCCAGTCATTGGGAATGTAAAAAGCTCAACTATTTAAATGAATTGTGTGTACTTTTAATTCTGCCATGTGTCCTTTTGTACATGGCTAATACCACTTCATGAGGAAAGAACACTTTTCTCTTGCTTTGAGCCTCCTACTTGTACACATTCAGCACCAGAAACCCAGAATTCAAACCTGTCTGTGCTTGTTGTTGTTAGGCACCATACTTTCTGTACATACTTCATTAATATTTATTTACTACCATATTCTGAAAGGAGCACTCTGGATGTACATTCTCCAAACCTATTATTTCTTTTGAGATCCATGGGATATCCAGCTGTCTTTTTTCAACACTATAACTCAAAGGCATCAATTATTCTGTATCATCTTTCTTCTTTGTCTACTACCTCTCAGAGGCATAACAAGTGATTGAAAAGGTCTATTAGTATGACTAATAGCGACACTATGAACACAGATCTGAAAACCTGTCCTATCCCATGCCATTTTCACAGTCTCAGACACCTTCAAATCCATTGCTGCAGACAATGTTTCAATCCACTTAGTTGAGGGTCTTCCTTTCCTTCACTGTCCCTCCACCATTCCAAACATGACATCCCTCCCCAAGGAATAGCCTCTTCTAGCAACATGCTCCAAAATGTGTGAGACAGAGCTTCATCATCTTTGCCTCCAAGGAGCACTCTGACCTCACCTTCTCCACAACACATACCTGTTTGTTCTTTTGGCAGTCAGTGGGATATTCAGGACGCTGCTCCAACACCACCACAGTTCAAAGGCATCAATTCTGTCACACTTAGTCATTGTCCAGTGTTCAGATGCATAGCAAGTGTTTGAAAAGACCATGGGTTTATGGCGAACTCTGGTGTGTAGTTCGAATCCACTGGATGCTCTGCTGGAGAAGGAGGGACAATCTCCTTCTGTACCAGTCAGATCCAATCTAACGGTGCACACACAACCCCCCCCCCCCGTATAAAAAACAAAACAACCCTTCATAAAACAAAGTAAAACAAAAGACCATGGGCTGAATCTGAGGTATCTTAGTCTTCAAACTAATATAATTGGTCTTCAATAATTTAGAGAGGTCCCTAACTGCATACTTTGCCTGTGTAATATTTCTCCTAGTCTTCTGACTGTTAGCACCAAGTGTATTGATTTGTATCCAAGTAAGATGAAGTCATTGTCAGGTTAACTCTTTTCTCCAGCTATCATGATGTTGCCTATCAGTCCAGTGGCAAGGATTTTTGTTTTCTTGACGTCAAATGCAATACATATTGAAAACTGCTGCCGTTTTCGATCTTCTGTAGCCAGTGTTTCAAGTCCTCCTCACTTTCAGCAAGCATGTTTATCTCATCTGCGTAAAAAAGATTATTCATGAGTCTTCCTTCTTTTTTGACGCCACATTCTTCTCTTAGAATCCAGCTTCTCGAAAAATCTCAGCGTACAGACTGAATAAGTATGGAGAAAGGACACAACTTTGATGTACATCTTTTTCCAATTTTAAACCATGCAGTGTTCCCTTTCTTTGTTCACAAAACAAGCTCTTGGTGTAGGGATAGATTTTGCACAGTGCATGTACCTGTGTTTAGTTCTTAGCTGTTTCCCACCAGCACATGCACCTGTGCTCAGTCCTTGGCTGCTGACTAGCCTCCGGAAAGCCTCCTGGCCTGTGTCGGGTAAAACACGAGCAGAAGTGTTGTGTGAGAGGAGCATGGTGAGGTGCCATCCTCTGCTCACTGCTAACAACAGCAAGGGGCACTGAGTCTTGGACTGTTGCTGCCCAAATACAGACAAGCTCTGCACTGGGTTTGTTATTAGATACCACTGTGCAGAGGAAAAGAGCGCCGTAGAGTCCTCTAGGCTGTCAATCTTCCTAAAAGTACATCGTCGCGTCTTTATCCTGCTGAAGTGCCAGGTGAGTTCGAATCTCTTAACTTAGGTCAGCAGCCAAGCCCTTAAATAACCATTGCACCCAAGGGATAGATACTCCTTGCACTGAGTCTGGCTTAGAAAATCATAGTTTTGTAAATGTTTCCAAAATAGATTAGTGAATTACAGATTTACAAAACCCCCAGCTTTTTTTGCAGACTTTTACACTGTTCAAGAAAATAAGAAGAGATTTGAGAAGAGGGAGAATGTGATGTCCCAATAATTCTTTTTAACTTTTAGATGAGTACTAAAAAGTACAACACATCTGGGTGGACCAAACAGTTTGTGACCAACTGCTAACCACAAGGTTATCTGCGTGGACCCATCTGACACCTGTTCAAACCTACAACAGCACAAAGTCTGGTATTCTGCTTCTGTAAATATAAGTTTCAAGAAAACCTCATGGAGCAGTTAGCAAATTCTCTACCGCTCTGGATTGCCATGCATCAGGGGATGGCGTGACAGCAGTCAACAAGATATGAGCACGCCTTAAGCAGGAGCAGACTTCCTACACAGAGTTTTTATGGTTAAAGCATCACTTCACCTTTCGCATTCACCAGCCCTCCTTCCTTGGTGACCAAGTCGTGAGATTGGATTGGACCTACACTGCCTCCCCTTTCACTGACCTTGTCTGTGGTGACAGTGGCAGAGAGTATGTTGTTTCATTTGTTTTCATATGATTTTTAACAGTTTTTGCTCTCTTTTTCTACTTGAAATGTTTGAGACAGTAGGAAGACTACAAGGCACCCTGGAGATGTTAGAGCAACCTGTGATTGTTAAGGGAGCCTTGCTGTTTGAGGCGCTTAGCCGCTGTGCTTAACTGTGCCATATATTTTTCAAACCTGTTCTCTCCTACATAAAAGGCTTTAGTTTTAATCCATACCCAGGAGTTCATTCCTCTATTTGCACGGCGCTCAAGGACCTAGTGATCTCACACATGACAGTTTCCACCAAACTCAAGCTCTTAGTAAAGAGCAAGCCTGGTGTCATTTCTGTGATTCTGACTCATAGTGACTCTAGGAAACAGAGCAGAAATACTCATAAAGTTCCCAGTGCCCTGATCATACAATGATTAAGTGGTTGACTGGTGGTTTGATTCACATGGCAACTTTGAGGAAAAACAGACTTGGCAATCTCCTCTCTTAAAGATTATAGCCTAGGAAGGCATTTGACACGGTCCAACTCTGTCAGGACAGCTAGAAGTTGGAATAAAAAAAAGTCACACACCACTTATCTTTTTAAAAAAAATTTTTTTTTTATACACCACCTATCTTTATGGAAGTAACCTGCCATAGCTTTCTCCTCTGGACCAGGTGTTGGTTTGAAACATTGAACAACTACCAGCAGAGCACTGACTCAGTGCATACTAGACAAGTCCTCTGTATTCCACTTCACAAACACCTCCTAGCAATGGTTTCCTCTAAGTCCTCCATAATATTCCTACATTCGTCTGTAGATATTGAGTTAAAAAATGGTCCCCAATATGCTCATATTCCTCTTTCTTCCAAAACTGCCTAATACCTCATGCAACAGTCCTGTCACCTGATTGCTTGCACTTAGACTATCCTGTCTGTCCTGGAGAAGGTAGAATGAGATCTGAAAAATACTGGGGACTCTCCATCACTGTTACATCTCTCATTACTCGGCATCATGACTCCCCAAGGCACACTCCACATTATTTGTAATTCCTTGTGAGATGGTGAAGGTGAAGTACACGTTCTTCTTCAGTGATCCCATCACCCAGCATTGTGCTAAGAATTTAATGTGAAATTGTTTTATTCTGGCTTTACATAGAGTTTCCAAAGCTTTGTGGCCTCTATTCTGCTGTTATCAATTTTATACATATTGTTGCTTCAAACAACTCCCATCTTTCCTGCTCCTGAGGTGCTTTTAAGTCCCAAAGTTGGACAGGAGCCATGGTACTTTCCCCATGACATCTCATGCTCACACAATCCAGAGGGAAATAGAGTAAAATAATGTAAAGATCGATGTTCAAAGTCACCAGCTGGACAAGAAAAGGCCTGGTCTTCTGCTTCCAGGAAGATGAGAGTCAAGAAAACCTTGGGGGCAGCTTTACTCTGAAACACATTGGCTTGCCAAAGAGTCAGACAGCAGCAGGACTGGACCCACTTTATAGCTCTGTAGCCTCAACTTAAAGAGTCTTGTTATATCCTCTCTCTACACATTGACTCCAATGAATTCTAGTGAATTTTCTTCTTGATTTCTGCATGCAAAAAACAGACACACAAAGGTTTCAAGGCATGATTTTCTAGCTATGGACTATTACCTCTATCTTATATCTCTTAAAGGGGAGTTCTGGTGGCCTAGTGTTAAAAACCTGCACTGCAATCCCAAAGCACGCAGTGTGAATCTGTCAGCTTCTCCGTGGGAGAAAGATGGGCATTCTCCTCTTGTGTGATTAACTGTCTCTGAAAACCCGCTGGAGAGTCAGCCCCAACTCAACAGTACAATAACAATAGCCACCTATCTTATAGGGAATCTTAAATGGGAAATGATGGGAATAGATGCTGCGTTTCCTTCTTTGCTTTGGAAGATAGTCTCAAAGAGAACACCTGTAATTTGACAAGGCTCTATTTGTTAAATATATATATATATATATATGAGATATATATGAGATATATGAGATATATATGAGATAGATAGATAGGTAGATAGATAGATATATAATTTTTTTTGTATAGTCCACAGTGTGTTGTAATATTAACTCAAATATTGAGTCTCCAGTGGTTTAAATCCACTAGTTTCTCAAAGGAACCAGTTAAATCTATAACCTTTGAAAAGCGATGGAAGGTCAAGAAGAGATGGAATCAGCAAGGACAGTGAGTTTGAGGTTTTGAGACATCTGTTAAACCACTGGGATGAAACACAGCAAAGATCCTTCTCTTGTGCATAGGGTTGCAGCGGGTTGGAGTGGACTTGACAGCACTTAATAGCATTTGCTAATATTGAGATATGTGTGCTTTAGTCATGAGCTTAAAGGTATTAAATTTCTCATAACAATAGTGTGCCTAATGCACCAGGAGGTGCCCATAGATCAGGTCCCGTGTGAGAAACTGGTTTTGACTCCACAGCATCCTGCAGTCTTGGTGCCTCCATCACACACTCTGCACTCCCTTCTTGTACAGCCCTGTCTCTCCTGCCTCAAATCCTCTAATGCTGACAAATGAAGCCGTGACCTGGTGGCTGCCAGTGCACATCAAGCCTTTCCTGGTTCCCCAGGGTTGCACAATGTGGGGAAAATGACCTTTAGATGGGGGAAACCCAACATGGGTGTCCAGAAAATTTTCTTTTGCAATTTTCTGGGAAGAACAGCCTGGGGAAGGATTTCTTAGGCACTCTTTTGGCTTTTCTCCTCTCCCTGATACCTGCGGGGCATAGTTTGTGTAAATACCAGCTATCTCTTACAGGCAGGCAGGACTTGCATTCAGCTCTGCTCGTCCAGACATTAAATGAGTGGCTACTCCAGTGAGGTCTCTAAAAAAAAGTAAAAAAAGTCCTCCTACTGTCTGTTGTCTTTTTACCAGTAAGATTTGTAAGTTTACTGAAAATTATCCAAAAACGACTGGAACAGCACATCAACAGAGAACTACCA
>NW_006399859.1:6381884-6383212 GCF_000299155.1 Elephantulus edwardii
TAGTATTCCATTGTGTGAATATACCACAGCTTCTCTAGCCATTCGTTTGTTGATGGGCACTTAGGTTGTTTCCAACTCCTTGCTATTGTGAAAAAAGCTGCGATAAACATGAGTGTGTATATATCTGCTTGGATGTCAGTTATGGTCTCTCTGGGATATATTCCCAGAAGTGGAATTGCTGGGTCAAGTGGTATCTCTATTTGCAACTTTTTGAGAAAGCGCCATACCGCTTTCCACAGTGGTTGCACTGCACATAAATTTTTTTACAATCAGTTTTTGAAATTGTGATTAGATTATGCAAAAGTCTAAAAACCAAATTGAATTTTTATTCAAATATTCAAACACATTTTGTTTTATAACTAATGAAAACACCCACAGTGTAATTACACTTCCCCACATCCCCCTTTAAATTCTTATTTCCACTAATTTTTCTAGACTACCTCTTCCTGCCCTTGAGGCTTTTCCTTGTGCAAAAGCTGCTCACTCATTTTGTAGTGACAGCTTATATGTTAAGCATTACAGAAGCTGTTTTATATGTTATTATTAGAGAAACCATTTTGTTGTGACATCCTTTTTAAGAAAGGTATACCACAAAGAAACCATAACTGCCACCCAAGCAGATATATGCACACCCATGTTTATTGCAGCAAAGAATTGGAAACAACCCAAGTGCCCATGAACAAATGAATGGAGAAGCTCTGGTATATTAACACAATGGAATACTATGCTGCATTGAAAAATAAGGAACTTGTGAAATATTATACAAAATGGGTGACCCTGGAGGACATTACGCTGAGTAAAATATCTCAGTCACACAAAGACAAATATTGCATAGGGCCACTGTTGTAAAATGGGACTGACATCGGGGTTGAGGGAAGACTAAGAAAGATGGGATAAATAATGTATACGGCATTGAAACAGATGAGGGAGAGAATGTTTTAAAGGGATATATGATTAGGTATTATTGTCATGACAGGAGCCCAGAATGAAGGCAGCATAATGGAGTGGACTTGAGGGGAGGGATTGTATAACAATAAAATAATTTTTCTTTTACTTTTCAAAGAGAAGAGCGAATTGGGGGAGTCGGGTGGGAAGGGAGAAAAGTGCAACAATGAACAAATGGAAACCCTAAGTCTGTAAACTTACATTAAAATGTATTAAAAAATGCATACTTCAGGGGAGCTCTGGTGGCCTAGTGGCAAGAAGCTGCACTGCAATCCCAGAGGCGTACGGTTCGAATCCACCAGATGCTCTGCCGGGGAAGGAGGGACAATCTCCTCCTGTACCAGTCAGATCCAATTTGACGGTAGACACACAAAAAAATAATA
>NW_006399859.1:6387726-6409777 GCF_000299155.1 Elephantulus edwardii
TGGGATAATTGTGATGGGAGTGTTAGAGACAGTGCGATTGGCACAGGACAGAGCGGAGTTTAGGGCTGTTGTACATAGGGTCGCTATGAGTCGCAGGCGACTTGACGGCACATAACAACAACAACAACTTTTTAAAATGTTTGTGTGATTATAGGAAATTTTTTTGTGTCTAGGAGTTCTGTGCTGAGCACAGTTGAATATGTGAAACATGCTTTCTGATTATGTTATGATACATCCTCATTCCCTCTTCTTCCATCAGTACCATCTTGGTTTCCTCTTGTACAATCTTGGGTTTCAGGTCTGACAGGTCGGGAATGAGGGCTATGCCCTATAGTGAGGCGACGTTTCCTAGGTTGATTCCTAGGTACTAATGAGAACAAATGGTAAGAAACAACCAGACTCTCTTTCAAATACAGATTCCAGAGTGGCATCTGTCAGTCTTGTCCTTGTCTCCTTGACCCTCTGACATAAAGTTTGCTGATTGAGGAAACCAGAGGTTTATTTGTGCTGCTGAACTGAATCTAGACTTTCATTTGTTGACTGAGAAGCTGTCTGAATTAACTTAGGAGTTATGTCTTGCTGTTAATCTGGCTTGGGACTGTGGGACTAAACTTAGACTGGTACTGGTGATATTCTTTGCCTCCCCCACTCCCCAAACTATATCTCTAATAAAGCCCTTAACTGTGAATAAAGTCTGTGAGTCAGTTTACAAGGTAAATGGATCCCAGTAATTGGTAGAAATAGGTGCAGGAGGTGTGGGGTGGTATGTTTGATCACGTAGCTCTTTGTATGATTAGAGCGCTCTGGTGCCCTAGTGGCAAGAAGCTGCACTGCAATCAGGAAGGCACGTGGTTCAGGGTTACCAGCTGCTCTGCAGGGGAAAGAAAAACCCACTGGAGGGTCACCTGTGGCTTGGTTCAGACTCTTTGGTACACAATAACAACACGGATCTTGTATGGCGACAATTCTCCTTTACAAAGTGGGTAGAATTCAGACTTGGCTCCCTCTACTTTCTACCAGTTTCCAAGACCACAAGTCTTTATGGGGGTAAACGGTCATATCTTTCTTCCACAGAGGGATTAGTGGATTTGAACTGTTGATTTTTTGGTTAGTAGCTCAATATTTTTTTAAATTTAATTTTATTTTATTATTTGTGTGTGTGTGTGTACCATCAAATCAGATCTGACTGGTACAGGAGGAGGAGATTGTTCCTCCTTCTCCAGCAGAGCATCTGGTGGATTTGAACCATGCACCTCTTGGATTGCAGTGCAGCTTCTTGCCACTAGGCCACCAGAGCTCGCCAGTAGCTCAATATTTAACTACTTTGCCACAATCCTTATATGATGATGACTGCATCCCCCAAATAAGCCTGCCATTTTGACCTCCAGTATCCACTGATCATTAGTCTGAAGAACTTCCTTTTCCAGTGCTGAACCCACTGCCATGCTGGTGCTGGAAGTTTTCCTTAATTGTCTACATATTTCTTTTATGATTTTGTCTCCCAGATCTCAGCTTAGTCCTGAGCTGTCTCCTTCATTGGACCTATTTACTCTGTATCCTCAAATTCTTTAGACAATCAGATACCTTTTCCTAATATTGATTACTCTCCATAGCAAATATTGTGTTGATGTTATTCGGTGCGGTAAGATTGACTGCACTCATAAATGACCCTTTTGTTATAGTTGTTAGGTTCTGTAAAGTACAACTCACAGCGATCCTATGAGCAATAGATCTGAACTCCATTCTGTCCTGTCCTGTCCTATCCTATCCTATCCTATCCTATCCTATCCTATCCTATCCTATCCTATCCTATCCTATCCCATCTTTATCATCTCTGACACACTTGAGTCCATTGCTGCAGTTACTTTGCCAATCCGTCCGGTTGAGGGTCTTCCTCTCCTTCATTGATTCTCCATCTTTTTGAGCATGATGTCCCTTTCCAGGGAACAGCCTCTCCAAGCAACCTGCCCAAACTATGTGAGACAAAGCTTTGCTACCTTTACCTCCAAGGAGCACTCTGGCTGCGATTTCTCCAAGAGGTAACTGCTCTTACCCGACCCATAGCTGCTGACCCGCTAGTGGGTTTTCCGAGGCAGTAAATTGCACAGGAGGAGACTGTCCAATAGTCTTCCACTGAGCAGCCAGTGGATTCGAACCGTCAACCTTTGAGTTGTCAGCGCAATTTCTTACCAGAGAGGATAACAAATAGCCACTATAATTAAGACTCATGGTAGCGTGAGGTTGAAGTGAGTAAATCCTGTGAAGGGAGTCTGGAAGCGGGCCCAGCGGGCTGGGCTGGGCCGGGCCTTCAGGTCCTCTTAGGATTTGTGCAGCAGGGGGCGCTGTGGCAGGAGCCGCGCCAGCGAGCCGGGCCCTCTGGGCGAGGCGGGCTCTTGCTTCTCCGGGTTACTTCCGGCGTGGGGCGCGCGAGTCGGTGACTGTGGAACCATGGATCGCAATCCGTCTCCTCCGCTGCGTACCCGGGAGGAGGAGGAGGATGAGAAGGTGGCCATTGGTGACTGCATAGGCGACACTGTCTACAGCAAGCACTGGCTCTTCGGGGTCCTCAGCGAACTCCTCCAGGTGCGTTAACTTGCGCCTCTCCCGTCCAAAATAGTTCCTTCCTGTCGCCGAAGTCGAGGTCCCCCAACGCTGAACCCCCTCCAGGCACTACCTCCGTTGGACCCCAAAACGGCCTGTGGCTACTCTGGTGCCTTTCTGCACCAAAGGGCGGCCCAGAGGCAGGGTTATTGGAAGACGTGCAGTTAAAAGCTTTAAATCCCCAGCACATTAAGCTTGTTGCTGTCGAATGCAGCCTGCCTGGCACCTTAGCGATCGTCCATCGAGTTTCCGAGGCTGTAGATCTATGGGAGGACAGTCCTCATCGCTTTCCTTTAGGGTCGCAGCTCGTGCATTCACACCGCTCACTTTTCAGTTAGCACCTCAACACGTTAGGGAGAACGCCGCTGGGGCTCCTTTTACAAAAGAAACGGAGTCGTGTAGACAAACACGTTTCCTGGCTTTTTGTCTGTCATCGTCGTCGGGGACCCCTAGGTCCTAACTATCATGGGTTTTTGTCATCGGATTTGTGTGGTTTTGATTTCCTGTAGCTTTGCGTTAAAGTCTTGACTTCACCTGAGCGGCGTCACCTGAGCAAGACTCTTAAGGTTCAGAGGTCCAGTTTTTCCCAGTTTATGTAAAATCACCGGATTATAGTGGCCATGGAGTGCTTAGTTTGTTTTTTCCTCCAGCAGATACTTGTATAGTAAAGGTGCTTTCACTTTTTCTTAATTTCCCCTAATTAATTTTCTTAATTTCAGTCTGCATAATACTAGATTATTGGATGCATAGTACTCCTTAGTACATAATTTCTATAGTTGCCAGAATAATCTTCCCTTTGTTAAAAAAAAAAAAAAAGTGTTCTGAAACTCCTTTTAGTTCTTTTACCTTCAGGAGAAAAATGCAGATTTTAGCTTTGCATTCCCAGCCTATTTCCCAACATTATTACCATTTCCTCTTATTTTAAATCTTGTTTTCCTGTTAGCTAAATGTTCTTCTCCCATTTCTCAGCTGGTAAATCAACTCCCGTTTGCTAGTTTGTTTAGAGGAAAAGTCCAAAGCTTAATTCAGAGATCAGGTAAGAGATACTTTCCTCAAACTTCTTCAGGCATAAGTTATTTTTCCTTCATTTTACTTCCACACCTCTGTTCACAGTTCAGTTGACAGACTCAATTCAATTGACTCTGTGTCCGTGAATACTTTAGACCCTTCTTTGATGATTATCAGTTTGTACACTTTTTCTTCTCTAGATCTAAGCTACTTAAAGGGAAGAGTTCATATCTTTGTGTCCTTATTCCATTGTCTAGAAAATAGTAGGTCCTTCATGAAAGTGAATGACAAGATTTTGCATTCTGGCAAGAGAGCTTTGATAGTATAGTCTGTAAGTAGTTGCACTGCTTACACAGAAAGTGTGTTGTGTGTCCACCAGCAGTCCCACGGGAAAGAGATGAGCAGTCCCCTCTTCCCATCGTGATTTACAGCCTCAGAAACCCACTGGGCAGTTACTGTGCATGGGCACCAACTCAGCAGCAGTAAACGAAAGTGTGAATCCATTTTGCGTTAATACCAATGGTTTTTATCATCCTTTTCTTTCCCTTTTTTTTTTAAAGATTAGTAATCCTGAAAACACCAAATCCAGCTCAGATGATGAACAGCAGCAGTTGGAGCTTGATGAAAAATTGGAGAATGAAATTTGCAGAGTGTGGGACATGTCAATGGATGAGGTTGGTATGGGGTTGTTGCAATTAAATTCTGAAAAGACTATTGGGTGATAGGGTGGTGAATGGATTTCCTTCAGTCTCTGGAGGAAAGTTCTACTTTTCAGTGTCTAATCATCTGGAATCAGTTCTCTGTGTGGGTGCAGTGAATGAGATTTCATAAGCTATGAATGTGTAAATTTTGTCTCTGAAAATAGAAACTCTCATTTGGTTCAGGTTAAAAGTACAGCTCTCATTAAATGCCCAGTTATTTTGATACTTACCCATTTTTAAAGAGTCAAGCAACAGATCTGAACCTTAGCCTGTCCTACACCATCTTTACCATCCATTATGTGTTTACCCTCGTTGTTTTGGTTATTTTGTCATTCTGTCTTGTTGAGGAGGATCTTCCTCTCTTTGACCCTCCACCTTTCCCAGCATGATGTCTTTTCTCAAGGACTTGTCCCTCCTGACAACATGCCCAAAGTGAGTGAGATGAAGTTTTACCATCCTTGCATCCTACATTTGCAGGAACACCCTGGCTGCAAATCCTACAGACACACTTGGTTTTCTTTTGGCAGTCCATAGAATTGTGACGATAAATGAGATAGTATGCAAAGCACTTAAGGTGTTTAGTAAGAAATAATCTTTAACTGCCATTATTCTAATTGGTGCTGCTAGCATCTTCAGAGGGAGCTCTGTTGGGCTATTGGTAAGATACTCTATAGCCTAACCAAATGCATGCAGTTCACAACCAGCAATTGCTCCACGGGAGAAAGGTGGGCAATCTCCTTCCATGATATTTACGTCTCAAAACCTGCTGGATAGTCAGCTATGATTTGCTTCTGACTCAGTGGCACATAACAACATTAATGTCATTAGGGAAGCTCTCGTGACGTAGTGGTGAGGAGTTGGACTCCCAAGCTAATGGCATATGATTCAAACCCACCAGCTGCTCTGTAGAAGAATGATGCACGTTCTCTTCCAGTGTGGTTTCCTGCCTCTGAAAACTCTCTGGAGGCTCAGACATCGGTCACTTTTGACTCTGGTACTGCTGTTCTGAAAACTCTCTGTGGAGTCAGTTTCAACTCAGGTTCAGAACAACAATCTCATTCGGTCATTTTTTTGTTTTGTTATATGGAATCATTAAATAATTAAATGTTCTCATAATACAAAGAGCTGCCCATAAAGAAACAGCTTAATCTCCAAAATAGAACATCTGTTGTGGGACTTTAAATTTATGACATGTCTTTGAAAGCATCTCTGATGTGAATGAAGGGACTTGATATGTCAAGTATGAAGTAAAGACTGAAGTGACTTGGTATGTAAGTATTGTCTGTTCCAATCAGCAGTCACACAGGTTACCTTGGTTTCAGCTGTTTGATGGAATGACTGCCCCTTTTCTGAGGTGTTCTCATTGTCCTCTGAAGTGAATTTTAACTTCAGCCTTGCAGCCTCTATTTTAAGTTAAGTTATCCCAAATGTACCCCAGACATTTATTTGGTAAAGATCAGTGGTGATACTTTATAGTATGTGTCTCCACAGTTTACTGACATTTTTGTATCCCAGATTTCGAGGTAAGATTTGGCCCAGTTTGGGTCATGTGTCTACTCCAGATTCAGTCATCTGGGTGATGTGGGAACTGGACATACTCTAGGAATGTGTAGGAAGGGGATATGAAGTGTCGTAAGTACATCGAGATCACAATTTCCTTTCTGTTGAGGATTTTGCAAACATTGTGAAAATTTAGTAGTAATTTTCCTTAATATGTTTTAAGTTCTTGGTGACTAGAAATTTGGAATTTTCTTTAATCTCCTTGACCTTTTGCAGCAAGTGCTTCAGGTCTTCTTCATTTTCTGCCAGCAAAGTTGTGTCATCTGCATATCATAGATGATTAATGAGTCTTCCTCCAATCTTGATGCCACACTCCTCCTCATAAAGCCCTGCGTCCCAAATGATCTGTTCTACAGACAGATTGAAAAGGTGTGGGGACAGGATGTATCCCTGACACACTCCTTTCCTGATTTTGAACCATGCGGTGTTTCCTTGCTCTCTTCTGAGGACTGCTTCTTGGTCCAAGTATAGGGTTCGTATAAGCACAATCAAATGTTCTGAGATTCCCGTTTTTCTCAAGGTTAGCCACAATTTACTCACTTTCGGTGGATGGCCAGCAAAGATTGGTCCTTAGAGAAGGACATCATGCTTGGAAGGGTGGATGGACAGCGCAGGAGAGGTACACCCTTAATGAGATGGATTGATACAGTGACTCAGGTAATGGGGCTTGGTGTGTCAGAATTAGTGAGACTGGCTCAGGTCAGGGAAGGGTTTTGATCTGCTGTACATAGGGTCTCTGTACATTGCAGGTTACTCAATGCCACATTAACAACAATAACATTCTATGACAGGTTTGGAAGTAGGAGTGACAACTACTTCGTAAACAACTTGCCTCCAGAAACTCTATGAACTTTGATAAATGTCGCTAGTTGTAGAGGGGCTTCAGGCCTTTTGTTCATGGTGTCGTTGTGAGCTGTGCTTGACTCGAAGGCAGTCAACAACAACAACTTTTTTCTCCAGGTTTTTTCATGAACTCTGACAATTAGCAAATGTTTTGAATGAGTTAATAGGAATTTTTGGTGGATAGAAAAATCATCAGGTAAATGAAATAACCTTTATGGTGGAAAAAGAACAATTCTCTGGAATATCAAAATTAGCTTAAATGTCTTTTTTTTTTTTTAAGCTTAACTTTCTTTATAGGATAATTCCATGCTTTGGAAACAGAGACCTTTAACTTTATTTTTTTGTGTATTGATACAGTTCCTGACCGTGTGTGTGTGTGTGTGTGTGTGTGTGTGTTTAACATTGAAAGGAGGTATATAGAGTATAAGAATTTGTCATTGTTGACTAAGTTATGGGGTTTTAAGAAGAATGTTTAGCATCTAAGTCAATACGAATTTTATTTGCAGGATGTGGCTTTATTTCTCCAAGAATTTAATGCTCCTGATATATTTATGGGAGTTTTGGCAAAATCCAAATGTCCTCGATTAAGAGTAAGTATGTACTTTTCTAGAGCCTTTCAGACAGTATTGGGTAGTCCATCATTTTTCCTCACTTTAATTTATTTTCTTTTTCTTGCTATAAATTGGTACATCCTCCTGTAAATGTTTATTGAAATCTACCAGACAAGACACTGTGTTATTTAAAATAGTGCCATCATAGAATTTTAGATTTTACTGTGACCGGGGAGACCAAGACTATGGAAATCTGATAGGTTGAATAACTTAGCCAAGTTAAGATGCTGGTGTCTTTCAGGGAAGAGAATAGTCCCTAAATCTCCTATTTCTCAGTTCATTGTTCTTTAAAACCGTCTCTTAAAGTTTATGCTAAATTCAGGCTCTTGCTTAAGACTTGCCATAATTTGAGTCTAACTGATTGGGCCAGACCTGCCTGCTCTTTGTCTCACGTGTAATGCTGTGCTCATCGCCCATCCTTGCACCTGCCTTTGTGAGCCTTCTGCTTTTTATTGTTACTCACATCTTCTGTCCCAAATAGTTCTTTTCTTCTAAGCCTTTCCTAAAAATATAAAATCTCAGTTGTGATTGTTGATTTTGTTGTTACTAGGTGCCATCAAGTTCAGTACAACCCATAGTGACTCTATGAACAGATCTGAGCTGATCTATGAACGCTGTCCCGTCCTCTGCCATCCTCACACTTCTGACACAGTAGAGCCCATTGCAGCAGTCTCTGTGTCAGTCAGCATGGTTGAAGGTCTTCCTCTCTTTCACTGACCTTCCACCTTTCCAAGCATGATGTCCTTCTCCAAGGAGTAGCCCCTCCTAGCAATATACCTGAAGTATGTGAGATGAAGCTTCAACATCTCTGTCTCCAAGGAGCACTGGCTGCACTTTCTGCAAGATGTATTTGTTTGTTCTTTTAGCAGTCCATGAGATATTCAGTATTCTTTTCCTATACTACAGCTCAAAGGCATTAATTCTTCTGTCATCCTTATTCATTGTCCAGCTCTCAGATGCATAGCAAGTTATTGGAAAGACCATTTGGTGATTACTGATTGTTAACTCTTAGGAATAATCATCTGTGGTTCTTATTTAGTCTTTGTGTACTGTGCCCTACCCTGTGCTTTATTGCCATCTAGTTGCCATGTGCTTTGCATGTGATAGGTGAGATCCCATCTCAACTTAAGAAATTTGTCCAGTTATATAGTTACCAAAGAGTGGCACTTGGATTTGCACCTGCGCCTGCAAGACTGTAACTATCAAACCGTATTGCTTACTTTTGTTTGCTTTAGTTTATAATATACATACACTTGTAGTATATTGGAAAATGTTGTTATGTGCCATAAAGTTGCCCACAACCCATAATGACCCTATGCCCAGCAGCTCTGAAGCCTGTCCTGTCCTGAGCCAGTCTCACTAATTCTGACACATCACCCTTCACTGCCCTAGTTACTGTATCAATCCATCTCATCCAGGGTCTTTCTCTCCTGTACTGTCCACCCTTCCGAGCATGATGTCATTTTCCAAGGACAGTTCTTTCCTGGCCAGATGTCCAAAATATTTGAGATGGAGCTTCAGAATAATAAATCTGTAGTTTATTAATAAGGAGCCTGGTGCCTGTGAGCCAAACGATCAGTGGTTGAACTTAACAGCAGCTCCAAGGGAGATGGCCCTTCCCATGAATATTTACAGTCACAGAAACCTGATGTAGGGTCGCCAGGAGTTAGAAGTAACCTGACAACTGTGGATTATACTGATAAATGGTAATGTGTTTTTACCAATTAAATGTTGGATTAAAATGTTTACTTCATAGGCTACTTCTCTTGAATTAAGACTGATGAATTACTTTTGACTTGGTCCACCACATTAATATAAAGATTGGATAACCAGTTGCTGTTGCGTGAATTCTAACTCCTGGGGACTTGTGGGTACTATACTATAGTAGTACTATACTCCATGGAGTTTTCAATGACTCATTTTTAAAAGTTGATTGTCAGGCCTTTCTTCAGAAGCACCTCTCCTTTCTGTTCCCTGCTACTCTTGACGCAAGGAAAGTTTTTGTTCAAGTTGTTATGTGTGTTTTACCTTTGAGCTGTTGTGACCAGTAAATATTGATTTTGCAGGAAATCTGTGTGGGGATTTTAGGCAACATGGCTTGTTTCCAGGAGATATGTGTATCTATTAGCAATGACAGAAATCTTGGGTAAGTCTTAAACTACAGAAAATACTTTTTTTTTTTAATTTTATTATTGTGTGTGTGTGTACCGTCAAATCAGATCTGATTGGTACAGGAGGAGACTGCCCCTCCTTCTCCAGCTGAGCATCTGGTGGATTCAAACCGTGTACCTCTGAGATTGCAGTGTAGCTTCTTGCCACTAGGCTATCAGAGCTCCCTCAGAATAACTTTTTAAAACAGGTTCATATTGCATGTCCCCATGGACAATCTAATCCATAGAAAAGATGGGAGAATATTGTGAGCTGTTCTTGCCTTTGAATACTTTCTTGAAACTTTACTTTGTATTGATGGCGCTTTGGGCTTCTTTACTCTTTATAGGCATGAACTGTATTTTCTTTTTCCTTAGAAATAGGACCTAAATTATCAGCAGGTGGTAAGTCATATGTAGGATAAAAAGTTGAAGGGTAAAATTTGGAGTTGAGAGACAGTTGACCAGAGTCCAAAACAATTTATTGACAAAATGATTACCTCTTTAGATGTGAAAGGACTTTATATTCTTTGTTCAAGGTATTTATTCCTCAATAATTTACAGTCTTCATGGAGTAAATGACTCTTTTTTTTTCTTTTTTCTATAATTATATTTTATTAATTTTCATAAACATTTACAGAGATTTTGGGCTTCCACTCATTCATTGTTGTACTATTCTCTCTACCCTCCTCCCAGTTTGTTCTTGTCCAAATGCCACAGTGCTTGTCAAAGCCAGTTCTGATTAATCTTCTTTGTCAGTGTATCCTTTGCCATTCCCTATCACTCCTCCCTGAGAGAGACTTCACCCTGAGTCATAAGGAAAAGGGGACGGCGTATTCTCTTAGCTACTTCCTGCTGAAAAGGGACGCTGTGGGTTTCAGGGTGAAGATCTTCTCTCACTGGAGTAAATGACTCTTGATTATGTTTAGTTTCTTTTGTTCCATATAGAAAAATGTAATTATGAGATTTATTAGCAAGTATAAATTGGAAGGTCAGACTCAGATTTATTTAATGAAATGCTTATCTTTACCTGAATTATTATAGCAATTTTCTGTATTATGATAGTATTTCTTGAAATAGCTCAAAATTGGAATGAACCCAAATGTGTACCAATAGTAGACTGGAAAAAAAAAATCATATTATTATGTTAAAATCATTCAGTGGAATGCCCTGCAGCAGTGAATCAAAGAATAACAGCTGCAGTACCATGGATGATTCTTAAAATCAATGTTAAGCAAGAGAACTAAGTGAATAATAACACTCAATGTAATTTCTTTCATATAAAAAGTAAACAGAAGCAAAATATGTAAGATAATAACACTAGAGCCAAGCAAAGAAATGATTATTGAAAAAGCCAGGATAGTTGTAATTTCTAGGTAGGAAAGAGGAAGTTGTAAGGGACACACAGACTCTGCAGATGTAGCACTGTTCTCTTGGAAATAAGAGTATTTGCTATATTATTATGCATTAACTGTAGATTTGTATCTTGTAGGCTGTTTGTGGTGTATATCTCAAAATGAAAATGTTTGAAAATGAAATTAAAATTCTTGTTATTTGTAGAGACAGAAGTGAGACACATTAGGGTGACTTGTTTATGTTTTTTTAGACAGATATTATTGCACTGTTTGTATGATTCAGACCCTCCTACTCTGCTGGAAATAAACAGGTGTGCTTTTCTCTTTCTGAGTTGATGAATTCATGCATAAAGTAATCTAGAAAAATATGTTTTAATTGTTCATGTGAATGATTTTCACTTGCTTGAATTTCTCTCATTGTTTTTGAAAGAGAGATACTAAGATCTCATTTATCATGTAGGTTGTTGTTTACTTGCCTTTCCCAGACAGAAGTGGCCAATGTCTGGGTTGAAAGAATACGAGAATATCCAGCTATTTATGATAGCATTTGCTTCATCATGTCAAGTTCAACAAATGGTAAGTTACCACATCATTGAGAAAAAATGCTTTAGATTATATTTAATTGGTGAGAAATGATAAAATTTTCTGACAGTCACTTTAATTTAGAGGGGATAAAAGCAAAATGCAAGATGAAACAGTATTTCTATTGAAGATAGCTTCTTTTAAACCCTTAGGATTCCATTTAAAAATGAAGGAAAACAGCCAGTTTTAATTTAGGAAGTCCAACAAATGATTGGAAATAAGTAATGCTTTGGTGTCAGGGGGCTCTGGTAGGGTAGTAGTTCATAGGGTGCTGCCTTGTTAAGCAAAATCAGAGCTGCTCTGAATGTTCGCATCCAGTAGTTTCAAGGGAGAAGGATAGGCAATCTCTACCTGAGCAATTTACAGCACCAGCATCCCACTTGAGAGTCAGCTGTGAGTCGTTCTGACTTGACAGCAAGGATTGAGTTTATTTGGTCTGGTTTTCCAAATCAAGATAGGACTTTGTTAGAAAGCCTTAGGAATTTAGATTAACCACATTAGACTTTTAAACATTTTGCCATTCATTTCAAAATCTGTTTTATCCTCTGCAGTTGACTTGCTGGTTAAGGTGGGGGAGGTTGTAGATAAACTCTTTGATTTGGATGAGAAACTAATGTTGGAATGGATTAAAAATGGGACAGCCCCGGCTGTGGATCAACCTAAGCAAGATTCTGAAGAGGAGTCAACGTTTAGGATTGTGCCGTCTGTGCTCGAAGCTGCCAAACAAGTACGGTAGGTGAGCTCTTCTATGTAGAATATTAAGTACAGGTCAAGTCCACTGCCATCAAGTTGGTTCCAACTCATAGTCACTGTATAAGACAAGAGTAGAGGAGCCTCTGCTTTCTCTCCCAGAACAATTGGTGGGTTTGGACTGCCGTGTTTTCTGTTAGCAGCCCAATGCTTAATCCATTTTGTGCAGAATGTTTGGGGGAAATCCAGTTACTGGAAATATCCTTAAGTATTAGTTTCTTATAGACAGGATAGACTGTACACACTCATCTTTGTTAGGTTTACTCTATTTGTAATGCACTGACTCTTTGCAAGAATCATAATAGTCACAAAATACACTTACGTAATTTAGCTATAGACATACTGTTCATTATTGTAGATTATGAAGTGATCTACAATTTTTTGTAATTTAACAAAGAAAAGTTATTTCTTATAATGTATATTAAAAAGTTATTTTGTCTGGAAAAAACCCCCCGTATTAATGACTTCAGGGATGTAGTTTCTCTCCATACCTGTTCAGTCTATTATACTGAGCAAATTATCTGAGAAGCTGGACTCTATGAAGAGGAATGTGGCATCTGGATTGGAGAGAGACTCCTTAATAAGTTGCGTTATGCAGAGGACACATCCTTACTTGCTGAAAGTGAGGAAAACTTGAAGCACTTGTTGCAGAAGATCAAGGAATGCAGCTTTAGTATAGATTACGTCTAACTACCAAGAAAAGATAGATTCTTAATCATGGACCAATAGGCAGTGTCATTATAGATGGAGAGGAGATTGAAACTGTCAACAGCTTCATCTTGCTTGGATCCACAGTTAACACCCTTGGTACGAGCAGGAAATAAGGAGACACATTGTACTGGGAAAATCTGCAGTTAGAGACCGTTCCAAATTATTGAGGAGTAGCAATGTCAGTTTGAGGACTAAGGTGCATCTGAATGAGGCCATAGCCTTACTAGCTGTGTATCCAAGACCTGGACAATGAATAAGGATGACAGAAAAAGAATTTATGCCTTTGAGCTCTGGTGTTGGTGAACAGCACTGAACATCCCAGGATGGCCAAGAAAATGAATAGATATGCCTTGGAGAGGGTGCAGCTGGAGTGCTCTTTGGAGACAAGAATGATGGAGCTTCACCTCACATACTTTGGACATATTGCTAGGAGGTGCTGTTCCTTGGAGAAGAACTTGATGTTGGGAAGGGTGGAGGGTTGGCCGAAGAAGAGGAAGACCTTTAACCAGGTGGATTGACACATTGACTGCTACAATGGGCTCTTGTGTGTCAGGAAGTGTGAGGATGGTGCAGGACAGGACCAGGTTCAGATCTTTTATTCATAGGGTCACATGAGGCACCTAACAATAATGATTTCTTAAGTAGTATCAGGCATAGTTTGGTTTTTGTTTGTATCTCCATCTTAGGGAAATGACTGATTTTTGACCTCTTGATACCGTGGAGAGAATGACTGTTTAGTTCTTACAGGTCATGAAACTATTCATTACTACCTACTTGGACAATTATGAACTCTAGGGGCCTAGTGGATAAAGAATTGCACTGCTAACCCAAAAGCAGGTGGTTCAAATTTACCAGTGACTCCATGGGAGAAGATGGCTGTCTCCTCCTATGTGGTTTGAAAACCCACTGGAGGGTCTGCGGTAATTTGATTGACTTGGCGGTAGTGAATTGGGTTGACCTAGAAAATGAATTTATGCATTGATTTGTTTGATGATAATTAGTGTCTTTTAAAGCTTAATAAGTTACAGTAAACTCTTACTAATATTCTGTTCTTAATCCAAGTGAAGATTAAATTCACTCTTTCCCTATTAATCTGATTGTTCAATTTTTGGCATCTGAGTAAATGATGTTTTCGTTACCCATTTGTGTAATGTGAATGAAACAGGAAAGTCATTATTTTTCTGTCTCACTCTTTTGCCACAGTCAATCAACCTCCAACTCTTGATTTTTTTCTGGAATGCCATCTACACTGGCTACTCTTGTCTTGCACCTGAATTAACTATAACATTGTTTTATCTGAACTCCCTGCCTTTACGTATGGCCCTTCCAAGACTACCCTGCTAGAACAGTCTTTCCAAAACATAAATTCTTTTTTTCACATGTAAAATGAACAGTGAAATCTGGTGAAAGAACAAGCTCAACAAGACTCTATTTTGGGGGGGTTTGCAATTGTTTTGCCTTTGTCAGAATAAAGGCTTAGCACTTTTCTGTGGAAAATAAGTTTTTCTTCTTTGAGAGGTTTCTGCCTTACATTGATTCTGGCTTGCATTGGTTTTACTGTACTTCTTTGATTTTATTGTTCTTGGCAAGGAAACTAGAATTATGTTCTGAAGTTTCTAGAGCATCTTTTTATTTATTTATTTTTTTTAATTATTTTTGTGTGCGTGTACCATCAAATCAGATCTGACTGGTACAGGAGGAGATTGCCCCTCCTTCCCCGGCAGAGCATCTGGTGGATTCGAACCCTGCACCTCTGGGATTGTAGTTGCAGCTTCTTGCCACTAGGCCACCAGAGCTCCCCTAGAGCATCTTTACATTTACTCCTAACTTATCAACGTAGTTTAAGTTTCAAAGATTATGTTGCTTGTGATAGTTAGGGGAGTACCCCATGCTTGGGATTGAGGCACACCACACACTGGGTGCCTCGATGTATTTCAGGATGCATATAGCACAGTGGCATGTCCTTCCCTGCTACTCCTTTCCCATTTCTGTGGAGGCCACAGGAGTTGGGGTGCTGTGGTGGTGGTGAGGTGGTTGGTTTTTGTGTGCTACCTGCCACCACACACTCTGAGTAGGGACCACGTTCTTGCTCCTTCTGTCACAGCCCCATGTGGCCACCTTCCTTCTCTTCACCTTCCTGTCTCCCTCCACCAGCCACCTCTGTACGTTTGGACTTCTCTCTGTCACCTTGCATTGTCCTGGTGTTGCCCTGTGCCTTCTGTGGCTGTACCAGGAAATCACAAACTGTAGAAGTTATCCCATAGCCAGTTGGCCTTTGTCCCTTGTATGGCTGAGTTGTTGCTGGGGTTTCTGGTACATCATTCAGGGTGGCCTTTGTGGGGTAGTTCAGATTCAGCTGCAGTTCTGCATGAGGGTTGGACTGTTAGAGGTCCCGCTTAAGAATTTTGTTTTTAAATAATACCATCATTTATTTATATAAATTTTATTCATATATATTGTTCCAGTCATGAACATTTTGTTTTATATAGCCATCTCTGTACATTGTGTTTTATGTAGTTAATTACTGTTGCTCTGTTACTTTTATCTCCCTCTCTCTTCAAGTTCCCATCCCCCCACTAGTCTGTGCTGTCTTAGTGATTTCCTCTTCCTTTTTCCACTCCCCTTTCCCCTTTTAAACAATATATATGTGTATCGCTTTTCCCAGTTTATTGCAATAGCCATATTGTCTTTACCTTGATTCCCAAGTTGATCCTCCCTTGTCTTGGTCCTTGTAGTGTTCTTTGTCTACCCATTACATTTCTGTTCTTCCCTACCCCCCACCCCTCAGCTACCCTTCTGTTGTCACAGTAGTGGTTTTATATAGTATTTGTCCTTCTGTAACTGAGTTATTTCCCTCAACATAATGCTCCATTTGAGAATTTTTAAGAAGTCATGAATTTGAAATGCCAGATAATGAGCTAGTGAATGAGGAGAGAGCACATTATGCATTATTCATGCTTGGCGCAGTGGCTCATACATTCACTGGATAAAAGTCTCAGTCATCTTCTTGTTCGATTATTCAAGTAAGCCAGAATGATGTTAGTGGGTGTCTGTGGAGCAGGACCAGTGGGGCTTTTTACTTCTTGTTTTATGGATAATTGATTATATGATATACTATTGTTTGAGTTTTAACTGTCCATTATAATGTAAGCTTTAATGTGCTTAGCAGTTTTTTTATCCTCACCATCCAATGTAGTTGGTGGCACAGGTTAGTTGATTGAATTATTGTTTGCGTGAGTACAATCCCTTCAACAGAAAAGATGTTTATGAAGTGCTTTTGCTTTTTGTGTTTAGTTCTGAAAATCTAGACGGGCTGGATGTCTACATGCATATCTTACAACTACTTACCACAGTGGATGATGGAATCCAAGCAATTAGTAAGATGGTTTTGGTGGCGGGGGGATATATTTTATTTAATCATTTAATAATTTTCTGCTTTTAAATTATTCTTTTATCATCTTTATCAAGTACAGTGCCCTGACGCTGGAAAAGACACTTGGAATTTACTTTTTGACCTAGTATGCCATGAATTTTGCCAGTCTGATGATCCACCCATCATTCTTCAAGAACAGAAGACTGTGCTAGCCTCTGTTTTTTCAGTAATGTCTACCATCTATGCTTCCCAGAGTGAACAGGAGTATCTAAAGACAGAAAACGGTGAAGTATAATTTGATATCACTAAATGAAGTTCTATTTTATCAGATTTTAAAGTCTAGACTTGTGATTTTTGTTCAGTAGTTACTCTTAATTTTTTCTCGTTATAAAAATAGTGCACAATGAAAAATTTTACAATTTATGAAAAGCAAGAAAATATACTGCTTCTGATCCATCATACAGAGATGTTATCATACACATGCATGTATATGTTTTTCAATCCTGCTCTTAGCAGCTTTTTTGTTGTTGTTGTTCAGCAGTATAAAATGAATATTCCTCTATGTATACAAGTGTTTTACAAAATGATTTATTTTGTGTGTGTATGTTTTTCTTGCTGTGTACTGTTGAATCGGATCTGACTGACACAGGAGGAGATTACCCCTCCTTCTCCAGAGTGGAGCATCTAGTGGATTTGAATCATGCACCTTTAGGATTGCAGCTGCAAAATGATTTTTATGACTAATTAAGTTATGATCCTTCTAGAATTTATTCTTGTGTCACATGTGAAGTATAGTTTTACCTTTATCTTAAAGGCTACCAGATTTCTCAGCATTCCTTAGTGAATAACTCAGCTATAGTGATTTGAAATGCCATGTCATATACTCTAAATTTCCCAATAGGTTTTATTCATCTTTGTTGTCTATTCATGCATCACTCCTCATTGACATGATAAAAATATAAACATTTGGAGGCTGATGTTTACTACTAGGTCTTTGTTGTTAGATGTCATTTAGTTGAGTGACTCATAGCAATCCTGTAGACAACAGGTTGGAAACTTGCCTGATCTTGCACTGTCCTAACAGCCTCTGATATGCTTTAAGCCCATTGTTGCAGGCATATCATCCTGCTGAGACTTTCTCTTTTACTGACTCTTTACTTTCCCAAGCAGCAGCCCCTTCTAACTTGACCTCGAGTATGTGAGACAAAATTTCACATCTTTTGCTTTTAAGTAACACTGTGACTGTGACTGTCTGAGAAGACAAAATTTTGTTTTTTTGACAGTGTGTTTAATAGTCTTTGCCAATACCACAATTTAAACACATCAGTTCTTTGGTTGTCTTTATTGTTCAACTTTTATAGGTATATGGAGCAATTGAATTACCATGGCTTGTGTCAGATGCATCTTAGTCTCTAAAGTGGCATCCTGGCTCTCTAATGCTTTAATGTGATTTTTTTTTTTAAGTTAAAGAAAAAGTCAAGTTTATTGAGTAAGAAAGCAACACCCTCAGAGGATGAGAGTGGGTTTACTTTATGAGAGAATAGACTTAAAGTGATTCTTGATAGCACATTTGCCCATTGCAGTACTTGTTTTGATTTCTTGACTGTTGCGTCCATGAGGATTGATTGTGGATCTAAATAAAATTAAATCCTTTATCGATTCAATCTTTTTTTCATTTCCCATGACATTGCCATTTGTTGGTAAGACTTACAAAGGTTGTAAAGACTTATTTTCTCCATATTGACTGTTTTGATTTATCCATTAAATGCTTTCAGTCCTCTTCACTTTCTGTAAGTGAGGTTTTCTCATCTGCATGTTCTTTTCTTCCAATCATGATGATACAGTCTTCTTTTAGTTCAGTTTCTCGAATTATGACTCAAAATACATAATAGAGTATCTTTAATGCCTAAGGCAATGCCCAGTACTATTAGATGCCCCTATATGTTTAGTCCTATTTGTTGAATAAATACATGTATAAATGAAAGGGCAAATCTAACTGATTAACTTTGTGCTTCTGAATTTCTTCATACAGTAGATCATCTTCTAATTGACAGCCTGACTCGGGTCTTAAAAAATATAGAACATTGTCAGAAGAAATCACAGAACTTGGCAATTTCTAGCACAGATGAGACTAAGAAGTCTGACTCAGTGGGAGATGACTTGCATTTGAAAATATTGAAAGATATTTCTTGTGAATTCCTTTCTAATATTTTCCAGGCATTAACAAAGGTATGGAAGAACTATTGATAATTACTTTAGCAGAAGAAAATATACATTGTTTAATGTCCCAAGCTTTATTAGTATTGTTTAATTTTTTTTAGTATAGAAAAATCGTGGTGTAGTCTGTAGGCAGTTGCACAGTTAATCCAAAGGTGATGCCTCTCTGTTGGCTTGAATCATCCAGTGGTTATGCGGGAGAGAGACAAGCAATATCTTCTTGTGCGGTTTAAAGGCTTGGAAAACCTGCTGGAGAATCAGCTCTGAGTTAATTTCCACTCAGTGGAAAAGAGTCTGAGTTACAGTACAAAAGAGAATTTATGGCACAGTCAATTTGGGTAGTTGAGCTGCTAACTCAAAAGGCGAGCCTCTTTGACAATTTGAATCCATCAGCAGCTCTTAGAAAGTTGAGCAAGTTTCTCCCTTTCTTTTAGACTTATTTATTTATTTAACTTCATAATACAAGTGCTTTTCCTGACTAAAAAAAAAAAAAAACCAAACAAAAAAACATTTCTTTAAGAGTAAGTTTTAAAATGTTTGTTTTGCCAAATAATTGATTTTTAATATCTATCTTAAACTTGTTTTAGTGTAGCTGTGTATTAAGTATTAAGCTGCTAACCCAGGGTCAGTGGTTTGCACTCACCAGCTGCTTACTAACGGGAGAAAGATAAGGCTATCTGCTTCCATAAGTATTTACAGCTTTGGAAACCCTGTAGAGCAGTTCTACTTTGTCCTTTAGGGTCATTACCAGTCAGAACCACCTCAGTGACAGTAGGTTTGAGATTTGGGCTCCAGCAAAGTGGCCTAGTGGTTAGACAGTTGCACTGCCATTCCAACGATTTAACATTTCCTATCCTCCAGCTGCTCCATGAGAGAAAGGTGGGCAGTCTCCCTTGTGAGTTACAGCCTCTGAATACTTACTGGAAGGTCAGCTTTAAGTTGGCTGTGACTTGATAGCACATAAACTACAAGAAAAAGGGAGAAGTTGTGGTGGGTTTAATTTGAGATATTTGAAATGCCCATAGGGTCACGAGGGAAGTTCTATACATACTGATTTGTCTTTTGTTCATCTGATGAATCTATTTTTTTTTTTAATTTTTATTGTATTATTTTTACGTGTACCGTCAAATCGCAGACGACTCGACGGCACATAACAACAACAACAACAACCGTCAAATCAGATCTGACTGGTACAGGAGGAGATTGTCCCCTCCTTCTCCAGCAAAGCATCTGGTGGATTTGAACCACGTACCTCTGGGATTGCAGTGCAGCGTCTTGCCACTAGGCTACTATTCATCTGATAAATCTTTAGAAGTTTCCTCTGCTGACATTAAATTATTTTTTATTGTTATAGGAGACTGTAGCTCAGGCATTAAAGGACGGCCATTTAAGTAAACAGAAGTGTTTCTGTGTGTTTCAGAACCTTCTTCCTTTGTACAGCCCTGTGGTGAGTATGGCTAAATGTATTGATGGCTCAGTAAAGGATTACTAAGTAAAATATTTTAAGTAAGTGCTTGGTCATTGGGGCCATTGAGAAAGAAGATAGTACATGCCATTCATGTGACTTACCACTTTTGTTAGATAACTTAATGATTAATTCTTAGGATTGGCGTGATTCTCAATTCTTAACTTTAAAGGGAAGGAGTCAACACTGAATATATATACTTTTTTCTGTTGTTGAGAGAACTGTGGTGGCCAGGTAGGCAGAGTTTGACTGCCAGCCTAAATGCAAGAATTTTTAATCTACCAGCTGCTCCAAGGGAAAAAGATGAGCTGTCTCCTCTGACGTGATTTATATAGCCTCTGAAAATCCTTTGGAGGGCCAACTATGAATTAGTCCCAGCTTGATGTCAATGAAGTGAGATGAGTTCTGTTAAGTAGGAAAAATAAAGTAAGCAAAAGTAAGATTCTTAGACATGATTAGTTGGTAAGTTTTTATGATTTGTCAGATGACATTCTATTTGTGGCCATTAAACCAGTTGCTGTTGAGTTAATCCTAACAAATGTCAGACAATTCATGAATATAAACGTGTTTAGAAAAATTAAATACAGAACATGAAAGCAAGGCAACAAGCAAGCAAGGATGATAATAAAACTCCAGTGATGCATATTGCTTTATTGAGCTTCAGGGAGATCTGGTGGCATAATGTGTAGCATGTGATGTTTCTCATCAAAAGGCAGTGCATTTCCTTCAGTTTGAATCCACCAGCAACTTCCAGGGAGAAAGATGACAGCTTCATAAAACCATCGGAAGGTTGTTAAGAATGAAAATTGATTCAAGTTTGGTTGAGTGAATTTTTATTTATTTTTTTTCTGAAAACAAGTTTTATTTAAATAAGTTTAAATACATTACATAACATTAAAACTGAAAAGTGTGGTGGTGGGAGAACCAGTTGTTCCTTCACAGGGTATTGGGCCGCTGTTGCTATGAAGCTGCAAACTCTACAGCTAGCTAGGACTGATCCCTTGACTGTTCCCTTGTCAAAAGTTTAATTCTGAAGTTTGCCTCACATCCTGGTGTTTTCTGGGACAGACAAGGCTTCAGGATTATGTCTGGTCAGAAAGAACTAAGACCTTGGTGGCAGATAGATGTCCCATCTCACTCCTAAGCTCTGCCTGCTTTGCTGGGCTGAAGACACCAATGATCTTTCTTTTGTTACCACAGCTCCTTCTAGTGGTACAGCAGCCTCACCCCATCCTCTCAGCTCCATCTAGGGGTGTTCAGGTGCTGGGTTGGCCTTTTGGAGTAGGGGCATTTTGGGCTAGACACAGCCAGCCATCTACGATCTTGGGGATCTGAGTTTGGCTGAAACATCATGTTATTGCTTTGTTTCAGGCGGGGCACTGTCAGGTGCCTACTGCTTTACCTCCGTTTAAATGAGGGACTTCCAGACTAGACAGCATGGCTCGTTTCGGTTTATTGCATGAAAGTGTTACACTAGTCCAAGTTAAAAGTGGACCCCAGATGGTTACATTATACAAGCTGTGAAGTTTTAAACTTGTGACAAGGGACAGGAGGGAAATTTTCTACTCATTGCAAGGAAATCCTCAAGTTTCAGTGAGCCACAAGCACTTAAGACCCATGAACCTTCAGCTGGTCATCCTTAGCCAGTCCAGTCTCTACAAGGAACTGTCATATGTTCTTGCGTTGGTCACCCTGTAGCTGAATTACTTCTCCATATTCTGGATGCTCAATTACAGTACCATTGCAGGCAAACTACTTCTTAAACGCCTTCACTAGTTTCTTTTTATCGTAATCATCAGCGATCCCTTGGACAGTTGTAAGGGTCTTCCTGCTGTTTCTCTGTTGAATTCTTATATGGATATAATCCTCAGTCCTAGAAGGAAGCAGGTCATCACCCTTACTTGGATCAGCAAAGGGGTCTGGGAAGAGAAGAAAGGAGCTTGTTTAAGAAGCTGTCGTGTCTCAGATGCGGGCCACCCTTCCTGGTTGAGTGAATTTTGTTTTTTGAGTTAATGGTGTTTCACAGTTGCCATAGGGTTTTTGTTTTTCAAATAGAGGTTTCTGGCAACCTTATGTCAAGCAAGTCTCAGTACCCTTTTTCTAACAGCATCTATTTACTTTGTGTCT
>NW_006399859.1:6426893-6428034 GCF_000299155.1 Elephantulus edwardii
TATTTTTCCAATTTGCAAACACATTTTTTAAGAGACATAAGCGCAGGTTATACACATGGATCTCACCTGATGGTATGCATAGGAATCAGATCGATTACATCTGTGGAAGGAACCGCTGGAAAAGCTCAATATCAGCTGTGAAAACTAGGCCCGGAGCTGATTGTGAAACAGACCACCAACTACTCTTATGCAAGTTCAAGCTGAAGCTGAGGAAAATGAAACCGAATCCATGAGAACCAAAATATAACTTTGAGTCTATCCCACCTGAATTTCAGAACCATCTCAAGAACAGTTTTGAGGCCTTGAACATGAATAAACAAAGACCAGATGAGTTGTGGGAGGATATCAAGGGTATCATCCAAGAAGAGTGCAAACATTCATTACAAAGACAGAAGAGGAAGAAAGGACCAAAATGGATGTCAGAAGAGACTCTGAAGATTGCACTGGAGTGCAGAAAAGCCAAAGCACAAGGAAGAATTCAACATGCTAAAGAGCTGAATAGAAGATTCCAAAAGGCAGCTCGGAATGACAAAGCAAAATATTACAATGAAATGTGCAAGGAGTTGGAGTCAGAAAACCGAAAGGGTCAAACTTGCTCAGCATTTCTTAAGCTCAAGGAACTGAAGAACAAATTCAAACCTCGAGTTGCTATAATCAAGGGTGCTTTAGGCAGAATATTAAATGATCCAGGAAGTATCAAAAGAAGAGGAAAACAATATACTGAGTCATTGTATCGAAAGGAATTGGCAGGCACAGAAGAATTTAATGAAACAATGTATGAGCAAGAGCCTATGGTGATGAAGGAAGAAGTTCAAGCTGCTTTGAAAGAAATAGCAAAAAAATTAGGCCCCAGGAATAGATGGTATACCAATTGACATATTTCAGCTGACAGATGCTGCCCTGGATGCACTCACCAAGTTGTGCCAAGAAATCTGGAGAACAAGCACTTGGCCAACTGACTAGAAGAGATCTATATTTGTTCCCATTCCAAAGAAAGTGTGTTTCCAACAGAGTGTGGAAACTACAGAACAATATCATTGATTTCACATGCAAGCAAGATTCTGCTCAAGATTATCCAAAAACAACTGGAACAGCACATTAGCAGAGAACTGCCAGAAGTCCAGGCTGGGTTTAGAAGGGG